>NC_041732.1:71196654-71511324 GCF_004115215.2 Ornithorhynchus anatinus | reverse complement strand
GGGTAGATACAAGCTAATCAGGTTGGACACAGTCCCGGTTTCACATGGGCCTCCCAATCTTAGTCCCCATTTTACAGATGAGGTAACAGGCATAGAGAAGTAAAGTGATGGGCCCCAAGGTCGCACAGCAGACCAGTGATGGAGCTGGGATGAGAACGCAAGTCCTTCTGACTCCCGGTCCTGCTGCTTCTCTATTGTTTGCTTGTTTGTTTGTTGATTGCATTCGTTAAGCACTTACTACGCGCCAGGCACTATTCTAAGTGCTGAGAAGCTAGTCAGGTTGAACACAGTCCATGTCCCACCTGGGGCCCATAACTTTAACACCCTCATTTTACAGATGAGGTAACTGAGGCACGGCAAAGATGAGTGACTTACCTAAGGTCACGCAGCAGACGTGGCGGAGCCAGAACTAGTACCCGGGTCCTTCTGCTTCCCAGGCCTTTGCTCTATCCACTAGAGAAGCAGCGTGGCTCAGTGGAAAGAGCCCGGGCTTGGGAGTCAGCGGTCATGAGTTCGAATCCCGGCTCTGCCACTTGTCAGCTGTGTGACTGTGGGCAAGTCACTTAACTTCTCTGTGCCTCAGTGACCTCATCTGTCCAATGGGAATTAACTGTGAGCCCCACGTGGGACAACCTGATAACCCTGTATCTACCCCAGCGCTTAGAACGGTGCTCTGCGCATAGTAAGCGCTTCACAAATACCAACATAATTAGGCCATGCTGCTTCTCTTTTCAGGTTTCATTCTTGTATTTATGAGTCTCATTTGGAATGGTGAGATGCTTGCTTGCTGTGTGATCTTGGGCAAGTCATTTAACTTTTCTATGTCTCAGATTCCTCATCTGTAAACTGGGTATTAAATACCTGCTCTCTCTCCTACGTACGATTGGGAGGCACATGTGGGACGGTGACTGTGCCTGCCCTGCTTATCTTGTCTCTACCCCAGCGCTTAGTATAGTGCTTGTCTAATAGAAAGTATTTAACAAATAGCAGTTATTATTCCTATAATAATAATAATTGCATCCCTAAGCTCCCATCTCAGAGTCTCACTTGGAGAGTTTCCAGTACTCTACCAATCTTGACTACGGGAGGGTGAGTCAAGCAGAGGCAGATCCATTCCATTCCTAGCTTGGGCAGCGGCTAGCGAGTGGAAGGCAATCTGCTACGGGTCAAAACTCACCTGTGCTGGATGGCAGTGGCATGGAAGAGAGTCGAGGGCGGGCTCTCAAGTTGTTTACTTAGAGAAGCAGCGTGGCCCAGTGGAAAAAGCCCGGGGTTGGGAGTTAGAGGGCATGGGTTCTAATCCCGGCTCTGTCACTTGTCAGCTGTGTGACTTTGTCAAGTCACTTAACTTCTCTGTGCCACAGGTACTCCATCTGTAAATTGGGGATTAAGACTGTGAGCCCCGCATGGGACCACCTTAACAGATACCATTATTATTATTATTATTATTATTATTACTGCACAGAGGAGGCATTGGTAAACCACTTATGGATTTTTACCAAGAAAACTCCAGGGACACACTACCAGAACGATTGCAGATGGAGGTGGGGGATTCTGGAAGAGATGTGTCCATGGCGTCGCTATGGGTCCGAGACAGCTCGACAGCATAAGACAAGACAATGCAAGTCCTTAGGCTATGGGATTTAGTTATCTGGTTAGGGGAGAATTGACCCACTGAGTAGTAGTCTCAGGGAAGCAGCGTGGCTCAGTGGAAAGAGCCTGGGCTTCGGAGTCAGAGGTCATGGGTTCGACTCCCGGATCTGCCACTTGTCAGCTGTGTGACTGTGGGCGAGTCACTTCACTTCTCTGGGCCTCAGTTACCTCATCTGTAAAATGGGGATTAACTGTGAGCCTCACGTGGGACGACCTGATGACCCTGTATCCACCCCAGCGCTTAGAACAGTGCTCTGCACGTAGTAA
The DNA here is from genome assembly GCF_004115215.2 of Ornithorhynchus anatinus. Taxonomy (NCBI): domain Eukaryota; kingdom Metazoa; phylum Chordata; class Mammalia; order Monotremata; family Ornithorhynchidae; genus Ornithorhynchus; species Ornithorhynchus anatinus. The sequence goes on along the minus strand of NC_041732.1, from coordinate 71,509,404 downwards.
GCGCTTAACGAATACCAACATTATTATTATTATTATTAGTCCTTAGGCAGAAGTAGGCTCTTAATGGCCCAGAGGAATATTTTTCACAGAACAGTACTATCACTCATCAGAAAGTTCAGGTAATGATTATAAAAGATATATCCAGGGCTGACTTTAGATGATAAGTAAGTGAGGCAGCCGCCTCAGAGCACATTCGTTCATTCAGTCGTATTTATTGAGTGCTCACTGTGTGTGGAGCACTGTACTAAGCGCTGGGAAAGTACAATTCGGTAACAGAGATCATCCCTACCCAACAACGGGCTCACAGTCTAGTAGGGGGGAGATAGACGAGAGAACAAAACAAGTGGAGAGGCATGTGCTTGGAACTTGACAGCTCTAGGCCCTCCTCTTCCCAGGTTAGAAGTGCCGCCATGTTAATGGGACAGGGAATGTGTCCGTTTATTGTTATATTGTACTCTCCCAAGCGCTTAATACAGGGCTTTGCACAGAGTAGGTGCTCGATAAATGCGATTAAATGAATGAATGAAGTGGGAAAGACACACAGCGGCTCCGGAGCAAGAGGGGAAGGGTTGAGGTCGACTTGGAGAAACACCCTAGTGTGGTTTTCCAAGTCTGAGTTACATTTCCTGGAGTAATGCAAACAGCATCACGCAACTGCCCTAAGGAGGGGGTGAAGCCGGTCCTGGATATCTTTGTGAATCTGTTCTGCACAAGAGCGATCAACTCTGTCTAAGCGTAAAAGAGCTCTTGGCCTTCCAGTCACATGTTTAACTATCTAGAGAACTCTATAGAACTCGAGCTCAGCTCAACAAAGTTTAGGGAAGGACGGCTAGCTCTTGGAGAGGGGAGACTGGCAGCCCCTCATCTCGGACTCTTGATCGGATAGACTGCGTTTGCCTTCTGCCTGAGGAATCTTCTCCAGTTTCCAGAGGATGTGAGTTTGGTGTTTGGTGCCTCGTAGAGTTCAGGGGAAGATATACATTGGCCCCAACCTTAAATTTAACTCGCAAAGTCTGCCAGTCCCATGTTAGCAAATCAGACCGGTTCTCGAAGTAATGGGCCTTATCATGCCCAGAAGCAGGAGCGATGACTTATGTTGATGTCACCCACTGGCTTTTTATGGAAATTATTAATAAATCAGTAATTCTATCCGCAGTGATGCTGTTGTGTTTATAAATATTTAATTTACCTTCAGGTGCCCGCATTTCCTCCATCTCTGCCTTAAACTCTGCTGACATTGCTCTTCTTTCTGAAGCAATAGATTAAGTTATCGGGAGGCCTTCCGTGGTGGAAAAGGTTAACCTATTTCCTCTCGTTTTTGGAGGAGTTTTGGTTTTATCTTTTCTTTTTAATCTTCGTGTGACTTGGCTCAGGGGGTCTGGGAATCAAGCTGCGTGGAAATGGCATCTCTTACAATGACGAAAGATCAGTCCAGCCTTAGAAGACAGACCCAACTCTGAAATTAAGACCTTACCTAAACCAAGACCCATGGCGATTGCGAGCCTTCCTTTCTTCTTCGGCAAATTAATGACTTCGCATATGAAACCGTAGCTGCTGTTTCCATTCCAGAGAGACCTATCTTTTTTGTCCTTGCCACGGACTATTCTTTTGAAGGCTGAAACTTTGATTGTAGTTGTGTGGCAGGTTGTGAAAAGAGGATTGTAAAAACCGGAGTCACGGGAGGGGAGGGACGGCAGCCAGTGGGTCTCCTAGTCTTGCAAGGGTCGGAGAGCGAGGCTGGAAGTTTTCGCCCGTTCAACTTTCAGGCCTCCAGAGACACGGTGTGGGTTAACTATTTATCTCTGTGCCTTTTCTTTTTCAGGAAATTGCAGCTTATTTAATAACATTTGAAAAACATGAAGAATGGCTAACCACCTCCCCTAAGACAAGGTAACGCTCCAGATATTGCTGCTTTTCAAAAATGTACACTGATGGATTTGCGCTGATTACCCGACTTTGCCAATCAATCCGTCGGCCCCCGAATTGAAAAGTCCATGTCACGCTTGGTGGCGTGGGACCCCGAGATCTCATTAATTGACTTAATGAGGGTTTTATTGAATGGAATCAGATAGATTAAAAATAGAGCACCCGCAGTCATGCGAGTTGAAAGTTTTAATCTGACGGTTTAACGTTTAATCATTTAATTGTATCTTTTCCAAGGGATGGCTTTGAAATGACGTGAGGGAGAAGTCGGGGGCTATGATCTTGAGCAGGTGTTCGTACCTGTTCCCGATCTCTTCTCTAGAAACTCTTCCATTTTGCAAAGGCAATGCGGCGAACCACCTGTAGTGCGGCTTGTTTCACGGGGAAACTGGAGATGTTTGCATGGGACCCATTTTCCTTGTTGAATGTCAGTTGTTCGTAGTGAGAGGATCCCCCCGCCAAAGCAGCGGTAATGGACAGATTTGCAGTTTATTATGCTGTAAAAGTCCTCTTGTCTGCCATGAATGTTTAACTTCTCAGCTCACTTGGGAGCAGGTACAGTTGGTTGAAAGATTGCCGACCTGTTTTCCTCGAGCGTAATTGACCTTTTTTATTATGTTGAGGGAGCTGAAGTTGTTCGCTTTCTTTAAAGGAAAAAACTCACTTACCACCCATGAGGTTTGACTTTTCGGTGTCTGCTGTTCTGGGGAGCTTTCATTAGTATGTGTGGTGGTTCTGTTTTCGATGACTAAAGTTGCAAGGCGGAGGGTTTATTAGATTAGGGATGTCGAGTTGCGGGTGGCACAGGTGACTGGAGCCCTTCAGATCTCTATTCTTGTGGTTGAATGGATAGCTCCCCCATCCTTCCAAAGTTCAATTTCCTCTCCCTACCCCCAACCCTGCTGCAAATAATAATAATAATAATGATAATGATAGTAGAATTGGTCAAGTGCTTTCTAGGTGCCAGGCACTGTACTAAGCGCTGGTGTGGATACAAGCAAATCAGGTTGGACACAGTCCCTGCCCCACATGGGATTCACAGTCTCAATCCCCATTTTACAGATGAGGAAACTGAGGCAGAGAGAAGTGAAGTCACTTGCCCAAGGTCACACGGCAGATAAGTGGCGGAGCCCAGTGTCGTCCACCCACTAGATGATAATAATAATGTTGGTATTTGTTAAGCGCTTACTATGTGCAGAGCACTGTTCTAAGTGCTGCGTAGATACAGGGTAATCAGGTTGTCCCACGTGAGGCTTACAGTCTTAACCCCCATTTTCCAGATGAGGTAACCGAGGCAGAGAGAAGTGAAGTGACTTGCCCACAGTCACACAGCTGCCAAGTGGCAGAGTCGGGGTGTTCAATACTGTTGACTAATTGATTATTGACTTGCGATACTTATTTTGAAATCAGAAATATTGGGTTCTAATGTCAGCGCTTAGTTCAGTCCTCTGCACATAGTAAGCGCTCAATAAACATGATGGATTGATGGATAGTTTACCAACAGGTGAGCGGATAGACTGTCTTCCTCAGACTCCTGTAGCTCCGTGGGATGATGTGAGGAGGGGATTAGTCTGAAAAGGCACGTTAAGTGATGTAGGGAGAGATGTGCCGTATCATGAAAGATTTCAGATCAGATGAAACTTTCCAAGGTTTGTGAGGGTGGTCCTCAATCTGCTGAAGGGAGCGTGAGGTGCCAACCATTTTCCTATCCCTAGCTCTCTATTCCGTTCATGTGTGTTTGCACTCGAAAGATCATCATCCCACGAGGAGGAAAAGTTGCCGCGGCTGTTCAAGGACCTTTCTAAATTAGTTGTGGGTTGACTTGGGTGAATTTTTTTTTTTCTCCGATATTGAAATTAATTGGTGCGGTTAAATGCTGAGTTCATACAAACCGGCCTCCTGATATTAAGGAATTAATGACATCGATACACTGCTGAATGAGAACGTTCCACAACCTCTGTTTGCTGCTGCAACTGTTAGTGCTAATTTCATTTTAGAAAATTAATAAAAACGAATCGCACCACTGACATTTATAGAGTTGCTTAATAAAATGATCCATTGTTCGTGCGGAGGAATCCCTATTAAATTAATTATTATAATCAGCTTCCATAGTGATGTCGGGATGGGAGCCGTAGAAAGGACCCCCTGCTTATCTCTCTGGCTTCCTGGTGGCTTTAGGTTATAAATAGAGCCCTTGCTCAGGCTCACCTCTAATTATATTGAAGGCTGGAGGATCCCTGCCTCACCTTTTGAATAATGAGGTGTCTTGGAGTAACTTTGAAAATGTTCAGAGCCCTTGGAGAGCATCTTGAGGAATGTGGATCGCAAGAACAATCTGTCTAATGCAAGGATGTTTTGGAAACATTTCCGAGAATCATCAATCAAATCATGGTATTTATTGAGCGCTTACTATGTGCAGAGCACTTTGCTAAGCACTTGAGAGAGTACAGTACAGAATCATAGACTTCTTGCTCTAAAAAGGGCCTCTGGAGGCCACTTGCTGCATCCTTCTGTGGCCAAGAAGGATTGTCCCCTAACCAACCCCATCTTAAGGATCTGCAGGGAAGCAGAGGGCACAGCCAACCGTGGGAACACATTCCAATCATCAATCTCCCAAGCAGGATAGCATCCTCGCAGCATCATATTCTCTGCCTTTTTTAGGGACAGCCTTGACCACTGCTAAATGCAGGCGTGAAGTTGGAACGCTAGGTTTCCCAGTCAAGGAGCCATCTTAGCTCGAGATAACACCTTGATGAGAATTCATTAAATCCGTTTGTGAGCTCAGCAGTGAAAAGCTTGATTCATCCAGTCATGCTCTCATTCATTCTGTCACTCGCTCACTCATTCACCCATTCATTTATTCACTCGATCACTCATTTATTTAGTCCTTCACTCATTCATTCATTCTTTCATTCACTCATTCATTAAACCCCACAGAATTCTCTTTCTCACCCACTCACAATCCCGGGCATGGACTTCTGCCATCAAGAGGGTTTGGCACCGATGCGGGGGGACCCACCAAGCCGGAGAGAGGCAGTGGGCAGCCGATGTTTGCTGTGCCAGTCCTGGGCTTTGGGTGCCAGATTGGAGAATCCATGCAGAAGGCCTCTTTGAGGAATCTGGCCTTGGTTAATGAACGCCCCATGAGTTCAAACGGGATCTGGAAACTGGGACAGATAAATCTCACTGCAGGGTTGAGAGAAACGTGGAGACTCTCTCACCAGACAAGACTGGTGGATGAGAGACCTCTGGGGGTTCATTTAGTTTTTGTCGGAAACCAAAATGGAGGTCGATGGGTTATTGGAAACGTTGACCTGCGTTCCAAGAGTTTCCAGTTAAGCAACCACCCTCTGAGTTGCCCGAGGCCCCAGGAGAGAATGAGCCTAGGGAAAGTGGGCCTAATAATAATAATGTTGGTATTTGTGAAGCGCGTGCTATGTGCAGAGCACTGTTCTAAGCGCTCGGGAGGATAGAAGGTGATCAGGATGTCCCACGTGGGGCTCACAGTCTTCATCCCCATTTTACAGATGAGGTAACTGAGGCACAGGGAAGTTAAGTGACTTGCCCACAGTCACACAGCTGACAAGTGGCAGAGCCGGGATTCGAACCCATGACCTCTGACTCCCAAGCCCTTGCTCTTTCCACTGTGCCACGCTGCTTCTCTAGAAGAGATCCGACACAGACCTGGCAGTTAGAAGGACTTGGGTCCTAGTCCTGGTTCCACCACTTGTCTGCTGTGCAACCTCAGGCAAGTCACTTCACTTCTCTATGCCTCAGTGACCTCATCTGCAAAATGGGGATTAAGACTGTGAGCCCTCTGTGGGACAGGGACAGTGGTAGATTAGCTTGTATCTCCTCCAGCACTTAGTACAGTGCCTGGCCCATAAGTGCATAATAAATACCTTAAAAAAAAGTTGGGGGAGGCATGGCGGGGAGCCAGAAAGAGATGAAGCCAGGGAGGAGCCGACTCTCCAGCCCAGGGATTGGGATTCCTTGACAAGCCCAGGAGAGACCAACACCCCCAGACGCTCCTGTTTTCCTTGCCTGGGATGCTCTCCAGTCTCCCGACCCTCTTCTCTCCAAATTCTCTGCCTCTGTTCTCCTGCCACCCTTTTCCTCACCACACCCGTCAGCGGCTCTCTTCACCCCTTCGGCCACGCACATCATTTCTCCGGGTTATTAGATTTCTGCAAAGGCTTTCCTCTACAGAGTCTGTGCGGAGTCTAAGGGATCTCTCCCGACTCGTCAGGGTTGGCTCCTCTACAGAAACTGAGAACTTTCACCTGTTGAACGTTACGCGCCTAATCCATGAAAGGCGAATGGCAAATCCACTAAAAGGTGGAGGGAGAAGCAAGAGGGGAGAGTTGAATCGGCTGCCTGGGGGGAAATGAAAATTAGAAGAATGGGGGAAGGAATCCATCAGTCAGTCGATGGCATTTATTGAACAAGTACTTCATGAGCAGGGATTGTGTCACCAACTCTCTTGTATTCTGGCTTTCCCAAGTGTTTAGTACAGTGCTCTGCAAGTGCTCGGTAAATGCCGTTGATTGATTTTTAATGGTATTTGTTAAGTGCTTACTATGTGCCCGGCACTGTTCTAAGCGCTGGGGTAAAAATACAAGGTAGTCAGCGTGTTCCATGTGGGGCTCCCAGTCTTAATCCCCATTTTACAGATGAGGTAACTGAGGCACAGAGAAGTTAAATGACTTGCCCAAAGTCACACAGCTGATCAGTGGTGGTCGGGATCAGAACCCACGGCCTCTGATTCCCAAGCCCATGCTCATTCATTCATTCATATTTATTGAGCGCTTACTGTGTGCAGAGCACCGTACTAAGCGCTCGGAAAGTACAATTCGGCAACAGTTAGAGACAGTCCCTACCCACCGACGGGCTCACAGTCTAGAAGCAGGGAGACAGACGGCAGAACAAGTAGACAGGCACCAGTGCTCTTTCCACTGAGCCACGCTTGACCTTGGACAGACAGTGGCACAGATAGGATTAGAATCCAGGTCCTCTGACAGCCAGGCCTGTGCTCATTCCACAAGGCCAGGCTGCTGCTCAGTATTCTTGATTCAGAACTGAGTTCCTAGTACTTAGGGGTGTTGATATCTAGTTGTCCCTCATATTCAAAAGAGACACAACTGACTGACTGAAATTCCCCTAAGACTGTGTGTGTGGCTTTCCTATCCGTTTTAAACCCCCCAGTCAGCTCGTTCCCTCCTATCTCACCTCACTGATCTGCTACACATTTCACTCCTTTAGCACCAGTTTATACACTTGCCCTGCCCTCATCTACCTCATCTATCATCTAGCTAGAGAAGCGGTGGGGTTTAGTGGAAAAAGCACAGGCTTGGGAGTCAGAGGTCATGGGTTCTAATCCCGACTCCACCGCTTGTGAGCTGGGAGACCTTGGGTTAGTCACGTAACTTCTGTGTGCCTCAGTTACCTCATCTGTAAAATGGGGAGGAAGACCGTGAACCCTACGTGGGGCAACCCGATGACCTCGTATCTACCCCAGCGCTTAGAACAGTGTTTGGCACATAGGAAGCACTTCACAAATACCAACGTTATCTCTCTCACTGCTGACCCTTTCCCCACATCCTCCCCTTAGCCTGGAACTCCCTCCCCTTCCATATAAGCCAGACACGACCCTCCCCACCTTCAAAACATTATTAAGAGAAGCGGCGTGGCTCAGTGGAAAGAGCTTGGGTTTGGGAGTTAGAGGTCATGGGTTCGAATCCCGGCTCTGCCACTTAACTGTGTGACTGTGGGCAAGTCACCTAACTTCTCTGTGCCTCAGTTACCTCATCTATAAAGTGGGGATGAAGACTGGGAACCCCACGTGGGACAACCTGATTACCTTGTATCTATTCCAGCGCTTAGAAAAGTGCTTGGCACATAGTAAGCGCTTAACAAATATCATCATTATTATTACTATTAAGGACACATCTCTTCCAAGAGGCCTTCCCCGATTAAGCCATCTTTTTCCCGGCTCCCTCCCCTTCTGCGTCATCTATGCACTTGGATCTGTGATCTTTGGGTGTTTGTAATTCACCCACCCTCAACCCCACAGCACTTGGGTAGATATCTTTAAATTATATATTATACATTATTTATGTATATTAAGGTCTTTCTCCCCCCTCTGGACTGTAAACGGCGTTGTGGGCAGGGAATGTGTCTACCAATTCTGTTGTACCGTCTCTCCCAAGCACTTAATACAGTGCTCTGTACATAGTGAGTGCTCAAAAAATATCACTGACAACGATGAATAGGGCAATGCGGGACCCAGAGTCCTGGCCACATTGTGAACACACAAAGGCTGTCACGTTTGCAGTAATTAGTGTTGTTTTCTGTTTTGCCTTCTTTTCTCCATTCACTGACTCGTTTTTGGACAGGGAATGTGTCTACCGAATGGATTGTCATGTACTGTATCAAGTGCTTAGTATAGTGCTCTGCCTACAATAAACTCTCAATAAATACCATTACGTGATTGCTTGTTTCTTGGAGAAACTCTTGTTTTTAAAGAGCCACTCCTTTCTAAATTGAAGTAGGCCACGCCCATCTAACCTCAAAAAGTCACTCCCAGTTTTCAACTGGGAGGCAGCAATGTCTGAGGCTTTGTTTCCGTGAAAACATTTCCTTTGCCCTCCTTTCTTTCGGTTTTCCAATTTCAGCTCTCCACAGAGCAGTTGTTTGTGCAAGCTGCAGTCGCTCATTCTCTTCACGTCTCCCACGTAGCAATACTGTAAGGTAGGTGAAGTTTTGAAGCCAGGGAACTGACTAGGCTCCAGAACTCCATTGTTTGTGATCTTGTGATCTCGCACTTGGATCTGTGACCTTTGGGACCTTCTAGACCGCGAGCCCGTTGTCGGGTAGGGATTGTCTCTATTTGTTGCCGAATTGTACTTTCCAAGCGCTTAGCACAGTGCTCTGCACACAGTAAGCGCTCAATAAATACGATTGAATGCATGAATGAATATGATATTCACCCCACCCCCAATGTCCAGAATTTTCATACATATCTTTAAATTATATGTTGTAAATGATATCATATATGTTATAAATAATCCATTCATTCATTCAATAGTATTTATTGATCTATTTATAGTAATGTCTTCTTCCCCTAATAAGTGCATTTTGGGCAGGGAATGTGTCTGCTAATTCTGTTGTATTTTACTCTCCTGAGAGCCTAGTAGAGTGCTCTGCACGTAGTGAGCATTTAATAAATACTGTTGCTTGCTTGCTTGCTTGATCGATCTTATCTTGCCATTTGATATTGAGTCTGGCCCAAAGTGATAATAATGGAACTGCTCATTAAGCTGGATGTTATGTCTGTGTGTGATCTAGGTTTCACAACCATAGAGAAGGTGGGACAACCCTACGACTCTGTAGACCTTTGATTTAGCCTGTAGCCTAATACCACACCGCTCTCACTCTCCGTCTCCCAAAGACGGTGATGAGCTTCTCATTTCGGTTTTCTACTTCTTTGTCTATCACTGTGTCATCAATCAGTCGTATCTACTGAGCCCTTACGGTGTGCAGAGCACTGAATTAAACACTTGTGTAACAGACACATTTTCTGTCCACAAAGAGCTTAAAGTCTAGAGGTGGGAAGGGGAAAAGTGTACTGCCTAGGTTACAGAATTCTGTGACGGCGTTTAGCTCTGCGATGCCAGTATGAATTTTTGGTTATATTTTAGGCCGTCCTGGTGCAGTCTGAAACATCATCTCAGCTTTCTTTAGATTCCTGTCAGCCCATAAAGCCTGGCTAATTCGGCGAAGCAATTTGCAATCATTTCTTTGTTTACATGGGACTGGGCCTTTTGGGGGTAGTCCTCTGCATACGGTTATCCTTGAATGAACCTGGGAGAGAGCCTCAGAAGGAGATGAGTTCTGTTCTCAAGATTCTTAGAGCTGGGCTATTCCCACCAGTCCAACAGCAGGTAACATGACTCAGTGGAAAGAACATGGGCTTGGGAGTAAGGAGATGCGTGATCTAATCTCAGCTCTGTCATTTGCCTGTTGTGTGACCTTGGGTAAGTCAATTCATGTTTCTAGGCCTCAGTTTTCTCACCTGTAAACCGGGGATTACATTATCTGTCTGCTTAAACTGGAAGACCAACGTGGGACAGGGAATGTCCGATCTACTTACATTTTTCTTACCTTAGTCCATTGCAAAACCTTATTAAATACCACAATTATTATTATAGGTAGGAATGAGAGTATGTCAAGATAAAGTGGCTGAGGAAATGATTTAATATATAATTGAATATGCGTATATACTTAGTTGCTTAAGATGAATAGAAATCCGTAAGTGCGAAGGATGGCTGGTTCTGTTGATGTGACTTTGGCTGTTGGGAATTAATCGGGGAAGGCTTCTCGGAGGCTGCAGCATGTTAGGAGAGCTTGGAAGATTGGGCGAGCTGTGGTCTGCTGTATTTGAAGTGGGAGGAAGAGAAGTACGGGGAAAACCCGGGAGCCGGTTTGCCTGGGAGGCCACGCTCCGAGCTGTAGCCCTGACATTTGAACTCACTGATGCTAACGCTGGGAAGGGTGATGGTGAGATGTTCCATTTTTGCATAGTCCCAAGGTCAAGCATTTGCGGGGCACAACCTCTGGCTGTGTATCCCTCAAGCACTTTGATACTTATCCCAACCCCATGGCAATTATGAACGTATTCTTATACTCCACTACTTCCCTGATCTGAAATTAGTTTTAATCTCTGCCTTCCCCTATAGTCTGCAAGGTCCTTGAGGTCCGGGATCTTGTCTACCGACTCTATTGTCTTATATTTTCCCAAGCACTTAGTAAGAGAAGCAGCGTGGCTTAGTGGAAAGAGCGCGGGCTTGGGAGTCAGAGGTTGTGGGTTCTAATCCTGGACCCGCCAGTTGTCTGCTGTGTGACCCGGGGCAAGTCATGTAACTTCTCTGTGCCTAAGTTATCTCATCTGTAAAATAATGTTGGTATTTGTTAAGCACTTACTATGTGCAGAGCACTGTTCTAAGCGCTGGGATAGACATAGGGGAATCAGGTTGTCCCACATGGGGCTCACAGTCTTAATCCCCATTTTACAGATGAGGTAACTGAGGCCCAGAGAAGTGAAGTGACTTGCCCACAGTCACACAGCTGACAAGTGGCAGAGCTGGGATTCGAACCCATGACCTCTGACTCCAAAGCCCGTGCTCTTTCCACAGAGCCACGCTGCTTCTCTTACTATGTGCTTAGGAAAATATAAGTGTGAGCCCCATGGGGGGGGGACAACCTAATTACCCAGCGCTTAGAACAGTGCCTGGCACATAGTAAGCGCTTAATAAATACCACAATCACGATTGTTATTATTATTACAGTGCTCTGCACACAGTAAATGCTCAATGAATTCCATTGATTGATTCCCATCTTGGTTTCCCCTAGGGCCAAGCAAATCCTTTCCTCCCTCCCATAATAATAATGATGATGATGATGATGATGATGATAATATTTGCTAAGCGCTTACTGTGTGCTAAGCACTGTACTAAGCACTGGAGTAGATACAAGTTTATCACGTCCCACATGGGGCTCACAGTCTAAGTAGGAGGGAGAACAGGTATTGAATCCCCATTTTTCAGGGGAACTGAGGCACACAGAAATAAAGTGACTTACCCAAGCTCACCCAGCAGGTCCTTGGCAGAGTCGGGATTAGAATCCAGATACTCTGACTCCCACCCCCATGCTCTTTCCACTAGACCACGCTGCTTCTCAGTTTCTCCTCTGAGTTTCATTTCTGCAGGCTGAAACCTAAAAAGTGTTTCCCTACTGAGTGCTTCTGCAGAAGACAGGATCCCTAGAAGTAGAATCGGTATTTATTGAGTGCCTCCTGAATACACACACTGTATTCAGCATTTGGGAAGTACCACAGAAGTGCGAGAACCAGTCCCTGTCCTCAGGGACCTTTCGGTTGTGTGGAAGGTGGGGAAATCCAGATGCAGGAGTTCCTGGGACCGGCAGCTTTCCACGGGGCAAGATGGAATTTGAGACGATGCCGCCTCACTCCCAAACATCGTGTTGACTGGTTGACACCAAGGCATATTCAAACCTTATTTCTCTAGTGCCTCCTGGTACTGCCCAGTACCAAGTTCTGTACCTTGTGCTTGGCCCACACATTTTCTGTCTGTTCAGTAGGTGTTTGGCCTGGATATACGTCTCCTCTAGAAAACTGCCAGCTAGGACAATGTGTGTACCATGTGGGCCTCTTTTACTCTTTTATGTCCTCCTTGAGCAGGGATTTTGAAGAGAATTGCCAAAATTATCACAGGTTCCCACCTGAAGGATCTCTTTTTTTTTTTTTGGTACTTGTGAAGCGCTTAGCATGTGACAAGTACTGCTAATAATAATAATAATGATGTTGGTATTTGTTAAGCGCTTACTATGTGCAGAGCACTGTTCTAAGCACTGGGGTAGATACAGGGTAATCGGGTTGTCCCACGAGAGGCTCACAGTCGTAATCCCCATTTTCCAGATGAGGTAACTGAGGCACCGAGAAGTTAAGTGACTTGCCCACAGTCACACAGCTGACAAGTGGCAGAGCTGGGATTCGAACCCATGACTCCGACTCCCAAGCCCGTGTTCTTTCCACTGGGCCACGCTGCTTCTGTTCTAAGCCCTGGAATGCAAAAAGGTTTATCAGGCTTGACAAAGAGAAACACCGTGTTCTAGTGGATAGAGCATGGATGTAAGAATCGGAAGGATCTGGATTCTAATTCTGGTTCCCCCACTTGTCTGCTGTGTGACTTTGGGAAAGTCACGTCACTTCTCTGTGCCTCAGTTACCTCATCTGAAAAATGAGGATTGACTTGGAACCCTATGTGGGATAGGGACTGTTTAAAACCCAATTATCCTGTATCTACCCCAGTGCTTAGTAGAGTGCCCGGCACATAGTAAGTGCCTAAAAAACCCTGAAAAGACACAGTTCCTGTCCCATTCGGGGCTGACTTTCCCAGGTGGTTAAATAAATATGCCTGAAGAGCAAGTGAAGGAGGTGGGAGGGAAAGAGGGGAGAGGCAGCTTGGATAAAGGTGTTCCAGGAAGATTATTTCCGTGACTGTTGACGGCAGAACTCTGAGGAAATTGGGTCAGTCATAAGCACAATGTAGATGCTTTTTCCTTGACAAGTGGTTGTAACCTTTTGTATTGTGCTGAGTTGGGGACCTGCTATGAAATTAACATAATAATATGTCATGTTACATACATTTCAGTGTTCAGCTAATACAGTGTGCAAATTCTTGACGAGGCACAAAAACCCATCATCATCACCAGAGTAGCAAATGTACGTTAATGGGTCTTCACCCTTTATTCCTCCGCCTGCTCTCTATCCTTATTGGAGACTGCAGACGGAGGCCAGGGAGGTGCACGCTGTGGATTTTGGGGGGATATTGTTGTTTTTTCATTTGATGTCACATACTGTATCCTCTTATTCCCGTACTGTAAAATCAGGCTCTGAATTTTAGGCATTCAACTGTGTTTATTGAGGGTTTACTGTGTGGAGAGCCTTGTACTAAGCATTTGGGAGAGTAGAGTATAACAGAGTATGTCCTGCCCACAATGGCCTTACTGTCTAGAAGGGGATAGAGACATTAATATGAATAAATACATTATGGGTATGTTCAAAAGTACCGTGGGATTGAGGGAACGGTGAATAAAGGGTATAAATCCTAGTGCGAGGGTGACACAGAAGGGAGTGGGAGGAAAGGAATTGAGGTCTTAGTTGAGGAAGGCCTCTTGGAGATGTGTTTTAGTAAGCCTTTGATGGTGGGAAGAGTGATTGTCTGTTGGTTATGAAGTGGGAAGGTGTTCCTGGACGGAGGCAGGATGTGGGGGAGAGTTCGGGGTGAGATAGATGAGATTGAGATACAAGAGAGTAGATTGGCATTAGAGGAGCCAAGTGTGCTGGCTGGGTTGCAATAGGAATTCAGAGAAGTAAGGTAAAGGGGCGTGGGGGGGGGGGGGGGGCGGCGTTGAAGGTGAGTCCTTTAAAGCCAGTGGTATGGGATTTCTGTTTGATGCTGAGGTGGATGGTCAACCACTGGAGGTTCTTGAGGAGTGGGGAAACATGGACTGAACAGTTTTGTGAAAATGGAGCTGGGGAGCAGAATGAAATATGGATTGGAGCAAGGAGAGGCTGGAGGCAGGGAAGTCGTCAAAGAGGAGCCCAAAAGGGACTGTAAAAGAGGGACTGTGAGGAATCTAAAGAAGAGAGACATAAGCTTAATAAAAGCAGCCTCTAACTAGTTCTTCAGTGGAAAAATCCCTTCCTAGTTGAGTGGTGAGGTGTCTGGGTGCCATTCAGTCATGGCTCTCTTCCCCTCATGCACACCCAGAATAGACAATTGTCTGGTGGTGTAGTCAATAGTATTTTTATTTTCAGCACTCAGTCCCCCTCAACCTCAGTTCCTGCCCCCTCGTCCCAGGGCTCAAAACCAGAGCCCGGGTTATTAGGGGCCTGTGAAGGGAAAGATAAGACTCCTTATCCAGTGGGGGAGGCATAGGGTTCGATACACCCAGCAACATGCTGTAAATTCTGTGGGATTCCACAAAGACCCTTTTCATGTGGGATTAAAATGCCATTTTGTTGTTTTGCTACATGCGGAACAGAATATCCGCTTGTTACTTCTGGGTCAGCAAAGGGGCCATCAGAGGCTACTCTGAGAACGCCTCTTGGGTAGAGTGGGAAGGACGGCTCTGATCCAGATGGGGTTGTCTCCCGGCTTTAATAATGGTGGTATTTGTTAAGCTCTATGTGCAAAGCACTGTTCTAAGCGCTGGGGGGATACAAGGTGATCAGGTTGTCCCACTTGGGGCTCACAGTTTTAATCCCCATTTGACAGGTGAGGTAACTGAGGCACAGAGAAGTGAAGTGACTTGCCCAAAGTCACACAGCTGACTGGCGGCGGAGCTGGGATTTTTGTGAGGAGGGTGGAATGAAGGGAGCAGGGCTCATGTTTGCTCCTCTTGCACCAGACACTTCCTCCTCTTCCACCTCAGTTTGGCATTTCTGATGAGGATGTAGGACTGGGGAAGGCTGGAGATGACAGAAATTGCTCTCCCTTTTATCACTAAACTGCAGAAGAGGTGGGGATGGGAGGCTCTCTTCCTGGTTTTGCTTTCTCCCCTCTTACTGTCCGGCCAACGAGGTGGAAGGATCCAGGTACAGCATCTCGGGACTCCTGAGCTCCATTGCCCTGCCAACTGGACATGGCGATTCAGTCAGAGTTCCCGGGGGGAATCTTTTTCCTATTTTTCCCCACCCCCTTGCAGTGGACACAGACTCCTCTTCCGTGACTGGACCCGTCTACAGCAGCCCCATGTTGTATTTGATCTGGGAGTGTTTATTGCAAGGCTGTGGATGCAGTAAGTATCTTACTGCAGCAGTAACCCGGTAACCCAGTAACTAAGTTACTGCAGTAGTAACCCGGTCCTCTCCCAGACTTCTCTATCACCGTGGATGGCACGACCATCCTTCCCGTCTCTCGGGCCCGCGATCTCGGTGTCATCCTTGACTCGTCCCTCTCGTTCACCCCACGCATCCTATCCGTTACCGAGACCTGCCGGTTTCACCTCTACGATATCGCCGAGATCCGCCCTTTCCTCTCCACCCAGACGGCTACCTTACTGTTACGGGCTCTCGTTATATCCCGGCTAGACTACCGTGTCGGCCTTCTCTCCGACCTCCCTTCCTCCTCTCTCGCCCCGCTCCGGTCTATTCTTCACTCCGCCGCCCGGCTCATCTTCCCGCAGAAACGATCTGGGCATGTCACTCCCCTTCTTAAACAACTCCAGTGGTTGCCTATCGACCTCCGCTCCAAACAAAAACTCCTCACTCTAGGCTTCGAGGCTCTCCGTCACCTCGCCCCTTCCTACCTCTCCTCCCTTCTCTCTTTCTACCGCCCACCCCGCACGCCCCGCTCCTCCGCCGCCCACCTCCTCGCCGTCCCTCGGTCTCGCCTATCCCGCCGTCGACCCCCGGGTCACGTCCTCCCGCGGTCCTGGAACGCCCTCCCCCCTCACCTCCGCCAAACTGATTCTCTTTCCCTCTTCAAAACCCTACTTAAAAATCACCTCCTCCAAGAGGCCTTCCCAGACTGAGCTCCTCTTCCCCCTCTACTCCCTCTGCCATCCCCCCTTTACCTCTCCGCAGCTAAACCCTCATTTTCCCCTTTTCCCTCTGCTCCTCCACCTCTCCCTTCCCATCCCCACAGCACCGTACTCGTCCGCTCGACTGTATATATTTTCGTTACCCTATTTGTTTTGTTAATGAATTGTACATCGCCTCGATTCTATTTAGTTGCCATCGTTTTTACGAGATGTTCTTCCCCTCGACTCTGTTTATTGCCATTGTTCTCGTCTGTCCGTCTCCCCCGATTAGACCGTAAGCCCGTCAGACGGCAGGGACCGTCTCTATCTGTTGCCGACTTGTTCATCCCAAGCGCTTAGTACAGTGCTCTGCACATAGTAAGCGCTCAATAAATACTATTGAATGAATGAATGAGTAAGGTCACCTCTGAAGCGATCCCTCCTTTAGAACTAGTTTCATGGCTGGGCCATTCTGACCGTAGCCTATCAGTTAATCAGTAGCATTTACTAAGTGCTTACTGTGTGCAGAGCACTGTACTAAGTGGTCGGGAGAGTATAATACAACAGAGGTGGTGTACGTGTTCCCCGCCCATAGTGAGCCAATGGGAAATGAAGCCTTGATCCCATAGTCCAAACGCAATAACCGCTTGGTTTTTTTTAATGGTATTTGTTAAGCGCTTCCTCTGTGTCAGGGACTGTACTAAGCACTGGGGTAGATATAAGCTAATCGGGTTGGACCTAATCTCATTCCCACGTGGGACAAATAGGGCTCACAGCCTTAATCCCCATTTTACAGATGAGGTAACTGAGGCACAGAGAGTGAAATAAATTGTCCAAGGTCACACAGCAGACAAGTGGCGGAGCTGGGATTAGAACCCAGATCCGAAGTTGAACCCAGGGTTGATCTAGTCAGCGAAATACCCAGCTTGATCCTGTGATTTTCATGTCAGTTGAGCACAAATGTGAGATGCAGTGGGAAGGTCCCGGGCTGAAGAATTCGTCTCTTAGAATGACCCTTTCTGTGATTTTGAAACCTGGAAATCTGGCAGTGATTAATATTTCTGAGAATAACAACCTTCGGCTGCAATAGGCCCACACAAATCAATATCCATTTACATACTGTGTCAGTGTCTCTCGGCGGTAATTTTGCTTCACTTCTGCTACCTACCGGTTTATTTTTGGCTTTTCCATTTCTCTCTCTCCTGTGTTAGGAGAACCAGTTCCATTTGATAGAGGTCTGCATGGAATTTCCCAGGGACCAATTCTGGCCCTCTGAATCACCCCAGGTGTTAGGGAAAGAGATCTGGGCGGTTTGCAGAGCAGCATTTCAAGTGGGGAATGGTCGTTGGCTGAGTAAACGGCTTTTCACAATTCATAATTTTCTGCCGTTCTGTGTGGAATGAATAATCGGCAAATCGGCTGGGTAACGCTGGGCCCATTCTCGCTCTCGTTAAGGAGCACTAATGAGTTGGCCACAGTTCACGGGGGGGCCTTCCCTGCATTTCCCCAGTCTCAAGACTCCAGATATGCAAAAGGCTAATGGCGGTGCCATTTGAAGAAAGAAGTGGGGCTTTTATTTTGTCTTTAATCAATCAATCAATGGTATTTATTTATTTTTATGTTATCTGTCAAGTGCTTACTATGTGCCAGGCACTCTTCTAAATTCTAGGGCTGATACAAGGTAGTCATGTTGGACCAAGTCAGTGTACCACATGGGGCTCAGTCTTAATCCCCATTTTACAGATGAGATATCTGAGGCAGAGAGAGGTGAAGTAATAATGATAATTAATGATAATCATGGTATTTATTAAGCACTTACTATGTGCCAGGCACTGTACGAAGCACTGGGGTGGATGAAGCAATCAGGTTTGACACAGTCCCTTTTCCCACGTGGGGCTCACCCTCTCAATCCCCATTTTATAGATGAGGTAACTGAGGCATTGAGAAGTGAAGAGACGGGCCCTAGGTCATACAGCAGACAAGCGGTGGAGCAGGGATTAGAATCCGTGACCTTCCGACCTCCAGGCCCATGGTCTATCCACTCCGCCATGCTGCTTCTTTACAAGTGACTTGAAGCCACTTGGTCAAGGTCACGCAGCAGACAAATGGAGTGACTTGGTCAAGGTCACACAGCAGACAAGTGGTGGAGCTGGGATTTGAACCCAGATCCTTCTGACTATAAGGCATGTGCTCTGTCCATTAGTTCACGCTGCGTATTTATTGAATAGTTACTGTGTGCAGGGCATTGTGCTGAGCTCTGGGGAGAGTACAACGTAACAGAGTTGGTAGACACGAGAAGCTCACGAGGTGCTTCCAGTCTTTTTTAGAAATACCTTGCACTTCTTGGACTTCCTGAGAAATCCCATTCTTTTCTGGGGTTTGGGAAGATACGTTTTTCCTTGTGCCCTGGACTTTTTGGTCTGGACTTGAGGATTCAGCTTCCTCTCTAGCAGCCCTGAACATATAGGGAAAAAGCGCACATAGGAAGCGGCAATTCTTTTCAGCTGCTAAGGAGTGAGGAGGGACCTTTTTGGCTAACTCTGATGGATACTGGGAGTTGGCTCCAACAGACAGCTACCCCTCAATCAGTGGTACTTATTGAGTGCTTGCGTGGCTCAGTGGAAAGAGCCCGGGCTTGGGAGCCAGAGGTCATGGGTTCGAATGCCGGTTCTGCCACTTGTCAGCTGGGTGACCATGGGCAAGTCACTTAACTTCTCTGTGCCTCAGTTACCTCATCTGTAAAATGGGGATTATCTGGGAGCCTCAAGAGGGACAACCTGATTACCCTATGTCTATCCCAACGCTTAGAACAGTGCTGTGCACATAGTAAGCACTTAACAAATACCAACATTATTATTATTAAGCACTCGGGAAAGTCCAGTACTGTGGAGTTGGTAGACATGTTCCCTGCCCACAAGGACCTTACTAAGACTTACCAAGGCCTCCGAGAAACCGATGCGTCAACGAGTCCCGTCTCCAAGTTGGTCTCTGAAGAAGATGGACGCTCGTTGTCGTCGTCGTCCTGGATTTTTGGGTTGAGTGGAGATTTTCACGATCCTCAATGTGGCGGAAGAATGTTTTGGGAGGCCTGGACCGGGAGCTGCCTTTCTTGGCCAAATCATCCTCCCACAGCCTATCATCGTTTTTCTTAACTCTTCATCCGCAGGAATTTTCAGGAGGCTGGGAAATTCGATTTGTTATGTAAAATGGGGGCTGGAGCCCAGATGAGGTGTCAGAGAAAACAGGTCACAGTGAGATGTAGAGGGAACGCAGCAGGGTAAGGTAATGAAATTACCACTAAGACAAAGCTCGCCTATAATGACTTAAAAATGAAAATAAATGTGGAGCCGATGGTCTCCCTCTGTGCTTTCTGCCGGTGAAGCGAAATTTACCGTCTATATATTTTTACAGAAAATATCCAGTGGTTGAGTAATTTAATCCTACTAAAAGCAGGAAATGCTAAAATTGAGCAGTGTTGCCCATACTATACATTTTGTTGGTGAAATTTACTTTTCTTCATTCTCTGTTACATTCTGGATGAGAACTCCAGCCTAGCACCGAAAGAGCCGTATTTTTTTCTTTTTATTGGTAATCGTTACTCACGGTATCACTCTCGGGCAGGCCGTTTTCCAGATTAGGGAACTGGACTTTGTGGAAGATATTCTCTAGGGGCCACTGAAGATACAGCCCTGTCTTCCTCAGCACAGAGAGGTCAAGCATCTTATCCTGCATCACATGCTGAGACACAACATGGCCTAGTTGAGAGAGCACATGCCTGGCAGTCAGAAGGACCTGGCTCTTATTCCAGGTATACCACTTGTCTGCTGAGAAGCAGCATGGCTCAGTGGAAAGAGCCCGGGCTTGGGAGTCAGAGGTCCTGCGTTCGAATCCCGGCTCGGCCGCTTGTCAGCCGTGTGACTGTGGGCGAGTCACTAAACTTCTCTGTGCCTCAGTTCCCTCATCTGTAAAATGGGGATTAATTGTGAGCCTCACGTGGGACAACCTGATTACCCTGCATCTACCCCAGCGCTTAGAACGGTGCTCTGCACATAGTAAGCGCTTAACAAACAAATACCAACTTCCCTTCTCTGAACTTGAGTTACTTCATCTGTAAAATGGGGATTAAGACTGTGAGCCCCATATGGGATAGGGACTGTGTCCAACCTGATTAGCTGGTTCTTAGTAAAGCTTAGTAGTGCTCTTTCCACTGAGCCACACTGCTTCCCTGACGTCATGCTTAGGAACGTCATCCTCGTTCCTGGTCTCTGAATGGCTGGGAAACAGTAAAATGTATCTGTCGTTGGTTTATCAGATCAAAGCCATCAATGTATAATAGAGATTCAGGGTTTTGCACTCCCGGGCATTGGATAGAGAGTTCACCAGAGATACTGTTTGGCGGGAAAGCCATATACTTGCAGAACAGTGGACTTGAGCCTTTATTTGGAGGAAATCTTTTCTCACTGTTCAGTTCCTTTTTGAGTTTTGACTTTTTATGGTATTTGTTGATAATTGTGGAAGCGCTTACTATGTGCAAGGCACTGTACTAAGCACTGGGGTGGATACAAGCAAATCGGGTTGAACACAGTCCCTGTCCCCAGTCCCTGTCCTCAGACCCTGTCTTAATCCCCATTTTACAGATGAGGTAACTGAGGCCCAGAGAAGTTCATTCATTCATTCATTCGCGCAACCATATTTATTGAGCGCTTACTGTGTACAGAACACTGTACTAAGTGCTTGGGAAAGTACAATACGACAAGAAAGAGAGCCAATCCCTGCCCACAACAAGCTCACAGTCTAAAGAGGGGTCTACAGTCTACAGATATCAGGACAAGTAAACAGACATCAATAAAAATAAATAAAATTACAGATATAAGGGACTTGCCTAAAGTCACACAGCACACAAGTGGTAGAGTCAAGATTAGAACCCAGGTCCTTCTGACTCCTAGGCCCGTGCTCCATCTACTAGGCCCTGCTGCTTCTCACTTATATGTGACATGGGAAATAGAGTGGCAATTTTGAGGGAAGCATCATGGTCACTGCTAAGTTACCAACAGTATACTCAGCAGGGCTGGGTGGGGTGGGTGACCAGCTGTTTTGTCCTGGATTGGTTCTGTCCTTTATGACTTTTTGGGAGGTAGCATGACCCAGAGGAAGGACCATGGGGCTGGGAATCAGGAGACCTGGGTTCCCATCCCATCTCTGATACTGGTCAGCTCTATCATTGTGAACAAGTTGCTTAATCTCTCTGGGCTTCGGTTTCTTCATCATGGTGTTTATTAAGCACTCACTAGAAGAAATAGCCTCTCAAGGTCGCACCTGGAGAGTTTCCAATACTCTACCAGTCTCGACTACAGGAGGGAGAGTCACGCAGAGTGATATTCATTCCATTCCTGGCTTGGGCAGTGGCTAGCTAGTGGAAGGCAATCTGCTAGAAGTCAAAACTCACCTGTGTTGGGCAGCAGCGGCACGGGAGAGAGTCGAGGGCAGAGACTCAAATTTACTGCACGGAAGGAGGCGATGGTAAACCAAGAAAACTCTACGGATACACTACCGGAACAATTGCAGATGGAGGCGGGGCATTCCGGGAGAGATGTGTCCATGGTGTTGCTATGGGTCGGGCGTGACTCGATGGCATAAGACAAGACAAGAAGAAGTAGAGAGAGCAGTTATCTTCTCATTTTAAGCACCGTATCTACTGAAGTAACCGGTCATCAGGCTCCCCGGACTCAGGGCTGGTCGGGGTGGGACGGTGTTGCAGTAGCTGTCTAATCTGGTGGAAAGGGGACGAAAACAGTCCTTCCTAAAGAACAGAAATAGAGTGGTCCTGACCATATACATACCCTATGCAGTAGGTACTCATGTCATGGCAGGTGATGTTTAATTTCAGCATCTAGTGCCACGGGGCCGCACAGCTACGTAAGAGTTTTGCGGTGTATTAATTTTGCATTAAATAATTAATAGTAAAGTTAATTGATGAATTATTCAATTTTTTCAGGTAAAATGGGGTAATAAATATTCATAACTTATTTTATTAAGGGAATTTCCATTTCCTGTGTCATTAAAGCGAGATTAACTAAGGTTGGTTTTAAATGAAGATTGAAAACAATTGTGCTTCAGAATTAATTTACAGTGTTAAGGTCATTGCCTCGAGAATAAAAGCAGCTTTCTCCAGTTCAACCCCTGCCAGAAAGTTGGGACTTTGTTGCCTTGGTGAGTTGTTGAGGTTCTTGGAGGAGCCCTTAAGTTAGGTCGCAAATGGTCTCAGCCCGCAAACATCTTTTCAAGTCACCCCATACACAGGGAGCTTTGGGAACCTGGAGAAGTATTAGACTATTAAAGTCATGGAATCCCAGAACAGGAAGAAACTCGAGCGGTCATTGGATCCAGCCTCCTGCCTCTAGATGGGTGACTGACTTAACCTTTCATAATAATGTTGGTATTTGTTAAGCGCTTACTATGTGCAGAGCACTGTTCTAAGCGCTGGGGTAGATACAGGGTCATCAGGTTGTCCCACGTGAGGCTCACAGTTAATCCCCATTTTACAGATGAGGGAACTGAGGCACAGAGAAGTGAAGTGACTTGCCCACAGTCACTCATCTGACATGTGGCAGAGGCGGGATTCGAACTCATGACCTCTGACTCCCAAGCCCGGGCTCTTTCCACCGAGCCACGTTTCATGGCAGTCCATTCCAGTGTTTTATTGCCCTTACCGAACAGGAGGCTCTTTCTGCCTTCCAATTAAAGTCTCTCCCGAATTGTTTGAACCTGAGTGGGCAAAGAAAACGATTAGGCAGTGTTCTCCATCAATCAGTCAACTGTATTTACTGAGCGCTTACTTTGGGCAGGGCACTGTACTACGCGCTTAAGCGCTTCTCATAAAAGCTTTGTGTAGGCTCGGAGACACTCAATAAGCCTTCCCCGTGCCTTCTTTTTTCTTGGACAGACATCCCTATCTCTTTTAAACCTGCGTCCTGTCTTCCACCCTTTGTCCCTTTTGTCTCTGGACCTTCCCCAGTATCTCCACATCCATTATGGGATCCAGTACTCCAGTATTGGTCTGATGATATGATTTCCCAACCCTAGCAGATCCCGCTCCTGTGCGTGCTTCCCAGATGCAGGTTGGCCATTTAAATAATAGCAATATGGCCTGATGGAAAGAGCCTGAAACTGAGCATCAGAAGACTTGAGTTCTAATTCCGACTCTGCCACTCGGCCTACTTCGTGACCATGGTCAAGTCACTTAAGCTCTGTGTGTCTCAGGATCGGTAAAATGGGAGTAAGATTTTTGCTTTCTCTAGAGCGTAGCCTAGTGGATAGAGCACGGACCTGGGAGTCAGAGAAGGACCTGGGTTCTGATCCCAACTCCACCAATTATCTGCTGTATGACCTTGGGCAAGTCACTTAACTTCTCTGTGCCTTGGGAATTAAGAATGTGAGCCCCATGTGGGACATGGACTGTGTCTGACCCGATTAGCTCGTATCTGCTCCAGGGTTTAGTGCAGTGCCTGCCACAGAGTAAGAGCTTAACAGATACCATTAAAAAACCCAACCCAACCTAAAACAAAATGACAAAAAAAACCACTTAGATTGTGAGCCCCGCGTCTGCTCTGAATATCTTGAATCTTCCAAAGCACTTAACACAATACATAGTAAACACTTTAATATCATAATTGTATTATTATTACTATACTTTTGAAACTTAGCCTTTGGTTAACTATTACTTGAACTGTCCATTTTCTTCTTCACAGTCTCGTCTCTTCTTTCTCCTCCCTATCTAATTTCTTTTAGGTTCAGAACTGGGAATAATGGAACTAAAGTTTCTTAGCCCTGACAAAGCAGCCTTCCTAAATACAGTGCGGCACCGTGGACCCTGATAGACTCATAGAATGGGAAGGTTTCTTCCATGCTGAACCTTCAACACCATTTTTCAGCAGGACCCATTTCAATCGATCAATCAATGGCATTTATTGAGCGCTTAATATGTGCACAGCACTGTATCAAGAGCTTGGGAGAATTAGCAGACAGAATCCCTGTCCATAATGAATGTACAGTCTAGGGGGGAAGCCAGACATTAATATGAATAAGTAATTTATAATTTAAAGATAAGAACATAAGTGCTGTGCAGTTGGGATGTATAACCAACGGACAAAGGTCACAAATCCTTTATTCTTAAAACATTGATCCTCCCCTAGGCCTCTGTTTTTGCAGGAAGTGTTGGGACAGGTGAATGTCCTTTCTCACAGTACACTCTGATTGGCTTGGAAATTGGTTTAAACCCAGTGAGTAGCTTAATTTCCAGCCTTGGTGGGTGTGAATGGATGAGATGTGTCAGGCAGTGGGGTTCACGCTGGTTTGGGATTCTTGGTCCATTAATTATCCCAGCTACCCCTCCCACATGGGTCTGTGGAGAATCAGAATCGGTAGGAGATCGGGGATCAGGCAGACCACTGTGATTGACCCCCCAGGGGAACGGGCGGTAGAGAAACAGCAAAAATAAAATACAGTTAAATGAGCCAGTCAGTCAATCATATTTATTGAGCATTTACCGTGTGTGGAGCACTGTACTAAGCGCTCGGGAGAGTACACTATAACAATATAACGGACACATTCCCTGCCCACAACGAGCTTACAGTCTAGAGGGAGAGCCGTTCATTAATCTAAGTAAATAATTGCCCAGCAACATAAGTAGAGAAAATTTCTGCCTTTCTAGTGAGCTGTCCCGGGTGGCGATCCTTGTCGTGGAAAAGAGGCCGCACCTTGGGATCCAATTACCTCTCATTCCCAGGGAGAGCAGAGAAATGCAGGCCGCCGGAAAAAAGGACTCAAGGGATTGATAGATGAGGAGAGGTTAAAAAAAGGCTAAAACCCCCCAGAAGTTTGGCTGACGGGTGGGTGATTGGGGCTGGGACTATCGTCATCATTATGAATTTATAGGGGGCTTTGCTGGAGGTGACAGATCATTAGGAGATGAGAAGCCGAGAGCCAGGCGCTGTCCTGAAAATGTGTTTTCAACGGAAGGGCCCGCGATGAGGGGGCCTTATGGAACTGCAGGGATGGATCTGTGCAAACCATCATCACTTCTGGAAAAACAGCACATCAATCCATCCTTCGTATTTATATATTTATATATCAATCGATCATTATCGTGCTTGTTGTGTGCAGAATGCTGTAGGAAACACTTGGGAGAATACAGCGTAACAGAGTTGATAGACGCATTCCCTGGCCACAGCATGCATCTTCTACTGGTGGTGGGACACTCCCTCCTCTTGCCCCTAACCAAACAGTCCTGTGTTGGCTGCTTCATCTCCTGTGAGGCAGCAGTGGGGTTGGTGACACTCTCAAGATTTGAGCAACCTTACTTGGGTACACACTGCTCATCCCAAATTGGGGAGGGCTTAAAAAGGGGGCTTCAAACTCAGTGAACTCAAACTTGACTCGTCGGAGTACTGTGCCTGCTGAACTTTGAACTCAGCCCAGCTCCTCAGTCAGTCGATCAGTCTAGCCATCGATGGTATCTATTGAACGCTTATTATGCTCAGAGCACTGTACTAAGCACTTGGGGGAGTACGGCACACAGAGTTGGCCAGTATGTTCCCTGCCCACAGTGAGAAGCATAGTGGCCTAGTAAATTCATTCAATAGTATTTATTTAGCATTTACTATGTGCAGAGGACTGTACTAAGCACTTGGAATGTACAATTCGGCAACAGATAGAGACGATCCCTGCCCAATAACGGGCTCACAGTCTAAACGATAGAGCATGGGCCTGGGAGTCCAAAGGACCTGGGTTCTATTTATGAGTGAATAATAACAATAATAATTATGGTATTTTTTAGGCTCTTACTATGTGCCAAGCACTGTTCTAAGTACCGGGGTAGGTTCAAGGTAATCAGGTTGCCCCGCGTGGGGCTCACAGTCCTAATCACCATTTTACAGGTGAGGTAACTGAGACACAGAGAAGTGAAGTGGCTTGCCCAAGATCACACAGCAGACAAGTGGCGGAGCTGGGATTAGAACCCATGTTCTCTGACTCCCAAACCTATGCTCTTTCCACGAAGCCACGCTGTTTCCCCAAGAATGATTATCCCCAGTTAGAGAGGAGGAAACCGAGGCCCGTAGAGGGTGAATGACTTGCCCCGGGTCACTCAGCAATTCAGCAGCCCCAAAACTCAGATGTCTTTCCTTTCGGCCACGTCTCCCTTCATCAGCAGCAGTCAAAAACTTAAGACAGCAAAATTGGAAGAGACCCAAAGGGTGGAAGAGCAGATTGGTCAATGCACTAGAAAGTGCATGCCAGGTTTAATTCTGCTCTGACTGGCAGAATGGGAGTGAGGAGTACAGACTGTGTTCTGGGAGACCTACTATTTATTTCCAGCTTTACTTCCACGCTCTCTTTGAAATGCCTGTTTCACAGTATAAATATTTGTTTCACGCTCAACAACTACGCAGATTATTAATCATCATTATGAAAGGACTGACAATCAGAAGGACAAATGTTCATGCATATTTGGCACCGAGACATCGATCAAATTATGAAAGGGGTGGACGGCTAGGCCCGCAGTTGACAGGGGGTGGGGAGACTGCCGAAGACTTGGTGCTCTGGGGGAACAGGGAACGGTTTTGAAAAGTTACGTTGGGAAGTGAAGTGTGGGAGGTGGCACTTTGCAGTTTCCCAGCGGGATTCAATGTCTCCTTTCCTGTCCATCGGTCCCCAATGTCCTCTGTACCCTCAGAATGCCGGCCGCCTATAATGACCCTTCCAGTTATCCTAGGCTTTGAACTATTCAAAATCAGAGCAGAGAGAGGGAGAGGGGAGGATGCTCTTTTCTCTAAAATAAAACAAGCCAAGGGGGAAAAGCTTCCAACCTCACCTCGAGACTCACGCACCTCACTTGGGAGATAATGTGGTCTTGTGAATCTGGGAGTCAGAGGACCAAGTTTCTAATCCCGGCTCTGCCACTTGGTTGCTTGTATGTGATCTTGGGCAAGTCACTTATCTTCTAAGTGCCTCTGTCTCCTTGTCTGTAAAATGGGGATGAAGTACCTGGTCTCCCTCACACTTGAACTGTGAGCCCCATTTGGGACAGCAAAATGTGTTCAATCTGATTGACTTGTATCTACCCCAGCGCTCGGTAGAGTGGTTGGCCCATCTAAGCGCTTAAGGAGCACCACATTTATTATTATGTTAATGAGCTTAAAGAATTCAAGATACTCAGCTGTAAACAGGGATGATGTGAGCCCCAAATCTTCTTAGCACCTTGTCAGGTAGGATCATTCTGCCTCAGTGCCTTTAAAGTTCTCGGTGGGTTTTAACAGGGCCATATTCCTTTCTTTGAACTAGGTCTCCAGCTGAACTGTGCCAACATTCCTTTCCCTTTTCTTCCTTTTTTTTTCCCATGACTTCCCTTGGGTGAGCCACCATCCCAGTACACACGCCCCCTCACTCTCTCCCAACTCTCTCTTCTGTCCTGGAGACACAAAGTCTCTGTGCTTTGTCTCAGGAATGCACAGACACTCTCCATTTAGCATCAGATAATTCAGGGTTCCAAACCTGTCCAAGAGATGCAGAGTGTATTTTTTGAGCAGCTTTTTAACCCTTTCTTCTAGCTCTCTTAGCATTTATGGGACTTCTCCCTTTTTGTCTCTTTTTCCTTTTTTTTTTTTTCCTGTCGGCAGGAGCACATAGAGACAGTTTAATAGACATTGATTTGCAATAAATTTTAGCCACTATAGTTCAGGAGAGTTGAAAAACCAATAATTAATTATTTCAACAGTTTATCCCTTTTGTTTTAAAATGATCTAATAGCAGAATCCCCTGAACACCCAGTAGGCCTGACCCAAAAGAATTTACTGTCTCTGGCCTCTTCATTCAGATACGTTTCTCATGAATTATTCAGCCAGGCTTGCAGGTGAGCATGAGATTGAGGGAACTGTGAGCTAGTTAGTCAGAGGAAAACACTGTTTCTATAGCACTCCTAATAAGTTGGATGAATGCTAATAAACACTCCTGCAGGGTTAGAGTCATTCATTCATTCATTCATTCAATGATATTTATTCAGTGCTTACTATATGCAGAGCACTGGACTAAGCACTTGGGAAAGTACAATACAACAGTAAAGAATGACAATCCCTGTCCTATGAGCTCACAGCCTAGAGGGGGGAGACACACATCAAAACAAATAAACAGACGTCAATATTAATTAAATTATATATATGTAAGTGCTGGGAGAGGGGGGCAGAGCAAAGGGAGCAAGTCAGGGTGACTCAGAAGGGAGTGGGAGATGAGGAAAAGTGAGGCTTAAGCTGGGAAGGCCTTCTGGGGGAGATGTGCCTTCAGTAAGGCTTTAAAAGGGGGAAAAGTAATTGTTTGGCAAATTGGAGGAGAGAGGGCGTTAAAGGCCCGAGGTAGGCCATGGGCCAAGGTTGACAGAAAGATGGGTGAGATGGAGGCTGATTTGTGACCTGATCTCCTCCTCTCCACCTCACTTAATTAATGGTATTCATTCAGCATTTCTTGTGTGCCAAGCAATGTAATAATAATAATAATAATAATAATCATATTTGTTCAATGCTTACTATGTGCCAGGCATTGTACTAAATTCTGGGTTAGATAGAAGGTAATTGGATTGTTTGGAGGTTCAGAAACCAATTCTGGGGAAGATCTGGTGAATTTAGAAGCCTGTCCCCGGACTTGACTGACCCCAAAAGACCCATGAGACAGGAGGCTGGCTGCAAAGGGATCAATCCCTCCTGTTTTTAAAAAATTGTATTTGTTAAGCACTTACTCTGTGCCAGAAACTGTACTAAGCACTGGGGTGAATACAAGCAAATCAAGTTGTACCCAGACCCTGTCCCATGTGGGGCTCACACTCTCAATCCCTATTTGACAGATGAGGTAACTGAGGCACAGAGAAGACAAGCACCTGTCATACAGCAGACAAGTGGCGAAGCCAGGATTAGAACCCATGATCTTATGACTCCTAAGCCCGTGCATTATCTACTACATCACGCTACTTCCGAGGAAACTCTCTATGTCACCCAATTGAATGAAATAATAATGATGGTATTTGTTAAGCGCTTACTATGTGCAGAGCGAAATTTTTTTCTTAGTGAATCCAGTCAAGCCTGAATGAGCTGCCCTAGTGTGAGGGTGAGACCCCTCTAAGTGTAGGTTGTTAATCTCACCTTCCCCATAAATTCACCCCCCAGCCATTCACTGGGAGCAGTAGCACATCTCCCTTTCCTCCTGGCCTCCTCTACACCCAGTTTTGCTTCAGGTTCACCCCAGAAGCTGTGGAATCAGCAGAAATGGCAACACTCTTAAATGCAGTGTGTGAAGGTAAATTATTCAGTGAAACAGAGTCTAACTTTATTAAGGCAGGGATTCTCCTCTCCATCAATAGCTCTAGTCGGAGTCAGGATGGGCCGCTGGGAATTGGACGGACCACAAAGACCGAGAAGTAAGAAGGCTGTGGTTTCCCAGAGATAAAGTGGAATGGATTGGGGTTTGGGTAGGCAGGGGGACCCTTTTTAGGAATTTACGGTTGAAGGGGTGTTTGTGCATGTGTGTTTGTGTGTAAATGGGACGCGGGGAGTTGGATTAAGGTAATTTAGTGGAAAGAGCACGAGCCTGGGAGTCAAAGGACCTGGGTTCTAATTCGGCTCTGCCAATTGCTTGTTGTGTGACCTTGGGCAAGTCACTCTAACTTCTCTGTGCCTCAGCTTCTCAACTGTAAATACTTACTCTCCCTCCTAATTAGACTGAGAGTCCCACGTGGAACAGGAATTGGGCCTGGCCTAATTCACCTGTACCTACCCCAGCACTTAGAACAGTGATTAACACATAGTAAGCACTGAACAAATACCATAAAAATTTTAATGTTTGAGTAGATAATGACATTGACTCCCTATCGTCTTTCACGGTAACACAGGGTTCCAGACAGAGGCAGGAGAGGATGGAGTCTAAATGACTTTGATGAGAAATACTCCTGTTCAGGTAACACCACCAAAGGACCAGGGAAACACATATTTATTCATGATATTTAGCCTGGCCATAAAATTAAAGGCTTTGTGGCATTTTAAGTGCTTTCCAGATTAATTTATATTCTGGATGGATAATGAGGAAGAGGCTTTTGTCCAAGAGGTGAGATATGCAAAAATAACCTTTAAATTTCTCATAATTAACCTTTAATGATATTCTCTTACTCTAGCCATTTAGTTTATGCATCCACATCTGTAACAGAGGGAAGATGACTGCTTGTTGCATCCAGATTCTTGGTGAAAGGGAGGCTTAGCTGAGTGAAGAAACACAACTTTTACATAGCTTTCTCTTTCAAATGAACCCAGGAAAGGTTCTTTTAGTAGCAGTATTGGATTTTGATCTTCTCCATTGTTTTCAGAGTTTAAGGTTTATGTAGAGAAGCAGCGTGGCTTACTGGATAGAGCACGGGCCTGGGAGTCAGAAGGTCATGGGTTCCAATCCCAGATATGCCACATGTCTCATTAAGATTAAGAGTGTGAGTCCTGTGTGGGACAGGGACTGTGTCCGACCTTGCTACCTTGTATCCACCCCAGTGTTTAGAACACTGCTTGGCATATAGTAAGCACATTAAAAGTACCATAATTAATATTTAATTATTATTTAGGGGTGTCTTAGAAATAGAGGGTGGCCCTTTGTTGCATTTTCTTATTGTCTCTCACCTGATGTGTCTGCTAGAAAGGCAAAGACCTTACCTTATATTTGAGGGACACAAGCCCCATCTCTTCTTATCGGTGAAGGATGCGTGACAGTAGATTGTCACAGCAAGGGAATCTGCTAATCCTAACTATGACTCTATTATAACATGATTATTGCCACTTACCTGCCACATGCCACTGTAAGGGGCCTGACTTTATAAACAGTAGTGGGATCGACCAGAAAGGGTGTGCATCTGTGAGCCAGGAGATTTGGGTTCTAGTCCCGGGCTCTTACACTGCACTGCTGCACTTTCATGACCTCAGGCGAGTTGCATAGCCTCTCTGTTCCTTGTTTTTATCATTTGTGAAATGGGGATCATAATACTTGTCTCACTTTTCTCATTTGTGAAATGAGGGTCATGATACGTGTCCCTCCTGGTGATGTGAGAATAAAATGAGATCATTGACATGGAAGTGCCTTGGGAAAAATACAGAAGTGCCTTACAAAGTCGAGGAATGTTTGTACAGAACACTAGAAATTGTTCAGTGCATTTCTGTCTACGGTGGCCATATCTTAATTCCCTAAACCTAAGGTTGCAAATAGCTGTGAAGATCCGGAGTCCTCTAGTGACCCAGCCATTTTGACAGACAATGATACTGCAAAAGAGTCTGAGGCCTCCAGGAGCTATTCGGTGGCCTTTTGGGAGCTGATAATCAGCAGTATTTACTGAGCACCTCATGCCTGTAAAGTACTGTACTAAGCACTTGGGAGAGTTCAGCAGAAGCAGTCAATCAATCAGTCGTATTTTTTGAGTCTCCCCCGATTAGACTGTAAGCCCGTCACTGGGCAGGGACTGTCTCTGTCTGTTGCCGAATTGTGCATTCCAAACGCTTAGTACAGTGCTCTGCACGTAGTAAGTGCTCAATAAATACTATTGAATGAATGAATTGAGTGCTTACTGTGTGCAGGGTACTCTACTAAGTACTTGGGAGAGCACAACACAGCAGTGTAACAGACACACATCCTACTTACAGTGAGCTTACAGTCTAGAGGGCAAGACAATATTCCCTGCCCACAGGGAGAGCTTTCAGTCCAATTGGCGGGGCAGAGGGAGTACAAGGATATACTAGGTTCATTCATTCAGTTGTATTTATTGAGCGCTTATTCATTCAGTCGTATTTATTGAGCGCTTACTATGCGCGGCGCACTGTACTAAGCGCCTGGAAAGTTCTAACATAAATGTAACAGGATGAATTAGCTGAATTAATAATTCATATGGGAAACAGCATGGCCACTTGTATGTTCTGTGACCTCGGGCAAGTCACTTCACTTCTCTGGGCCTCAATTCCCTCATCTGCAAAATGTGGATTCAATACCTGTTCTCCCTCCTGCTTAGACTGAGAGGCTCCTGGGGGACCCGTTGATCTTTCATCTGCCCCAGCTCTTAGTACAGTGCTCAGCACATAGTAAGCACTTAACAAAAACCCTAAAAATTATTGTTATCATTATTATTAGAAAATGGGCCTGCGAGTCAAAGGAGCTGGGTTCTAATCCCGGCTCCGTCAGTTGCCTGCTGTGTCACTTGGGGCAAGTTACTTAGCTACCCTGTGCTAGGGTTTCCTCATTTGTATAGTGGGAATTCAATGCCTGTCTCCTTCCCACTTAGACTTTGAGCCCCAGCACTGCATCTATCCCAGTTCTTGCCACATAGTAAGTGCTTAACAAATATAGTAATGATAGTACTAATATTCAAATTACTATGAAAGGACTACACACATAAATCCTGTAGATAGGAGACCTTCCCTGAATAAGCCCTCACTTTCTCCATCTGCCCTGTCCTCTGTATCAACTATGCACTTGTCCTTAAGTATTTTGATACTCACCCCAGTCCCACAGTACTCATGTTAATAATTTTACATGCTACCATTTCCCTTCTCCGTAATTAATTTAAATTCTGCCTTCTCCTGCAGCAGACTGTAAGCTTCTGGAGGGCAGGGATCAGGTCTACCATCTCTGTTTTATTTTCCCAAGCCCTTAGTACAGTGTTCTGCACAAAGTAAGTGCTCAATAAATACCAGTGATTGCTTGATTGATAGCCAGGAGCAAAAAAAAAGTGAATCCTAAGGCTTTAAGGTTAATGTAACAAGGGTTGCCAGTTATTTGGAAGGCTTAGTGGAGGAGGTGGGTTTTTAGGAGGGCTCTGAAAATGAGCATAGTTGGAGGCCTTGTGGATATCGTAAGCGAATAGGGCGCTCCAGGCTGGAGGAAGAGTGAGTGAGAGGTTAGAGGCGAGAGAGTTGAACTCTAAGCTATAATAATAATATTTATGGTATTTGTTAAGCACTTACTATGTGCCAAGCACTGTTCTAAGCGCTGGGGTAGAAACAAGGTAATCAGATTGTCCCACGGGTGGCTCACAGTCTTAATCTCCATTTTCCAGATGAGGTAACTGAGGCACAGAGAAGTTAAGTGACTTCCCCAAAGTCACACAGCTGATAAGTGGCAGAGCCGGGATTAGAACCCACAACTTCTGTCACCAAGCCCGGGCTCTTTCCACTAAGCTACGCTGCTTCTCTATGTAAGCGGTGGTGCCAGTTGACAACCATGTGTCTCTGCGAGGGTGTGTTTGTGTGCAGGGACATAAGCGGTGATTAGCTGACAGCGAGACTTGGAGGAGAGGCGTTCGTGAGAGGGAGGTATGTTCTTAGGGAAAGGGACGGATCACAGGAAATCTCGAAGACCTAAAAAGGGATGAGCAGCCTTTTCTAATATAGTCTCCCAGTGGTCTGAAAGGACAGATTTGCAGCCCAAAGTGGCTGACCTCCTGTGAGAGATGACTCCAAGGTCCAGCAGAGTTGGATTCAGTGAATCGAAGGCTTTATGCCAAGAGAAACAGTGGGGCCCTTTAAATGAGGCTCTGTTTGTTTTTGTAATCAAACCCTCACCATTGTCCTTGAGGCCCAGAGCTTAGAGGCCCCATGACTATCTGGATGTCGGGGACACAGGCGGAGACCTTGATTGCCGGGAACTCAACATAATGGAGAAGCCCGCTGTTCAGATTTCCCGAATACAAACACGTCTGTATAACAAGCGCTGTTTGTCAGAACATGAGCTGACTTCAGAAGCCGATTTTTATGCCGAAGAGCAGACCGTGGCATGTGTAATGAACAGAGTTTATCTTGGTGTGGAATGAGAAATAATTTGCTAAGCCAATAGCTTGCGTGTATCCCAGATACCCGTGCTATTCGTATGCAGCCCGCGCTCCGGTGCTCATCCCAGTAGCTAAACTCCACTGAGCCTTTAAAGGACCCCTGATATCAGTTCAGATTGAAGGAATTAGAGAATTAAATGTTTTTCGCTTTTCTCCAAAGACAAGCCAGCATTCAAACTACTTTATTAGAATGTCTCCTTTGCTACCATCTCGCTCGGCGCTCTCCAGTCGCGAGCTGCCGGGGACATTCCGGAAGTTGGCCCCTCTTTCGTGCTGTGGCCGATTTCCTCTCAGGGTCCCAGGGGTGAAGCCGGGCTAGAAAAACCTGACTCAGTCACAAGGAAGAAAATGAATCAAAAGTCTGATGGGTGGGAGGCCCTCATTGAGACCATTGCTGAGCCTGAACAGGCATGTGTATTTAAAATAAGAGCTTGAACCCTGGAAAAACAGGGAGTTCATTAATAATTAATAATAAATTCTTAATTAATACTATTATTACTACTACTACGGAGCCTAGTGGATAGAGCATGGGCCTGGGAGTCAGATGGACCTGGGCTCCG
The DNA here is from genome assembly GCF_004115215.2 of Ornithorhynchus anatinus. Taxonomy (NCBI): domain Eukaryota; kingdom Metazoa; phylum Chordata; class Mammalia; order Monotremata; family Ornithorhynchidae; genus Ornithorhynchus; species Ornithorhynchus anatinus. The sequence goes on along the minus strand of NC_041732.1, from coordinate 71,474,928 downwards.
CCACTGGTCTGCTGTATGACCTTGAGCAAGTCACTTAACTTCTCTGTGCCTCAGTTACCTCATCTCTAAAATGGGGATGAAGACTGTGAGCCCCATGTGGGACAGGGACTGTGTCCAACCTGATCTGCTTGTATCTACCTCAGCGCTTAGAAGAGTGCTTGACATATAGTAAGCACTTAACAAATACCGTCATTATTATTATTATTATTATTATTACTACTACCATCTGCCTCTCTCCTCCACCTTCCACGCGGTGAGATAAGAACCCAGACTAGGAGTCTCAGGGGAAGCAGTGTGGCCTAGTGGCGAGAGCACTGGCTTGGGAGTTGGAGGACATGGGTTCAAATCCCACTCCGCCACTTGTCTGCTGTGTGACCTTGGGCAAGTCACTTAACTTCTCTATGCCTCAATTACCTCATCTGTAAAATGGAGATTAAGCATGTGAGCCCCACTTGAGACAGGCTGATTACTTTGTATTTACCCCAGAGTTCAGAATAGTGCTTGGCACATAGTAAGCGCTTAACAAATACCATCACTATTATTATTATTATTAGCACAGGCCTGGGAGTCAGGACCCGGGTTCTAATCCCAGGTCCGCCACTTGTTGGCTCTGTGACCCTGGGAAGGTCACTTAATTTCTCAGTGTCTCTGTAAAAATAGGGATTCAATACCTGTTTTCTTTTCTACTTAGACTGTGAGCCCTATGTGGGACCTGATTATCTTTTATCTACTCCATTGCTTAGTGTAGTGCTTAACAACTATCACGCTTATTATTATTTCTACCAATTCTGTTGGGTTCTTCTTTCCCAAGTGCTCAGTGCAATGCACACAGTAAACACTAAGTAAAAACCAGGTATCGATGGTATAGTTTAGTACCACAAAGCTAGGGCAGAGGCTGGGGAGCACATCAGCATGACACGACCAAAAACACCGTGGGCATATACACGATTGTTTCTTCCTTCACGGAACTTACTTGTGCCAATCGCGGATAGTGTTAGGCCAGAACAGACTCATCTCGAAAGAAAACGCCCTCCAACTCCTCGATCGTTCTTCATCCAAGAACGTCATTAAATCACTTGTAATAACAGAACTGGGTAGTGTGGTCTAGTGGAAACAGTATGGGCCAGGGAGTCAGAGGACCTTGGTTTAATTTAATTAATGTTGGTATTTGTTAAGCGCTTACTATGTGCAGAGCACTGTTCTAAGCGCTGCGGTACACACAGGGGAATCAGGTTGTCCCACGTGGGGCTCACAGTCTTCATCCCCATTTTACAGATGAGGTAACTGAGGCACAGAGAAGTGAAGTGACTTGCCCAAGGTCACACAGCAGACAAGTGGCAGAGCTGTTCTAGTTCAGGTTTCACCACTTGTCTGCTACAAATAGTAAGCTCTTAACTACTGTAATTATTATTATTATAGGCAAAGAAGATCAACCATGTTATATTTGCTTTGGGCCTCAATTCGAAACTTGGAGATATAAAGTCAGTAGAATCTCACATTTCCCAGAAGTGCCGGCCATTCATTTGGGGTTTAGAAAGGTGCTTTCCAATGAAATTGGACTGACCTTGCTCCTTAAGTCATGTGGCCAATGAAGACTTTAGCCCAACCTCCTGGATTTGCCCTTCGCCAAGCAAGAGTCAGCTCACTTCAAGTAACCAATGAGAATGGGCTTTTCAGATGTGAACCAGCTGTAATTCTGTCTGTGGATGTCTGGCTGAACCGTCGGGTTTAATCGGGTGGAATGCTTTATGAGTGATGAGGCCTCATTGTTTCTCAAGACTGTGATATTATCAGGGACATTAAAACCTCAGAGAGACACTCCTGATTAATGCACAAGATAAATACTCTATCACACATTTCATAGCGTCTTTTTTTTTTTTTCCCCCTTCTAAGAGAGGTAATTCACCACCAAGAGAGACGTCAAGACAAAACTCTTTGGCTGGAATTAAACCATTTTCTGCAGTCTGACAATGTCAGGATTTTCCGTGTGTGGAAAAAGGTGACATCGTAACTTGGGGTGAGGGAAATAGGCAATATAATTAGTCTTCTAAGAGTCTGAGAACATAAACAAGCCTCTTTTGGAGGGGTGATGGTTTCTCCTTATTGAGCACAATATCAAAGCAAATGAGGGCAGGAAACAGGATACTCCAGTATGTAGCGAGGGCAACAGTGTATCTGCATGTCTTCCGTCTAGGACAGTCCTTTTGGGGCTCTCTGTCTAAGAATCATGCCATGGCCGAGGTGTCACTTCTGTACCTCGCCCTGCTCATTTGCCAGGAGAACTGCATTTTCACTAGTCTCCATATTCCTGGGACACCTCAGAGGTAATGGGGTTGAGAGTTTGGACTTGGCTGAGCTCCATGTATCACACAAGAGGAACAAGAGAGTCAGCGTGGCCTAATGGGAAGCGCACAGGCCTGGGAGTCAGAGGATCTGGATTCTAATCTCGGCTCTGTCGCTTGCTGTGTGACCTTAGGCGAGACACTTAATTCCTCTGAGCCTCAGTTCCCCCACTGTAAGATGGAGATTAAGACTGTGAGTCCCATGTGGGATATGGAAATTATCTTGTGTCTACTCCACTGCTTAGATCAGTGCTTGGCACATAGGAAGCACTTAACAAATTCCTTAAAAAAATAGATCCAGTGAGGAAACCATGGGAGTTTTCTGACTCATCGTTTTGCAGACCCCAGGCTTTCCCAGCTGGGCAGGTGAAAAGAACCCTCTAGACTGTAAATTCCTTGTGGACAGGAAATGTATCTCTTAACTCTTTTACATTGTATTCTCCTAAGCACTTAGCAGAGTATATTGCCCCCGCAAAGTGCTCAATAAATACAACTGATTGATCGAATGATTGATTGTGAGCTCTTTGAGGGCAAAGACTGGGCGTCTCTCAACCACTCAGTACAGTGCTTTAACATTTGTAGACACTCAGCAAATGCCACTGATTAGTTGTTTGCTTGAGGGAAGTATGGTAAAGGGGCTATTACCCCAGCTGGAGGGTTATCCTTTTCCATCCACTTCTTCTTGTGAAGCCTTGCATGCAGTGACTCGGTGGCTTCTCTAAGTGCCCTGGGGAAGAGTTCATCGGACCATCAGGAGTCCACCAGTCCGTCAGGACACTGAGCTTGCTCCATATCAAGCCAAAACTCCTCACTGTTGGCTTCAAAGGTCTCCATCACCTTGCCCGTTCTTACCTCACCTCCTGTCTCTCCTTATACATCCCAGCCTGCACACTCCTATCCTCTGGTGCTAACCTTCTCACTGGGCCTCGTTCTCGCCTTTCCTGCCCACCTCCTACCTCTGGCCAGGAATACCTACCCTCCTCACATCCGCCAAACTAGCACATTTTCCCCATTCGAAGCCCTACTGAAGGTTCACTTCCTCCAGGAAGCCTTCCCAGACTAAACCCCTCCTTTCCTCTGCCCCTCTCCCCTCCCCATCACCCCGACTTGCTCCCTTTGCTCTACCCCCTCCCCACCCCAAGCACTTGTGTATATATGTACATAGTTATAATTCTGTTTATTTTTATTAATGATATGTATAACTCTCTAATTCTATTTACTTATAATGATGCTACTGATGCCCGTTTACTTGTTTTGATGTCTGTCTTCGCCCTTCGAGTCTGTGAGCCCGTTGTGGGCAGGGATTGGCTCTATTTGTTGTCTAATTGTACTTCCCAAGCACTTAGTACAGTGCCCTGCACACAGTAAGCGCTCAAAAATTACGATTGAATGAATGAATGAATAAACGAAATATAGCTCGTGCAGGCTTGGAAGGGGCTGGGAAAATGGTTAAACGTGGCCCCAATCCTGATCTGTTTTTGAGTGATACTCCCTGAAATTGTGCAGCAGGGAGAAAGACATTTTCTCTCTTGCCTACACGGTGATGCTGTGCGAGGAGATGGTGGGACCTCCCCGGTCAGGAGACCTGGTCCATTGGTGCCTGTATTTTATTCTCCGCCTGTCTGGGCCTTTATTGCAACGGAATCTGTTACAGAGAAGTCCCGTTCTCCTCCAGGGAGATCTGGATCGAGCAGCGCAATGAGAAAACTCCCATCAGGCTGCCCAGGGAATAGGCCGATGTGAAAAATAATGGTGATTTATGACGGCTGCATCCCGGCTGCCCCCTCCTGCTGCGATGCAATTTGTTGGTGGAGGAGGGAGCTCCCTTGGGCTCACACCCCAGCTGCGGCTGTGACCGTGCAGCTTCCGCTTGATGCGGTGGGGGAGAGACTTCCTTCCCCGGCCCCTCCCCAGGTTACTCAGCAATTAGCCTGGATTTTCCGATGGTTCTCGGTGGGAGCGGTTACCGAGCCAGAGCAGGGGTCACTGCAGAACGGTGACAGGGCTGCCGTTTCTTTGAAGTCCCCGGAGTCCCTCGGACCCATCGGGACAGTGACGACGATTTAAGCGCTTACATGTGCCAAGGGTTGTTCTAAGCACTGGGGTAGATACCAGGTACCAGGTAAGCAGGCTGGACACATTCCACCTTCCCCATCCCTCTTTTTCCATTCCTTTGAAGCCCATACTATCCGCCTCTACCACTCATTCCAATTACCTGTCACCACTATTTACTGCCTCAAACGTAACATGTCCAGTACTGAACTCCTCAGCTTCCCCTCAAAACTTTATCCTCTTCCAGACTTTCCCATCAGTGTAGACAGCACCACCATCCTGCCTATGTTGCTCACCCATAACCCTGGCATTATCCTTGTCTCTTCTCTTTCATTTGACCCCTAATCATGTAGACTCTTACCTTTCCTTAATCCTTTAGGCTGTAAGCCCGATGTGGGCAGAGATTGTCCCTCTTTATTGCTGAATTGTACTTTCCAAGTGCTCAGTACAGTCCTCTGAACACAATAAGGGCTCAATAAATACAACGGAATGAATGAATGAATTTGACCTACATAGTCAATCTGTTACCAAATCCTGTTTGTTCTACTGTCACAACATCTCTGGAATCCCCCCTTTCTCTCCATCCAAACTGCTATGCCACAGATCAAAGCACTTATCATATCCCACCTTAATTTATGCACCAATCTCCTTATTGTCCTCTTTGCTTCCTCCCCATCCGAGTCCGTATTTCACTTTGCGTCCCAGATCATTTTTCTGAAAACAATTGCAGTCCATAGCTCCCCACTCCTCAAAACCCACCAATAGTTGCCCACTGTCACCCATCGCCGGGGACAGGTTCTTTCGGAATCGGCGCGGCGAGAGAGAGCGAGAGAGAGGCAGGGGATGGAAAAACCTGAGTTTTGTATAGAATTTATTCCGCGGGGCGAATTGAATTAATTAATTATTTAGACGCGACAATCGACCTTCCCCTTTGGGGGAAACATGGTGTTAAAGCTTCCCCTTTGGGAGGAATATGGTGTTAGAGCTTCCCTAATGGGAGGAATACACTGAATTGTTACTCGCGTGTGGGCGGACACCCGAGCCCACTTATGATTTACTCACAACGTGGTGAGGTGGCTGGCTCCCACCATGTGCTCACCCCACCCGGGAGGAATCCAGCTTGCGTTAAATACACTTATGCTTTAAACACTAATGAGTTACATACCCATATGAGTTACATACAGTTTTGCGTTAAACCGAGTTATGCATTACCCACTTATGGTTACCGGCACTCGGTGAGGCGGCTAGCTCCCACCTTGTTCACGTCCCACTAGGGAGGCACCCACTTAGACATCAAATCCATTTTAAACGTTACATACCCATGGTGAAGCATCTGGCTTCCAACCCCACGAGCTCTCAACGGGACAGGGCACTCATCCATCCCACGGCTCCTCACTCGGTGCAGGCAGAGCGGCCTTCTCACGCTCTGGACAGAGGCGACCGCAGCAGCTGCTGCAAGTCCCATTCCTCTGCACAGAAGGTTAGAAGCGGCAGGTATTTGTTCCAGCTTCCGGCCTCAGTTTATCCAATCTCTGCCCTCCCCCCCCCCTCCATTCCTAATTTGATTGGCACGGGGACGAGGGGCACCTTCCGTATTCCCAGCTTGAGCTGTCAATCTGTCAATTTCAGTTGTGGGGGCGGTGCCCCACCCTCATTTCCGAGTTCCGCCTGCTGGCTCAGGAGGTCACGAGATGGCATTTGACCTTGAGATGGTCATTCATTCAATAGTATTTATTGAGCGCTTACTATGTGCAGAGTACTGTACTAAGCGCTTGGGATGAACAAGTCGGCAACAGATAGAGACGGTCCCTGCCGTTTGACGTTGACAGTCCCTGCTCACGGTCTAATCGGGGGAGACGGACAGACAAGAACAATGGCAATAAATAGAGTCGAGGGGAAGAACATCTTGTAAAAACGATGGCAACTAAATAGAATCGAGGCGATGTACAATTCATTAACAAAATGAATAGGGTAATGGAAATATATACAGTTGAGCGGACGAGTACAGTGCCGTGGGGATGGGAAGGGAGTGGTGGAGGAGCAGAGGGAAAAGGGGAAAAAGAGGGTTTAGCTGCGGAGAGGTAAGGAGGGGGTGGCAGAGGGAGTAGAGGGAGAAGAGGAGCTCAGTCTGGGAAGGCCTCTTGGAGGAGGTGAGTTTTAAGTAGGGTTTTGAAGAGGGGAAGAGAATCAGTTGGGCGGAGGTGAGGAGGGAGGGCGTTCCGGGACCGCGGGAGGACGCGACCCGGGGGTCGACGGCGGGATGGGCGAGACCGAGGGACGGTGAGGAGGTGGGCGGCGGAGGAGCGGGGCGTGCGGGGTGGGTGGTAGAAAGAGAGAAGGGAGGAGAGGTAGGAAGGGGCGAGGTGATGTAGAGCCTCGAAGCCTAGAGTGAGGAGTTTTTGTTTGGAGCGGAGGTCGATAGGCAACCACTGGAGTTGTTTAAGAGGGGAGTGACATGCCCAGATCGTTTCTGCAGGAAGATGAGCCGGGCAGCGGAGTGAAGAATAGACAGGAGCGGGGCGAGAGAGGAGGAAGGGAGGTCAGAGGGAAGGCTGACACAGTAGTCTAGCCAGGATATAACGAGAGCCCGTAGCAGTAAGGTAGCCGTCTGGGTGGAGAGGAAAGGGCGGATCTCGGCGATATTGTAGAGGTGGAACCGGCAGGTCTCGGTAACGGATAGGATGTTTGGGGTGAACGAGAGAGACGAGTCAAGGATGACACCGAGATCGCGGGCCCGAGAGAAGGGAAGGATGGTCTTGCCATCCACGGTGATAGAGAAGTCTGAGAGAGGACAGGGTTTGGGAGGGAAGATGAGGAGCTCAGTCTTGCTCATGTTGAGTTTTAGGTCGGTACCCCAGGGTCACCTGGGACACCCATCCACCTTTGCATCAAACAGAAACCTTACCATTGAAGGCACTCAACCAGCTCTCTCCCTCCTACCTAACCTTGGCGATCTCCTACTACAACCCAACCCTCACGGTCTGCTGCTCTAACACCACCTCCTCTCTGTACCTCCATCTCATCTGTCTGCCACTGACCCATTGGCCATATTATTCATTGGGCCTGGAAGTCCTTCCCCCTTCACATTTGACAGCCCAAGACTCCCTCCACCGTCAAAACTCTTCTAAAATCAGATCTACTCCAAGAGGTCTTCCCAGTCTCAACCTTTTATTTCCCTATCCTCCTTCCCCTTGATGTCAACTATGTGCTTGGCTGTGTGTCTCTTAAGCATTTTGATTCCCACCTAGCCCCATAATACTCAGGTAGATATTCTTATACCATACTATTTCCCCTATCTGCAATTTAGTTTTCTGTCTCCCCCATAGGCTGTGAGTTCCTTGTATCATGTAGATCATCTTTGTTGAATTGTACTTTCCCAAGTGCTTAATACAGTACTCTGCACAGTGTAAGTGCTCAATAAATACCCCTGACTGATAAATTGATGCAGCCTCCTACAGGCAGAAATGCCCCTACAGCCCTCTCACACCTTTTTCTTCAGCAGAGGGAATGCCATCCCCAACACTTACAACAGTGCTTGGCACATAGAAAGCCTTATCATCATTAGTATTATTATTATTGCTGTCGCTGTTACGCAGCAGACCAAAGGGTGAAGTATGGATTGGAATGGGGAGAGACAGGAGGTTGGGAGGTCAATGAAGAGGCAAATGCAGTAGTCAAGGAAGGAGAGGATAAGTGCTTGGATCAGCAGGGTAGCAGTTTAGATGGAGAGGAAAGGGCGGATTTTTGCAATGTTGTGAAGGTAGACCGGACAGGATTGGGTGACAGATTGAATATGTGGGTGGAATTAGAGAGATGAGTTGAGGACATCGCCAAGGTTACTCGCTTGTGAGATAAGGAGGATAGTGATGTTGTCTAGAATGATGGGAAAGACAGGGGAAAGACAGGGTTTGGGCTGGAAGATAAGGAGTTCAGTTTTGGACATGTTTAGTTTGAGGTGTCAGCAGGATATCCAGGTAGAGATGTCCTGAAAGCAGGAAGGAAGGCAATATTACGGGGAAGGAGTGAAGTCAGGGCTGAGATGTATATTTGGGAATCAGAAAGGGGTGGGCCACGGTGTCAGCGACAGCTGATAATAGTGATAGTGATGGTATTTGTTAAGTGCTTATATGTGCCAAGCACTGTTCTGAGTGCTGGGGTAGGTACAAGGTAATCAGGTTAGACACAGTGCCTGTCCCACAGTCTTAACCCCCATTTTACAGGTATGTGAGGCAAAGAGAAGTTAAGTGACTTGCCCAAGGTCACGCAGCAGACGTGTGGCAGAGCCGGGATTAGAACCCATGACCTTCTGACTCCCGGGCCCGTGCTCTTTCCACTACACGAGAGGGAACCTAGGCCCAGAGAAGTTAAGTGACTTGCCCAAGGTCGCACAGCAGGCGAGTGGTGGAGCTGGGATTAGAACCCACGTCCTCTGGCTTCAAGTCCTGTATTCTTTCCACTAGGCCACACGAAGTACCTGCTCAGTACAGTACTATTGATGCTGTTCAAAGTGACTAGTGGATGACATGATTGGGAAGAGATGGGGAGAAACAACCTTTAGAGAGGGATTTGAACGTGGAGAGGGATGAGGTTTGGTGAATCGGGAGGAGGGGAGGAAAAACTTCTTCCGTCTCTGAGCTTGGGTCTCCTCCTCAATCAATCATTTGACAGTTGATTGATCGAGTGCTTACTGTGTGCAGGGACTATACAGAACACTTCGGAGAGTACAATACAACAGTGTCGGTAGACATGTTTCCTGCCCACGACAAACCTAAAGTCTAGAAGGGGAGACGGACATTAAAATGAATTATGGAAAGTGCCGTGGGGCTGAGGGAGGGGCAAATTAAGGGTGCAAATCTAAGCGAAAGGGCAACAGACAGTCTGGGAGAAGGGAAAGTGAAGGCTTAGTCGGGGAAGGCCTATTTGAGGAGATGTGCTTTTAATAAGGCTTTGAAGGTGGGGAGAGTAATTATCTGTCGGATATGAAGGTGGAGGAGTTCCAGCTAGGGTCAGGACCTGGTCTCCCCTGCTCCCGATTGACAGGTCTTGTGGGAGGAAAAAGGGCCCCTTGTTCTCTCAGCCTTCACCCGGACTCCTGGATCGGCGCTTCCCATCCACCGGCAGACAAGCCGCCGGTGTGCTCCTTCAGGCAGCGTGGGAAACGGAATAGCATTTAATTATGAACTCTGCAAACTTGAAAGATTAAATAATGGATTTTGTGATCTGCCGTGCTCTCTCCTAGATAGAATGATAAGATGTCAATTGAAAAAATTTAAATATTGATGAATTTTAACTTTTGCATTGATTTGGCAGTGACATATTTTGAATAACGATCCACATTAAAAACACGGGGACTTGTATCGATTACCCAGTATCTGGTTATATTAAAAAAATTGAATATTGTTTAGAACAATAAGGGTTTTTTTCTTTTTAATTTCTTTTACTTCCAACGCCCAAGCGCTGACATGTAGCTTGCATCAAATTTTTAAAAATCACCTGAGTGTTCTGGGCTGCTGCCTGACTTTTGATGATTTCTGCACATCTGAGCCACCCGCAGGAGAGAACCACTGCCCAATTAAAATCTCCTCAGAAGCCAAATGAAAATCCTGGTTAAGCAAGTGTCCAGAGTGTGAGAGGGATGGGCCGACCCCCTCCCAGAAAGTTAAACACTGCCCCTCCTTGGGGCCCCCAGGAGCTGGGCAAAACAGGGGACTTGTCCTTGATCGCAACCATAACTGGGAAGTCTAGAAGGGGAGGCAGACATTAATATAAATAAATATATCGCCTCAGTTACCTCATCTGTCAAATGAGGATTAAGATAGTGAGCCTCATGTGGGACACGGACTGTGTCCAACCTGACGAACTTCCATCCAGCCTAGCATTAAGAACAGTGCTTGGCACATAGTAAGCACTTAACAAATACCATAGCAACAAAACAAAAGAAAAAACCAGCAAAAAGGGAACCATCCTTCCAGCAATGCAGGCGTATCTAGATGGAACAAAATGGGATTTAGGAAAAAGTAATTATAATAATGTTGGTATTTGTTAAGCGCTTACTGTGTGCAGAGCACTGTTCTAAGCGCTGGGGTAGATACAGGGTCATCAGGTTGTCCCACTTGAGGTTCTCAGTTAATCCCCATTTTACAGATGAGGTAACTGAGGCCCAGGGAAGTTAAGTGACTTGCCCACGGTCACACAGCTGACAAGTGGCAGAGCTGGGATTCGAACCCATGACCTCTGACCCCCAAGCCCGGGCTCTTCCCACTGAGCCACGCTGTCTGTATCATTAGTCCTTTAGACTGTAAGCTCACGGTGGGCGGGGAACATGTCTGCGATCTCTGTTGTATTGTACTCTCCCGAGCACTTCGTACAGTGCTCTGCACGTAGTAAGCACTCAATAAATACCACCAATGATGAGGAAGATGATGACCTGAGTTTTCCTTAAGTAACAGTAATAATAGCTGCGCTAGGAATAGTAGGAATTGGAGTAGCTGTAGCATTTATTGAGCACCCACTTGATGTGGGGCACTGTACTCCATCTTTGGGAAGTACAGAACAAAGAAATAACACTTTTCCTATCCACAAGGAGCCTATACCTTAAACAGAGGCAGACGTAAAAGCGTTAACAACCAGAGCTGTAAATTAAGAGCACATATATATATGAGTGCCCAGAAGGGTAGAAATATGTGCTAGAGTCCGCTGAAGGGTCAGGTTGCTGGGAAATTCATCGGGAGAAACTTCTTGGAGGCATTTAATTTTAAGAGAACTTTGAATTTAGGGAGAGCTGTCAGCTGTCTTATGAGGAGGAGAGGGAGAGAGTGCCAAGCTTAGGGTGTAGTGTGCGTGCCAGGGGTGGAGGTGGGAGAGTTGAGAGTGGAGTTTAGCGGGAAGGTTGACTTGGGATGGAACAAGAGAGCCCGTTGGAGAATAGTCGGTGAAGAGAGCAGATAGGTCAAGTGAGGCCAATTGGTGAAGAGCCTTGAAGAGTCAGTCAGTCTGTCAGTCAGTCATATTTATTGAGCATTTACTGTGTGCAGAGCACTGTACTGAGCGCTTGGAAGAGTACGATACAACAATAAGCGGGCACATTCCCTTCCCCAAAATTGTGAAGACTGTTTGACACAGAAAGACTCGGGAAGCCGGTGGGGGGTTCTGAGGAGAGGACAGTTTTGATTCTTTTTCTTGGTATTTGTTAAGCACTTAGTATGTGTCAAACACTGTTCTAAGTGCTGCAGTAGGTACAAGTTAATTAGGTCAGACACAGTCCCTGTCCTGCATGGGGCTCACAGTCCGAGAAGGAGGGAGAACAGGTATTTAGTCCCCATTTTACAGTTGAGGAACTGAGGCACAGAGAAGTTGAGTGACTTGCCCACAGTCACACAGCAAGTAATGGGTCAAACTGGCATTAGAACCCGGATCCTCTGACTTCCAGGCCCGAGTTTTGTCCACTAGACCATGCTTCTTCCCCAGTTGCGACCCTGTCGGTGCTTTGGAGGGTGATCCTCGCGGTGCTCTGTAGTATCGATACTCCTGTATTATAGGAGAGCTGATTTTATTTACTGAGCACCTATTGTGAGGCACATAATTCACTAAAGCACTTGGGAGAGTATAACAGATGAAGAAGATCCTTGACCCTCTCCTTCAAGATGCTTGATTATCAACCATCAGTCAACCCATCAATGGTGTTTATTAAGTGCTACTGTGTGTGGCCCCTCTCAGGGTCGCACCTGGAGAGTTTCCAGGACCCTACCAGTCTCGACTGTGAGAGGGAGAGTCAAGCAGAGGCCTACCCATTCCATTCCTAGCTTGGACAGTGGCTAGCGAGTTGGAAGGCAATCTGCTACAAATCAAAATTCACCCATGCTGAGCAGCAGCGGTATGGGAGAGAGTCGAGGGCAGAGACTCAAGTTTACGGCGCAGAAGGTGGCAATGGTAAATCACTTCCGTATTTTATCAAGAGAACTATAAGGAATCACTAACAGAAGTTTGCAGATCTAGAGCGGGGCGTTCTGGGAGAGATGTGTCCGTGGTGTCGCTATGGGTCGGAAACGACTCGACGGCTAAGACAAGACGAAACTGTGTTTGAAGCACCTCGCTGAGCATTTGGGAGGGTATGGTAGAGTAGAGTTGGTAGACACGATCCCTTCCCTCAAGGACTTGATGGTCTAGAGAGGGAGACAGACATTACCGGTAGAGGAGATATCAAAATGCAATGATATGTACAAAAGTGCTGCGAGGCTGGGGGTGGGGTGAACGGCAAAGTTTTTAAAGAGTACAGATCCAAGTGCCTAGTTGTCAGAGAAGAGAGGGTGAAGAGAATGGGGAAATAGCAGTTAGGGAAGGTTTTTTGGAGGAGGTACGATTTTAGTAGGGCTTTGAAGATAAGAAGCGTGGTGGTCAGCAGAATATGAAACGGGAGGGAGTTCCAGGCCACAGGGAAGGTGAGACCAAAGTGTCAGTGATGAGACAAAGAGATTGAGGTACAGTGAGTGTTTAAAGGAGCAAAGTGTTTGGGCTGGATTGTAGAAGGAGATTAGTAAGGTAAGGTTTAACTCTCTCCTCAACCCCCCACCCCCCCGCCCTCCTCTCCCCACCTCCGAACTCCCCCATTTTGCGTCCCTAATGAACTGGCCACCTATTTGAGAAAATTGAAACTATCAGGAGTGACTAAAGTCTGTCCTGGTCCTCTCCAGGCCTCCTTCCTCCTGCCTCTTCTTCAACTCTCCCATCTTTCCCAGCAGTATCTCAAGTTGTGATCTCCTACCTTCTCTCAAAATCCACCCCCTCCACCTGTGCATCTGACTCATCCCTTCGCAACTTATCCCCTTTTCCTTCCATGACCGCTCTCTTTAACTGTTTGGTCTCTAATGGCTTTCTTGCCCTCTGCTTTCAAACAGGCCATGTCTCCCCAATCCTAAAGGAACCCTCCCTTGACTCCGTGGCTCCCTCCAGTTATCACCCATTCTCCCTCCTACCATTCCTCTCCAAACTCCTTGAGCAAGTTATCTCCACCTGCTTCCTCAAATTTCCCTCCTTCATCTCTCTCCTTGATTCCCTCCAATCTGGCCCCTTCACTCCACAGAAACCACCCTCTCAAAGGTCTCAGATTATCTCCTTGCCAAATCCAACAGTCTCTACTCTATCATCCTAACCTTCTCGACCTCTCAGCTGCCAGTATAATGGAGTTGGCAGACATAATCGCTGGCCACCAAGAGCTTACAGTCTACAGTTCAGCTACTCAGTGCCACTCTATATTTCAATAACAGAGCTTAACTCACCTCCAAGGGATGGCTCTGGAGACCAAGGCAGATCAGGAGGTCTTGTTGCTGACACGTGAGACTTGCTGACAGGCAGGAAATAGAGGCTGGGGGGAGGAGATACCTTGTATGCAGTAGGGAGCAGTTTTCATCATCATCGGTGGTATTTTTTGAGCACTTAACTGTGTGCAGAACACTCTACTAATCGCTTGGGAGAGTACAATAGAACTATCCTTCTGGAAACCCCAGGTTGGGTGTTGTGGGAGGCGAATTTCCCCACCCCGAAAACTCTAGGATTTTCATAACAGAATCGCTCACCCAGGTGACTGTAAGAATGCCTCTTTTCCCCCCTGACTGAGCACGCCATTTTCTAATTTGTACATAAAATTCAAGGTGAAAAGATGCTCTCCAGGGTAATGTTTTTATTGCTTGCACTGCTGTCAGAAGGCAAACTCACACAGCTCTCCTGTTACTAGTGTGTCTCGGGCTGGTGACGAGGAAGGAGGCAGAAGATAGTCTCTTGCTAACAATACCGCAGGGAAAGGAATAAACATTTTTGGTTCCCCCAATGGCTTGTTACATAAACCCGTCGGATGAAGCCAACACTCGTGTGTCAAACCTATCCCTTAGTCTTGCGGAGCACAGAGCAAAACCCAACAGGACCATCAGCAGAGATTCTGTTAAAGTTACCCTTGGTTAACATGCTTGGTGAGCATACTTGCCCAGTAACAATGCTTTAATATAATTAAATTTTAAATTCCATGTAGAATCTAGTGGGTAGGCAGATGTACCGGTATGTTAAACTTTATGTCGCTTGAAAATGGTTTTCAAGTACATCAGAGGGAGACTATCCAGCTGTAAAATGGTCTATTTTATGATTCTGCATCACAGCTTTGGTTCTTTTTCTTTTAATTAAAAATGTACCTTAAAGTTGAACCATTCCCCCTACCCCCCCACCTCCCTCATGCACAACTTTAAAACATACTCACGTGAGCATAAGTGAATCAAGGGGGTCTACAAACACTTGGGGCTGGGAGTGGAAAATCACTTTTCATTCATTTGGATATCCGTTAGAGCAGAAACTTGGTCATGCCAGGTTAGGACACTGTCCTCTGGATCTCCAACCTCGCTTGACCATCATGTTGTAGGTCTGGTCCATGCTTCCTGCCAAACCCAGCTGATGGGGAAGGAGGAGAGCTCAGCTGTGTCAGGACAGCTTCTTGGCAAGCAGGTGACCCTGCAGGGATGTGTGATTGGAATGTCCTCATTGTTCCCCAGAACAGGCGCCACTTTATTAATGGCTGTCAAACTACGTCAATTTGGGTGTGAATGAAATCCAATCAGTCTGGGTTTGTACCCTCCTTTGAAGTTGGGGCTGATTGATTGGGTCGGATAGGTCTGTTACGACTCTTTCGCTCCCTTCTCCCCTAAATCCACCAGATCATAGCCCTCCCTATTTTCAAAGTCTTTCTGAAACCCCACTTTCTACAGGATGCCTTCCCTAGTTATTTTACCACACCCTAAATTTGTTCATTCATTCATATAATCGTATTTATTGAGTGCTACTGTGTGCAAAGCACTGCACTAAATAGACACATTCCCTGCCCACAATGAGCTTACAGTCTGGAGGGGGAGACAGAGATTAATCTAAATAAATAAATAAATAAAAAAATAAATAAATAAATAAATAAATTGCAGATATTACAGACTCTAAATGATTTCAACCTAACAGCTTCCCTTATATCTATCTATCTATATATATCTGTATGTAAGTATATAGGTAGAAAGGAAGCTATATTGATATACAATTATACATATACAATCATAGATATATATATATGTAGATATGAAGGAAGCTGTTATAAATACATACCTATTTATCTATATAGGTACAATAATAATAATAATTATGGTATTTGTTAAGCGTTTACTATGTGCCAAGCACTGTTCTAAGCACTAGGGTAGGTTCAAGGTGATCAGGTTGTCCCATATGGGGCTCACAGTCTCAGATGAGGTAACTGAGGCACAGAGAAGTTAAGTGACCTGCCCAAAGTTACACAGCTAACAAATGGCGAAGCTGGGATTAGAACCCACGACCTCTGACTCCCAAGCCTGTGCTCTTTCCACTAAGCCACGCTGCTTCTCACAGATATAGGTACATATGTTTTCCTGCAATCCTCAGCACTTACCAGTGTACATCTAATCAATTGTATGTTCAGTTATTTTAGCTAATTCATCCTATTTGTGCTACTATCTGTTATATCCTTGTGCTTCCTGCATCTCTCATTATTTATAAATAATTTTTTTCTCTTTATGGCTGCCCCATTCTTTGAGGACAGGCACTTTTTCAATCAATCAATAAGTTGTATGTTTTAGTTTATAGTTTCCTGATTTTGAATATCCCAGGTGAGTGTACCCTTTCTCTCCCAGCAAACCAGTCGGCTCCCTCCCCTTTACCTTCCGGATTAATCACTATTTCTGGGGGAAAATGAGGCTTGTGAAGGCCCGAGGAAGCCTTGGCTTGGAAACGTTACCTGAGACTTGGCGGGATAATAATGTTGGTATTTGTTAAGCGCTTACTGTGTGCCGAGCACTGTTCTAAGTGCTGGGGGAGATACAGGGTAATCGGGTTGTCCCCCGTGAGGTTCACAGTTAATCCCCATTTTACAGATGAGGTAACTGAGGCACAGAGAAGTGAAGTGACTTGCCCACAGTCACACAGCTGACAAGTGGCAGAGCTGGGATTCGAACCCACAACCTCTGACTCCCAAGCCCGGGCTCTTTCCACTAAGCCACGCTGCTTCTCACAGACACTCTAGCAGCTGGTTGGATGGCTGGTTGGAGGAGGCTGACACTGAATGATGTGGGGGTTTATTTATGAGTGAAATCAGGCTGTATTGTCATTCATACTGTAAATAGAAGCAATGAACTCGTGCATCACTTTGAGTTACAATGGACAGAGACGGTAATGATTCAAGTTTTGGCAGATGCCATATTGGTCCCCCTGCCTCGATGATATTGATGGAGATGCCATCCCATCAATACTGCTCTTTCAAGTGCAGGGTTGCCCCTCACTGACAGAGGACTTGGGGGAGGCAGTATGGCCTAGTAGAAAGAGCATAATACTGGGAGTCGGGAGATCCAGGTTCTAATCCTGATCCTTCTATGGCCTGTGTATAACTTTGGGCAAGTCACTTATTCTCTCTAGGCGTCACTTTCCTCAGCTGTAAAATGATGATTAAATGCCTGCTCTCCCTCCCAGGACATGTGTCCTGTGAGGGATAAGGACTGGGAACTCATTTCCTTGTATTGGCTCCAAGAGGGCTCAGATCGCCCCTGGTCTTTTCACGCTGGGAGCTCCAGGCCCTGGTAACAAATTTCAGTTCTCGCTGCCTTGAAGTTAAGGGCTGACACCCAAGTGCCAGCATCCATCCCAGCAAACATGAGAGTAGGGGGAAGGATGCATTTAGAGCAACGAGGAGATGGAGAAGTTGGGGAAGGAGGTACCCGAAGATGTAGTCTAGATCTAGGTGAGGTAGACGGCATTTCCCCGGGTGACTGTGTGGACAGGATGTAACACCGTTCCAAAGCAGTGGTTTTTTCCTAGGTCACAGATTTTCAGCCTGTGGAAAATTTGCCAGTGGAAAGTAGCCCCATAACCTTGTTCTTCACCTGGTCCCCTAAGGGCAAGTTCAGAATGAGGTGGTCTGCTCTTCTCTCCTGAGCTGAAAAGGAGAAGCAGTCCTTCATTCAGTCGTATTTATTGAGTGCTTACTGTGTGCAGAGCACTGTACTGAGCACTTGGGAAGTACAATTCAGCAACAAATACAGACAATCCCTGCCCACAACGGGCTCACAGTCTAGAAGGGGGGAGAGAGACATCAAAACAAGTAAACGGGCATCAATAGCATCAATATAAATACATAGAATTATATATATACACATCATTAATAAAATAAATAGAATTATAAATATGTACATATAGACACACAAGTGCTGTGGGGCGAGGAGGGAGGTAGAGCAGAGGCAGCGAGTGGGGGGCGATGGGAAGGGGAGGGGGAGCAGCATGGCCGAGTGGATAAAGCGCAGGCCTGGGAGCCAGAGGACGTAGGCTCTGATTTCTTCCTCCATCACTTGCCTACTGTGTGACCTTGAACAAGTCACTTAATTTCTCTGTGCCTCAGTTTCCTCAGCTGCAATTTGGGAATTAAATGCCCATTCTCCTTCCTACTTGGATCGCTAGCCTCATATGGGACAGGGACTATATCTGGCCTGATTAACTTATTTCTAAGCCAAAGTTAGAACAATGCAATACCCATAGTAAGTATTTCACACATATCATTAATAAAGAAAGGGAGAGAGGAGGCAGTGGGTTCAGAAGCAGAGCATATGAAAAACAAGAAATTTGGGGTAAAGTTATGGAGGAAACTGCCAGGAGAGATGAACGGAGAAGCTGAATTGGATCAATAATTAGAGAAGCAATGTGGCTTAATGGAAAGAGCACAGGCCTGGGTTCTAATCCTGGCTGTCTCGTGCCTACTCTTTGACCTTGGGCAAATCACCTAACTTCTCAGTGCTTCTGTAACCTCATCTGTAAAATGCGTATGAAATCCTTCTTCCTCTGGCTCTGCCAACTGTCTCCTCTGTGACCTTGGGCAAGTCACTCCACTTCTCATGGCTTAGTGGATACAGCATGGGCCTGGGAGTCAAGAGATCATGGGTTCTAATCCTGACTCTACCACCTGTCTGCTGGGTGATCTCGGGTAGGTCACTTCACTTCTCTGAGCCTCAGTTACCACATCTGTATAATGGGGATTATGACTGTGAGCCCCGAGTGGGACGAGACTGTATCCAACCCAATTATCTCTTACCTACCACAGCACTTAAAACAGTGCCTGACACATAGTAAGCGCTTAACGAATACCACAATTAGTAATTATTGTTATTATTATTTACTCATCTGTAAAATGGGTATTGAGGCAGTGAGCCCCACATGGGACAGGGACTGTATCCAACCTTATTTACTTGTATTCACCCCAGTGCTAATACAGCGACTGACACAGAGTAAGTGCTTAACAAAGATGAGAGTTATTATTATTATTATTAGCCTACTTAGAGTGTGAGCCCTGTGAGGGACAGGGACTGTGTCCAACCTGATTAACTTGTATCTACCCCAGCGCTTATAACAGTGCTTGGCACATAGTAAGTGCTTAACAAATACTATTATTTTTATTATCAACAGCTCGTGAACCCTAGAATGCCACCCCATCAGAGACTGCATCGTCAAGACCACCCCGGGAAATCAGAACTTGCCTATGGCAGGCTTGTCTTGCCTAGCATCAGTGATGTTCCAAGCCACTTTAGACATGCGAAATGAAAATTAATTCCATTTTACACACATAATTGAGCTCCTAAGTGTCATAAACACCCACTTCTAGTCTGGTGGTGAATGTCAATGGAGTTTTTGGATCTGATTATTCTTCTGGTCAATAAGGCTCTGTTGGAATGGGGGCTAGTTTTGTGCACTCAGATACTGAAGTTAGAGCTGAAACGGGTTCTTTGGCTCTTTTAAAGAGTAACCACATTAGCCCTCTGAATATATGTAGTACCTTTTCCCCAAGGAACTCCAATCATATTTTTGTCTACATTTCATTCTTAATACACCTGGAGGACCATAATGGGACAGGGATTCCGCTCCCTATTTGACAGATGAGAATACAAAGGATCAGAGCGGTTAAGAGGTTTCCTCCAGGTCAGATGGCAAGTTAATGGATGAGTCACTCCAGGTGCCGGGCCTAATCTCCAGTGTCCTTTTCGAGAAACCTCGGTCGAAGCGTTGCCAGGAAGAGATGGATTTGGGGCAGGGGTCCCTCGGGGTGACCTTCAGAGTGACCCGGCGAAAGGGGTAGGAAGACAACGAAGACATTTCCCACCGCCACCTGTGCTGCCTCATGTAGAGCTTCTGAGGTGTCCATCCAGCTGTTTAATCTTCCTTTTAATAAGGGTTTTATTGGGCTGCCAGCTTATTCATCTACTGTATTTATGGAAAACGTTAAAGGCTTCAAAAAACTGGTTTAATTCAACATGAGGTTCCATCCTTAAAGAAATTTGTTTAATAGCGCAGGGAAAATTGGACTTTTTATTGAAGAGAAGCAGCCGAGCTGTCCCATAACTTACAGAAGAAAATAGAGGGAGAGACAGGAGGTATTAGTAACGCCCAGAGTGCTCTGTGATTTAAGGGGAATTGAATCCATGGCAAAGCTGAGCCCGAGCAGAGAATATCTCTCTTCCTGGATGCCACTGGCTAGCTGAACCTGTGTGGAGGCTGTGGAAGAGGAACGTGGCCGCTGTGGGTGTTATTATTGCAGGAGTGGAACCTGGTTTGGCAGGGTGTATACTGTGGCATCAGTAATAGCGTGGGGCCGCGTTGCTTAGTGGAAAAAGCTCAGGCCTGGGAGTCAGAGGCCCAAGGTTCTAATCCCATCTTCACCAGTTGCCTGCTGTGTCATCTTGGGCAAGTCATTTAACTTCTCTGGGCCTCAGCTTCCTCATCTGTAAACTGGGGATTCAATGCCTATTCTCTTAGACTGAGATCCCCTTGTGAGGCAGGGACTATGTCCGGCCTGATTAACTTGCAACTATCCCTGCACTTACAACAGTGTTTGACACCTAGTAAATGCTTAATAAATACAATCATCATCATCATCATCGTGATAACAGCACAGGGATGGGAAGTTTGAGGGAGTGGGACCCACAGGCATGTTTGGGGAATGAATTCCTTGGGACTTGTGGTGTGGGGTGACACTGGTGGCCCTCAGGAATACCGGTCACCCCGACACACCTGATGTCATATGCGCTACACTGCGCACGCAGAATGATCTCATGACCTCATATATACCATTTTGCAGAAGTCTGCTTGAACAAAATGTCTTTCTCCAGAGTGGCCCCTGACTCCCCTCACTTGTTCCAGACTTATCGTGTTCCCCTCCCAGGTCTCAGAGAACACAACACCCCTTTTGAGTTGCAGAGCTCGGCAGCTGAGGCCAAAGTGGAGAGCGACCGGGCATTGAAATATAAATCCCAATTCTAAAGCCGTGCGGGGCCACATCTGTACTGGATAGGAGACAGACCAACTGAAAATCTGTTGAATGTCCACCCTATTGGGATACTTGGAGGGGCAAGGAGAGCATTCTTTGTCTCCCTGATCAGAGTTTGGGGAAATGACTCTGTGGGTCAGAGGGAAAAGTCCCAGTTTTCCAGATCAGTCAATCAATTGTGTTTATTGAGCACTTGCTGCATTCAGAGCACTGTACTAAGCGCTTGGGAGAGTATAGTATAACAGAGGTGGTAAACACATAGCCTGCTCACAGTTTGCATACAGTCTGGGGTAAAAGGCAAAGTGATTCCAGAGGCCTAACCACCGTACCCCCCCTCCCCCCCCCCCCCCCCGCTTAGGAAGACACACTTAGCAATAATTGGGCAGGTTTAGCTCAGATGCTTCCAAGGGTCTGCTCGGAGGGACTGAGGGTCTGTTTCCTGAGCCCGACCCGATTTCACTCCCGAGTCCAACCCCCTGCTGCCTTCTCAGAATCCACAGGGGCAAGGAGGATGTTCGAAGTTAATTTTTCACAGATAGCAAAAAAAAAAAAGAAACGTGAAGAGATAAGAAAATGTAGGAAGGTTATCTTTCAATTAAGAAAGGCAGAAATTCGTTCAGTCAAGTGTCTTGTCTGGGAAAATCTGTTTCATTTGTTTAATGAGAAGGAGGTCATTGGTATTCTGTGCAGAGCTAAAGCTGTAGAGGCAGGAATGCAGCAAAAACGGCCTTCGGTGTGGTGCAGCCAACCCGCTCCAACCCCGGGTCTGAGCGGTGGGAACTGATTCTCGCCCGTCCTCCCGGAAAGAAGCCACAACATTTGTTGGGGCTAATGGCCAGGGACTTCTAGATGCTCACTGAGAGCTAGGCCAGTGCCAACTCTGTGGGGGCAACAGGGACTATCATCCCCTCAGCTTTCTGAGCTGGGCTTCCTGTTTGTCCTGTGTAAGTCTCCTAAAGATGGGACCCCAGTGGTGACTTTCTGGCCTATTAGCTCTGGGAAGACTTATCTTCCCCAACCCCCATGTCCCCCCTCCATAACCCTTAAAATTATTGCCTCCTTTCCTCCCTCAAACTCACAATTTAATGTCAGCTCTTATATATGTGACTCGATAATTTTTGGTTCTCTTCTGGGGGTTGAGGCTGGGGACTTTTTTTTTAATTGTGATACCCCAAGATAAAGCTCGTTAATTGTTTACTGTAAGCACTAGGGTAGATACAAGATAATCAGGTTGGACACATTCTCTGTCCTACATGGGGCTCACAGTCTAAGTAGGAAGGAGAACTGGCATTTAATCTCCATTACACAGATGAGGAAACTGCGGCCCAGAGAAGTTAAGTGACTTGCACAAGGTCACACAACAGACAAGTGGCAGACCTGGAATTAGAACGCAGAACCTCAGATTCCCAGACCTGTGCTCTTTCTACTAGGCTGTGCTGCTTCCCCTGAGACTTCTGATCTGGGCTCTTATCTCACTATCTGGAGGGTGGAGGAGAGGGGAGGGTAGTGCTCTGCACACAGTAAGTGCTCAATAAATACGATTGGATGAATAGTAGTAATAGAAGAATTGATTGATAATAATAATAATTATGGTAATTGTTATCATTGCTACTATATGCCAAGTACTTTTCTAAGGACTGGGGTAGATATAAATTAATCAGATAGGACACAGTCCCTGTCCCACATGGGGCTCACAATCTTAACCTTCATTTTCCAGATGAGGTAACTGAGCCCCAGAGAATAATAATTAATGATAATTATGGTATTAGTTAAGCCTTTAATATTTGCCAAGCACTCTTCTAAGCGCTGGGACAGATATGAGATAATCAGTTGTCCCCTGTGGGCTTCACAGTCTTAATCCCCTTTTTACAGATGAGGTAACTGAGGCACAAGAAATTAAGTGACTTGATTGAGGTCATCCAGGAGACATGGGGCAGAGCCAGGATCAGAACCCAGGTCCTTCTGACTCCCAAGTCTGTGCTCTAGTAGTAATGGCATTTATTAAACACTTACTGCGAGCGTGGAGAACACTGTACTAGGTTTTGGGAAGGAATACACAGGTGGGAATTAGACACGGTCCCAGTCCCTCAGGGTGGCTCACAATCTAAAAATAAAAATGGGGAGAGATGCCTGACAACAGCTAATACAGAAAGCTGAAACAGAAGCAGAACTAATATAAAGATGAAAAGCAAATCTCAGCAGAGTCCTGTGATTAGAGGAGCAGAATTTCAGGCTCCTTGCAGGTGAGGATTTACAATCACCATCGCTGCCACAGTGCCAGTTTGAGATTTTGTGGAGGCAGGGTCGTGGCGCGGCTGCTTTTCTCTGACACGGCGTGTTGGGATGGAAGCTCGTTGGTGACGTGGAGGAGAGCCACTGTGGGGTTCCAGGGAGGCAGCGTGGCCGTCCGGTAGAGGATGATGCCGAGGGCCCTGAGAGCTGCAGGACAGGGGAGCACGTTCCTGCGGGAGTCACTAGGCCTCCTGGTAGAGGGGTCTGGGGAACCCCACCTGAGGGTTGGGAGTGACATGGCTGGAGCTTTTGGGATTTGGAATGGGAATGCTTTTGGACAAACTTGACTCAGGCCCTTAATTGTCTTGTGGGTGGCCAGGAGATGTGTAAATGTGTCCTTGTCATTAAGTTCACGTATGAAGGGCCTAAAGAGTAGGACTTTGAAATGCCAGCTGCTATCACTCCCAGAAAGATGCAGCATGGAGAAGATGTCGAGCAAAAACTCCTCTCTATTAGCTTCGAAGCAGTCCATTACCTTGCTCCCTCCTACCTCATCTCCCTTCTCTCTTTCTACATCTCATCCCGCACTCTGCTCCTCTGGTGCTAACCTTCTCACTGTGCCTCGTTCTCACCTATCCTGCCATCGACCCTTGGCCCACGTCCTACCTCTGGACTGGAATGCCCTCCCTCCTCAAATCCACCAATCACACTTCCCCCTTCAAAACCCTACTGAAGGCTCACCTCCTCCAAGAGGCCTTCCCAGACTAAATTCCCCTTTTCCTCAGCTCCCCCTCTCCTCCGCGTCGCCTCGACTCACTCCCTTTGCTCTACCCCCCTCCCTGTCCCACAGCACGTCTGCATATATGTACATATTTAAAATTCTATTTATTTATATTAATGATGTGTATATGTCTATAATTCTATTTATTGATATTGATGCTATTGATGACTCTTTACTTGTTTTGATGCCTGTCTCCCCCCTTCTAGACTGTGAGCCCATTGTGGGCAGGGATTGTGTCTATTTTTTGCTGAATTGTACTTTCCAGGTGCTTAGAACAGTGTTTGGCACATAGTAAGTGCTTAACAAATGCCAACATTATTATTATTATTAATGAATACGATTGAATGAATGAGTGAGTGAAAGATAGGGACAACAGCGTGCTCCAAATCAGGCACCTTTAACCCCTCTCCCTCTCAGGTGGTCTCAGTGTTAGTCTGCCCTTCCAGGTACTGAGCTTTCATTTGCATAAACCCACCCCTAGCAGACACAATCAGCTCCTCTTGGTCCTCCTGAAGATGATTCCACAGATGGGAACTGTCATTAATTTCCATACTGTCAGTCAGGTTTTGAGGCTTCTCAATGGTGTTTGAGCAGGAATTTGGGATGCCTCAGTCTAAATGTCTTGATTCATCGCTCTGGGTCCCTCCTCCAGTATTACAGTTGATTTTCAACTTGTGACCCAATCTGTCATTTTGGAATTGTGGCACGCCAGAGGTGATGGGGGGGGAGGGAACCCCCAAATTACCAAAGTGTTGGGAAAATATGGGCACAAGGGTCAATCCCAAGCTATGAGCGGGTGGGGGTTGGAGGTGTCCTGCAGCGGCAGTGGCTCCGGGAGATGCCATGGGGTGTGTTCTGGGGCAGGGGCTGAGAAACAAACCATGGTACCCATGGCACCAGAGCATGTTTATGGTAAGGGGAAAGCAGGCCTGGGCTGCTGGAGCTAGGCGCTGGGACTAGTGATGGAGTGGAGGGCACCATCTGGGCACTGTGGAGGTGGTCCATAGCAGTGGCAGTTCCGTTCCTCGGGTTGCACGGCATATTGAGAGGGGATGGGGAATCGTGGGGAGACACCGCAGAGGCAGCTCGGAGCTCCTTTCCCATGCCACGGGGCTCGCCCCAGACCCCGGGGATGACGAAGTGGTTTGGATAGCCCTCTCCGCACCGCCGAGCCGACAAAGCAACTCGGAACGCCTCTGCACCACAGAGTTCAACTCAGAGCATGGTTTAGAGTTGGGGAGGAGAGAGGGAGTGAGGAGAGCCACTGTGGCACCCTAGGGATGCCCTGCGGCAGCAGACGGGCTTTGCATGGGAGTCCCTGGTATTCAGGGTGGGAGGAGGGCACGACTACAAATGGGAAAGTGGGGGGCAGGGACAGTGCCCGCTCTATGGAAGAAGCCTGGGGTTCTCCTCTCTGCCTGATGGGTGCATGTTAACCATCCAGAGAATAATTATGTGCTTTTGCTTGGAGATAAAGTTGGTTATCATTCCTTGAGGTGAAGGTCAGGCTGGCCCTTCTTCGTACCAGACAGACATTCCAGTCTTCAGCTGGTTTGATATGGCATCACGTGCCTTTATTTTTGGGGTTTTTCATATGACACTCCCAGCCTTTTTCTGTCTTTCATTCATTCATTCCTTCATACATTCAATCGTATTTATTGAGCACTTACTGTGTGCAGAACACTGTACTAAGTACTTGGAAAGAACAATTCATCAAAAAAGAGAGACAATCCCTGCCCACACTGGGCTTAAAGTCTAGAGGAGGGGAGACAGACATCAAAACAAGTGAATAGGCATCAATATAAATAAATAGAATTATATACACATCAAAACAAGTAAGCGGGCATTAATACAAATAGAATTATAGATATGTACATATATACACAAGTGCTTTGGGGTGGGGAGAGCGAAGTAGAGCGAAGAGAGCAAGATGAGGCGAGGGGAGGGGGAGCTGAGGAAGGGGGGGCTTAGTCTGGGAAGGCCTCTTGGAGAAGGTGAGCCTTCAGTAGGGCTTTGAAGGAGGGAGGGAAAGAGAGATTGGGGATTTGAGAAGAGAGGGTGTTCCAGGACAGAGGTAGGACGTGGGCCAGGGATCGACGGTGGGACAGATGATATCGAGGACAGTGAAAAGGTTAGCACGAGAGGAGCGGAGTGTGTGGGCTGGGATGTAGAAAGAGAAAAAGGGAGGTGAGGTAAGAACGGGCAAGGTGATGGAGAGCTTTGAAGCCAACAGTGAGGACTTTTTGTTTGATACGGAGGTGGGTAGGCAACCACTGGAGATTTTTGAGGAGATGGGTGACATGCCCTTGAACGTTTCTGTAGAAAGATAATCCGGGCAGCAGTGTATGGACTGAAGTGGGGGAGAGGCAGGAGATTGCGAGGTCAGAAAGGAAGCTGAGGCAGTAGTCCAGTCAGGATAGGATAAGTGATTGTACTAACATGGTAGTGGTTTAGATGAGGAGAAAAGGGCGAATCTTGGCAACGTTGTGAAGGTGAGACTGGCAGGATTTGGTGACGGATTGGATATGTGGGGGTAAATGAGAGAGCGGAGTCAAGAATGACACCGAGGTTGTGAGCTTGTGAGAGGGAAGGGATGGTTGTGCTCTCCACAGTGACGAGAAAGTTTGGAAGATGACAGGATTTGGGAGGGAAGATAAGGAGGTCTGTCTTGGACATGTTGAGTTTTAGGTTCTAAGTACTGGGGTAGATGTAGGATAATCAGTTTCCCCTTAGGGCCCACAGTCTAAGTAGGAGGGACAACAGGTATCGAATGCACATTTAGCTGGTGAAGGAATTGAGGCACAGAGAAATGACTTGCCTAAGATCACAGAGCAGATGAATGGCAGAGCCAGGATTAGAACCCAAATCCTTCAACTCCCAGGCCCGATCTCTTTCCAATTGGCCACGCTGTTTCTCGCATCACCCTGTAAGGCTGGTAAACGTATAAAGGGATTCTGGAAATCTGGCATGCTAGTCATCATTTTTTCAGGTCCAAAGATTTCCTTTCATCCCACTTATACACCTTTATAACCCTTTTAAGTTACACCGCATAGCCTACGTGATGTACACCCTGGATTTCCAGGATGACCAAGAGATGTCCAGAATTCCTTAGGGCCATCATTGGCCACTCTAGGGTGGGAAATTGTTCCCAGTTCTGCTCCTCACTTTGTGCCTAGCCAGAGTGGCCCAGCAAATGACCTGAGTGAATCCCTGGCTGGCCCACTCCCTGTCCTGTCAAGTCACAGAATCGTAGTGATGGAGGTGTGTCCTGGAGGACTGGGATCTCTGTGGGATTGCTGGGAAGGACTATCTGCTTCTCCTCTTGACATACCTAAAAGGAAGAAGACAAAGTTCTGAAGATGGTGGTTAAACCCCATCCTGGCGGGGCAGGAAGCGGTAATCAGGAGTCCCGTGATCCTCCCTGGAGTGGCTGCTCAGTGAAGCCCCACATCTCTGGGAAGTAAACTAATTCTGAACCAGTCTCCTTCAAACAATGGTAATAATAATAATAATGGTGGTATTTGTTAAGCGCTTACTATGTGCCGGGCACTGTACTAAGCTCTGGGGTAGGTACAAGCAAATCGGATTGGAAACCGTCTCTGTCTCAGGTGGGGCTCACAGTCCCAATCCCCGTTTTACAAATAAGGTAACTGAGGCACAGAGAAGTGAAGTGATTTGCCCAAGGCCACACAGCAGATAAGTGGTGGAGCTGGTTTTAGAACTTAAGACCTTCTGACTCCCAGACCTGTGCTTTATCCATTATCCCACGAATGGCACTGTATGAAGCACTTGGAAGAGTACAGTGTAACAGAATTAGCAGATGTGTTCCCTGCCCATAATAAGCTTACAGTCTAGTGGGGGAGACAGACTTTAATATAAATAAGTAATTTATATTGTATTATTTAAACAACATATACGCATTCCAGATTGCAGTGGCCCAGGCAACACCTGTTTCCTAATGACCTGGTAGAGAGGAGTCCCTCAATCCCCCGACAACCTCTGAAGATTTTCACGCACATTGGATCGGCCGGCTCCCAAACTGAGTTTCTGTGCCACCCCAGAGGGCATCCGGAGAAAAAGATTACCATGGGCCTGCAGAGCAGAACTCCCGTCGTCCTCCCATCAGCCCGTTCCCAGGAACTCCGGGGAAGGGGGAGGCTGGCTCTCTCCTCCGCTTGCTTACTCATCTTCCGTCAGGCAATTCTCTCTCTATTGCAATCAGTTACCTTCAAAGGAAATGCTTTTCACCTCCCCAGGCTCCCGTGATTGCTGAAATGCCAAGCTTGAGGCCTATGGAAATTGTCTGGATAATGGGCTGTTTTGATATTTCTTTCCTCTTTCTTGGGACCTGCAACAGGAGGCAGATTCACACTGGAGCTCCCAGTCGTGAAGGAGAGAGAGGAAGGGGATCTGCCATTCTGAGGGGGATCTGCCAGGGACAGGGGAAGCTGGGAAGGCACTGGTAAATGGACCCAACTGCCGCACACCCACCTGGTCAGGTAGTGTGGCCTTCACCCCTCTAGACGGGAAGCTCACTGTGGGCAGGAAACATGTCTACCAATTCTGTTGTATTCTCCCAAGTGTATAGTACAGTGCTCTGCTCACAGTGAGCACTCAATAAATATCCCCGATTGATTTATTGATTGGTATCCAGGGGAGGCGCAGTAGGGAAGGGAGGATTTTTCAACTGAGATGGTCAGGGCTTTAGAAGGGCGGATGGTAACAATCAGAATTTTTTGTACTTTTGAAGTACTTACTATGTGGCAAGCGCCATTCTAAGTGATGGGTAGATTACAAATTAATCAGATCAGACAGTCCCTGTCCCACAAAGCGTTCACGGTCTAAGTTGGAGGGAGAATGGGTATTGAATCCCCATTTTACCATGGAGGAAACTGAGACCCAGAGAAGTTAAGTGACTTGTCCAAGGTCACACAGCATGCAAATGGCAGAGCTGGGATTAGAACCCAGCTGCTCCAATTCCCAGGCCTGTGCTCTTTGCACTTTTCCCTGCCGCTTTCCACATTACACACTTGTGACACTTGCATCTCTGTCTCTTGGAACAGTTCTTGACACGTAGAAAGCACTTGACAAATACCACAGTTATTCCACTGACAATCATCCAGTAGCCCTGTCCACCAAGGGATCCCAGACTGACTCACCTATGAACCACCCTGCCAGAGCTAGGAGTGTGCTCATTATTGGGAGGGGGAAAAAAAAATCACACTTACGAGCTCGGTGACAGCTAGTGTTGAGGCTGGCCCTGCCTGGTGGAAGAGAGACCCACTTCCAGTTATTGTGTTTCCCTGCCCAAAATAGCAACCAGTTTTTGTTCCTTTCCCTTGGACTTAAATATTTTCCTCCCTTATTCTTCTACCTCAGTCCTTGATTCCTTTTTTCCTGCTAAACCTCTTGCCTTGTTATGGGCAAGAAATCTGTCTGCTAATTCTGCTATACTGAACACTCCCAAGCACTTAGTATAGTGCTCTGAACTTAATAAATGCTCAATAAATACCAGTGATTGATTGGCCCTGACAATTCTCTCATAAGCTTCAGGTAACTCAATTGAGAGCAACACTACAAATGTGTAATGAGGGCCCACAGGATGAATGAACCTAAATCAATCAGCCACCAGGAATCAGTCAGTCAATCAGTAGTGTTTACGGAGTGCTTATTGGATGCAGAGCTTATTGTGTTGAGAAGCAGTGTGGTCCAGTGGAAAGAGTAGGGGCTTGAGAGTCAAAGTTCCCGAGTTCTAATTCTGGCGCCGCCTCATGTCTGCTGTGTGACCTTGAGCAAGTTGTTTTATTTCCCTGTGCCTCAGTTACCTCATCTGTAAAGTGAGGATTAAGTCTGTGAGCTCCACGTGGGACACGGACTATGTCCAACCTGATTGTCTTGTATCTACCTCAGCGCTCACTACAGTGTCTGGTACATTGAAAGCACTTAACAAATACTATTAAAAAGAAGGGATAGGGAGTAGGGGAAATAAGGGCTTATTCAGAGAGGCCTCTTGGAGGAGATGGGATTTTAAAAAGGCTTTGAAGGTGGATAGAGTGGTTGTCTGTCATATATGAAGTGGGAGGGCGTTCCAGGTCAGAGGAAGGTTGAGGGCCAAGGGTCGGTGGGATAGATGGGTTGAGGTAGGGTGAGTAGGTTGGTGTCTGAGGAGCGAAGTTCGTTGGCTGGGTAGTGTTAGGAAATTAGGAAAGTAAAGTAGGAGGGGAAGAGCTGATTGAATTCCTCAAAGCCAATGGTAAGGAGTTTCTATTCAGTGCAGACGTGGATGGGCAACCACTGTAAGTTCTTGAAGAGTGGGGAGATGTGGACTGAATTTTTTTTAGAAAAATGAACCAGGCGGCAGAGTGAAGTAAGGACTGAAGTGGGAGGAGACAGGAGGCCGTAGATGATTAGTTCAGTGTGATTGCTTTCTGAGAACAGTTAGAGAGGGAGGAACTGGGTCCGGATGGCTCCAGCATTCTTCCGGCGCCAACGATGAGGTCATAGGGCTGAAGAGAAGAGTGGTTTTGAGCATTCAAGTCATTGGTGAAACAGACAGCGGTGAAAATCCAGCCCCAGCTTCTCGGAAACGCCCCCCCCCCCCCCAGTGTTGTCGAAGGTCGGGGTCGGGCCCTGCCGGGTAGACGTGAGGCTGGGTTGATGGAGGCCCGGAGAGGGCGGCGGCTGTAATCCCTGAGGGCTCAGTGGCCCATCAGAGAAGGCCGTGGCTGTTTCATTGCCTCCCTACGGCCTGGGCCCAGGAGTCTCCAAAAAAAAGCACAATTAGCGGGACAGCGTTTCAGTTGAACTTCATCCCTTCTCCAGTCTAGTTGGGATCCTGGCGTGACAACGACTCATCTCTGCCCTCCCCATCCCACAAGCAGATCTGCAGAACCCATCAGATGCCACACCGTCCTTGTCGTAGAATCCCTCCTCGCCCCGGCTCGTTCGGCCTGTGCCTGTGCCCGTGCCCTTCACAACCCTGTTCGGGGAGCTGGTGACCTGCTTTCCAGTTAGGCACCAGTGAACAGGGGGACACGTCCCCCATTCTAACTGGCTCGTGTGGCAAGGCTCAGCCCGGGCTTAACCGAGCGGGGAATGTGAATATCTCTCTGACTGTCAAATCGTCACAGAGAGAGCCATGAAAATCACAGGGCAGGATCTGATCTGAATTCCCTGAGCCTCCATCTCAGGCAGCGAGCTGCCAATACTTAGAAGTTATGAGGCATTTCCTCAAAAATAAAAATATATTAGCACAACTCCTTCCCCCCACCACAGAAAAGAAAAAAGAAATCCAGGCTTGATTTCGCTGCCTCTAGGATGGAGAGTCAGGAGCCTACTCAAGCCCTTGGACTGACTTTCCCCCTCCCCCTCGGAGGTGACATGTAATACCTAATGGTGTCAGACGAAACAAGATTTGGTTAGGATCACGAGCGGTTAGTGCGTGTTTGGCTTTCCCCCCTAAAATGAGCACTGGACTTCTGTGAAGCAGATCCCTTTAGATAACACCATTACATGGCGGGTGAGCAAAGATGGAAAATTTATGCTGCCTCTGATATATTGATTGACTCATCAAATGATCTGCCTCAGCTGTCTGCATTTGTTTACAGGGTGAAAATTAATGCCACAGATGTTTACTGTATAATAGGATTTGAAATCTGTGGGAAAAAAAAGTAGAGAAACCATTGGGCTAAGAAGGAGAAGAACACTTTTGCATAAAGGAGGATTTGGTTCACTAAGTAACACACGGTTCTTGCTGTCAAATGCTAACAAGAAACATGGGTCTATTTTACCTTTTGGCCACGTTTGGTTTTCATATCTGACTCACTCTTTTCATTCTGCACTGTTTTTTGATGTGTCAAACCCCAAAGTGTTTTCATTACTGAGAGAGCCTAGCATGAAAGAGAGAACAAGTCTAATGAACTGATCATCCAACGAACTAATGAACCCTTCATTAGCATGGAGGGCGGGCCCTTGGTTTACCTGCCGGTCACCTCTCCTTTCTTTTGACTCTGTGGTTCAGGAGGGTGGTTTTTTGCCACTTGGCATGGGTGACTCACGTAGCGTAGGTCAGCAGTATCCACCGGGACCCGGCGCTTGGCTCTGGTCTTTTCCAAGGTGTCCAGGGTCAACTGCTCCAATTCTGCTTCTCCTACTGGAATTGTGTTGACGATTCTGAGCTGTTCAGTTGATTCTTGCCGAACAGATGCAGAGGAGAGAAACGGAGAGAGAAGAATTGGTCCGAATGAAATTATTTAGATAATAATAGCAATAATGGTACTACTTTTAAGTGCTTACTATGTACCAGGCATCATACTAAACACTGGGGCGGATCCAAGATAATCAGGTCAAATACATTCCCTGTCCCACATAGGGCTCACCAGAGAAGCAGCGTGGCTCAGTAGAAAGAGCGCAGGCTTGGGAATCAGCGGACATGGGTTCTAATCCCGGCTCCGCAACTTGTCTGCTGTGTGACCTTGGCGAGCCACTTAACTTCTCTGTGCCTCGGTTATCTCATCTCAAAATGGGGACCAAGACTGTGAGCCCCACGTGGGACAACCTGATTACCTTGAATCTACCCCAGCGCTTAGAGCAATGTTGGGCACACAGTAAGCACTTAACACATACCATAATTATTATCATTAAGTAGGAGGGAGAACAGATGAGGAAAATTGAGGCATAGAGAAGTGAAGTGTCTTGCCCAAGCTCACACAGCAGGCAAGTGTCACTTGCCTTTGCTCACTGCTTCTTTAGACTGGCAGAGATGGTGGGAATCAGAAGGTCATGGGTTCTAATCCCTGCTCCTCCACTTGTCTGCTATGTGACCTTGGGCAATTCACTTCACTTCTATACTTTTACTTCATCTGTAAAACTCCTTATCTTCCCACCCAAACCCTGTCCCCTTACTAACTTTCCCATCACTGTGGACGGCACAACCATCCTTCCCATCTCACAAGCCCATAATCTTGGTGTCATCCTTGACTCTGCTCTCTCATTCAACCCACATATCCAATCTACCACCAAATCTTGTCGGTCTCACCTTCACCACATCTCTACAATCCGCCCTTTCCTATCCATCCAAACCATTTCCACATTAGTACAATCATTCATCCTGTGTCAGCCTCCTTTCTGACCAACCGATCTCCTGCCTCTCCCCATTCCAGTCCATATTTCATTCTGCTGTCCGTACTATCTTTCTACAGAAACGCTTGGAGCACGTCACCCCCCCCCCTCAAAAATCTCCAGTAGTTGCCCACCCACCTCTGTATCAAACATAAACTCCTTGCTATTGGCTTTAAAGCTCTCCATCACCTTGCCCCTTCTTACCTCACCTCTCTTCTCTCCTTCTACAACCCAGCCCGCACACTTCGCTCTGGTGCTAACCTTCTCACTGTGTCTCGATCTCTCCTGACTTGCCGCCTGCCCCTGGCCCACATCCTACCTCTGTCCTGGAATGCCTTTCCTCCTCAAATCTGCCAGACAATCATTCTCCCCACCTTCAAAGCCCTGCTGAAGGCACATCTCCTCCAAGAGGCCATCTCAGAATAAGCCCCACTTTTCCTCATCTCTCACTCCTTTCCACGTCACCCTGACTCGCTCCCTTTGGTCTTCCTCCCTCTCCCCGTCCCACGGCACTTATGTATATATCTGTAATTTTACTTATTTATATTGATGCCTGTTTACTTGTATTGATGCCTCGATGCCTGTTTACTTGTACAGATTCTGTTTCCCCGCCTCTAGACTGTGAGCTTGTTTTGGACAGGGATTGTCTCTCTTTATTGCTGTACTGTACTTTCCCAAGCACTTGGTACAGTGCTCTGCACACAGTAAATGCTCAATAAATACGATTGAGTGAATGAATTAATGAATAAAATGGACACTGAGACTGTGAGCCTCATGTGGGGCAGGGACTCTGTCCAACCCAATTTGCTCATATCCACCCAGCACTTACTACAGTGCCTGGCACATAGTAAGTGCTTAACAAATACCACAGTTATAATTATTATGCTCTCCTTTCGAGTGAAAAACCTTGGGTGGGGAGAGTCTTTTCTTGGAGTTTTGGGCAAGAGAGGGAGCTCCTAACAGCTTCCTCATCCACATTTCCCCTTTACAGGAGCTTTAAACAATGAACCAAGAATGAGATAATGGCTGCTACTAGGTTTTCCTGAAGGTTTGGCCCAACTCCTCTCTGCCAAGCTTGGCTAGACCCCCATCTTGGGCGGTTTGGAGCCAGGGGCATAATTCAGGCCTCTATCTCAGGACCCAGACCCCAAATCCCCTTTCCTGCAAACTGAAGCTAGGGTGAACCCACCAACCAAGATAGGTGACCCCACACCATCCTTGTCACCAGTTTGATGTCAAAATTGATGAGGCCAGTGGATTTAAAAATCAATCTGCTGGATTAGGACAAGTGCCCTTCTCCCTAATACTTCTTTTCTCCTCCGTTATCTAGTTCAATGTGAGATGCAGGCTCAAGGCTTAAAGTTGAGCCCATTGACAATAATAATAATGATAATAAAAATTGTAGTATTTGCTAAGCACTTGCTCTGTGCAAAGCATGTACACTTGTGTACATACAAGATCATCAGGATGGAACCAGTCCCTTTCCAAAAGTAGGAGGGAGAACAGGTATTGAATCCCCATTGCACAGATGGGGAAACTGAGGCCCAGAGATTCAGTTAAATTTTTGATACACCAATCCTAGAAAATTATGGTGTTGGAGGTGTGATACATTTAAGACCTTTATTGTATGATGAGCACTGTATTAAGTACAAAATAAGCAGATCAGTCCCAGTCACTGTCCCACATGGGTCTCACAATCCACAAGGTAGGGAGAGTATCTCCATTTTATGATAAAGAAAGTGAGACACAGAGCTGTGAAGTGACTTGCCCAAAGTCCCACAGCATGCCAGTGACAGAGCTGTGATTAGACACTAGGTCTCCTGACTCCTAGTGCAATTCCCTCTTATTTTTTATGGTATTTGTTAAGTGCTTACTATGTGCTAGGCACTATACTAAGCACTGGGATAGATAAGAGTAAATCAGGTTGGACACAATCCCTGTCCCACATAGGGCTGTCAGGGTTAATCCTCATTTTACAGTTGAGATAACTGAGATACAGAGAAGTGAAGTGACTTTCTCAAGGTCACGTAGTAGACAAGCGGCGGAGCTGAGATTAGAACTTAGGTCTTTCTAACTCCCGGGCCCTTGCTCTATCCAATCAATCACGCTGCTTCCCCTAGGTCAGGCTGCCTCCCATTCAGGAAAAGAATGATTTCCTCTTTAATTGAGCTCCTGAAGACCCCCATGGCAGGAACAAGTGTGTCCTAGTCATAGTCCATGGAAATGAAACTCTGGAGCCAGGGTCTACAGGAACAGCTGCCTGGGGATCCTATCCCCATCTGGGACCAGTTCCTTCCTTTGGATTGGAGTGGCATTTCCCTAGGCCATCCTTGATTTATATTTTCCCTTTCCCCGCATTTTCTTTCTTTGCTGGTTCTGATTGGATTCACGATGGATTAACATTTTCCATTATACATTGTAATGTATTTTTTTTCAACCAAATCTCCCTTTGCAGATTGCTGTCTTTATAATACAGGAATTATTTCGCAGTCACTTTAAAAGTCCTGCTTCATTAACTTGGTGACTGTTTGGTAATTTGCAAAGTCACTTTCACAAGTTTTAATGCTGCCCGGTTGAGAATCACAGTAATAAATGTATTAGATTTTAATAGTATTATGATTCTGACTGAAGTGAAAAAAATTAGAATCAGTAATTAGCTCTGACCTCGAGATAAGCCAGTGATGAGGACGAGATGATGAAGACTGCATGTTCGTAACTTGCGCTATCTTCTGAAGAAATTCTCAGTGTGTTTTCCTAGAGTTTGGTCTGATCGCTTAAACTAGTAACAATAATAACAGCAGGCAATAAATTCCTTTGATCTATATCATCTTGCCACTACAGAACTCAAAGTTCTTTCAGGTTTATCATCTCATTTATCCTTCCGGAATCCAAGCGAGGAAGTGATAGATTGATCAATCAGTCAATCAGTGGTTTTTATTGTGCACTTACAGTGTGCGGCATCTCAGCGCTTGGGGGAGTCCAATACAATAGAGTTGGTAGAGTTGATCTTGCCCTCAAAGATCTAACAATCCTTGGGGGTGATTCACATTAAAATAAATTACAGATAGGGAAAGCAGCAAAGAAATGGACATAAATGCTGTGAGGTTGGGGCTGAGAGGGTAGAGGAGAACCTATCAAAGTGCTTAAGCAGTAGCAATCCAAGAGCATAGATGACACAGAAGGGAGGATGAATGGGGGTGGAGAAATGAGAGGTTAGTCAGGGAAGGCTTCTTGGAGGAGATGTGATTTTAGTAGGGATTTGAAGATGGGGAGTTTGATATGAAGAGGGAGGAAGTTCCCGGTCAGAGGGAGGACGTGACCGAGGGTTTGGCGGCAAGAGGGATAAGACTGAGGTACAGTCAGTAGGTAGGCATTAGAGGAGTGAAGTGTGTTGGCTGGGTTATGGTAGACAATCAGTGAGGTAAGGCAGGAAGGGGAGAGCTGTTTGAGAGTCTTAAAGCTGACGGTGAAGTTACTGTTTGACGCAGAGATGGATGGGCAACCATTGAAGGTTTCTGAGTAGTGGGGAGATGTGTGCGGAACAGGTTTTTAGAAAAATGACCCACATAAAAGAGTAAAGTATGGTGGGGAGAGACTGGAAGCAGGGAGGTCAGCCGGTCGAGACTTTTATTCCCATTCTAGCGATTGAAAAATTGAACCCAGGTTATAGGATTCATAACCACATTTCTTGAGCACCCATTGAGTGCAATGCACTGCACCAAGTATTTGTCAATAAATATGATTGATTGACTGATTAAGTGGCTTGTCCAAATTCTCACAGTTTGTCAGTGAGGAAGACCCAGGGGTCTTGAACCTCAACGCTCTCCCCTGGTTGGTGTGGTGGGTCTTGGCATAGGTGGATAACACCGAAGCACTTCCTGCTTCATTCGTCTGGCCCACACCCAGTCCTCCTATCCCCCATTCAGTGCCCTCCAGAGGTCCACAAGATGGAAGAAAAATTAGACTCAAGGGGAGAGCACAATAAGCCTCTTCCCTCAAATTCTCTGTGGGTGTCTTATGCCGTCGAGTCGTTTCCGACCGATAGCGGCCCCACGGACACATCTCTCCCAGAACCCTTCTGCAGATCCCTTCTGCAATCATTCGGGTAGCGTATCCTTAGAGTTTTCTTGGTAAAAATTTGGAGGTGGTTTACCATTGCCGCCTTCCGCACGGTAAACTTGAGTCTCCGCCCTCGACTCTCTCCCATGCCGCTGTTGCCCTGGAGAGTTTCCAGTACTCTACCAGTCTCGGCTATGGGAGGGAGAGTCAAGCAGAGGCCTACCCATTTCATTCCTACCTTGGCCAGTGGCTAGTGAGTGGAGAGCAATCTGCTATCCAAGAAAACAACTGCATGTACTGGAGAGAGCTCCTCATCAGCTCCACTCTTGTACAGGCCAGCTCTTACTCTCAGATCAACTCTTTCTTAATCATCCTTCTGTTGTTTGACTAAAGTCAACCAGAGACCCAGGGAAACGGAAAGAACAAGGGCCTGGGACTCAGAGGACATGCGTTCTAATCCGGGCTTCTTCACTTCTCTGCTGTGACCTTGGGCAAGTCACTTCACTTCTCTAGGCCTTAGTTACCTAATCTGTAAAATGGGAATTAAGACTGAGCTCTATGTGGGACCAGAGACTGTATCCAACCTGATTACCCTGTGTCTAGCCAAGTGCTTAGTACAGTACCTGGCATAGAGTAAGCACTTAACAAATACCATTAAAAATCTAAAAAAAGCCTGAAGGAAGGCCTGCAGGTGGGAAAGAGCAGTTCCCTTAGTAATCTGCCTTGCTGTTTGACTGGAGGCCAGTGACTCACGCTCTCTGTACTAGAGTTTCCTCTTCCATGACAGAATGCTCACCATATAGAGAAGAATTGAGATAGAGAGTGGCCAAGAACAGAGCCCAAACGGTTCTCACAGAATGCTCAGGCAGGGCCAGGAGCTAGGCCCAAGTCAGGAGAAATAGAGATTGTATTACAGTCAATCAATCAATGGTATTTATTAAGGAGCAGTGTTGTCTCATGGATTGAGTACTGGTCTAGGAGTCAGGACCTGGTTCTAATCCGGCCTCCGCCACTTACCTGCTGTGTGACCTTGGGCAAGTCACTTAACTTCTCTGGACTGTAGTTCCCTCATCTGTAAAATGGGGATTAAAACGGTGAGCCCCATGTGGGTCCAACCTGATTAGGTTATACCTAGCTCAGGGCTTAGTACAGTGCCTGGCATGTAGTAAGTGCTTAACAAATACCATAAAAATATATGTATTGAATGCTTACTGTGGG
This sequence comes from Ornithorhynchus anatinus, assembly GCF_004115215.2. Lineage (NCBI taxonomy): Eukaryota > Metazoa > Chordata > Mammalia > Monotremata > Ornithorhynchidae > Ornithorhynchus > Ornithorhynchus anatinus. The sequence goes on along the minus strand of NC_041732.1, from coordinate 71,436,773 downwards.
CAGAGGATTGTACTAAGCACTTGGAGAGTACGGTAACATAGAAGCGGTGGACACAATCCCTGCCCACAAGGAGCTTACAGTCAATCAATTAATCATATTTATTGAGCATTTACTGGATGCAGAGCACTGTGCTAAGTGCTTCAGAAAATACAGTATAACAGAGTTGATAGACATGTTCCCTGCCCACAGTGAGCTTACGGTCTAGTGGGATGCCTAGATGATTTAGTTTCTTCTTAGGATTTTCAAATCTTTGGAGGCAGGGAAATGAGTACTGAATTTTTTTTCATTTCAGTATCTTTTTCCTCAGAACTTATGCTTCTTGAAAGCAATTAATTTTACTGGCTTTTCCCTGACAATTCCCCAAAGCCTAGTTGGAACAGGAATCTTCATCCAGATGGCACCTAATGAATGGTTGACTGACTGAATTCATTCACTTAGTACAGTCCCTGACATATAGTAAGCACTTAACAAATACCACAATTATTATTATCGTTATTAAATATTGTGATTCACTGACAACTCACTCTTATTATTGTAATTACTTATAGTATTTCGAATCAATAGATTATGTGCCAAGCACTCAGCTAAACAATAGGGTATACACAAGGTGATCGTTAATTATGGTCTCTGTACTCAGTGGGCTCACAACGTTATAGTAACAATAATCGTGGCATTTGTTAAGTGCACATTATGTGACAGGTACTATATTAAGCCCTGGGGTATATGCCTGCTGCTGTGTTAACTTGGGCAAATCACTTCACTTCTCTGTGCCTCATCTGTAAAAATGGGGATTGAGCTTGTGAGCCCCACATGGGCTAGGGACTGTGTCCAATCCGATTTGCTTGTATCCACCCCAGCGCTTAATAGAGTGGAATACTGTATTTTTATTACAAGACAATCACCTCAGACATCGTTCCTGTCCCTCATAGGGGTCATAGTCTAAGTTATCACATTATCACAACATCATCACAGTCCTTTGTTGGAGTTTAGCTAGAGAATTTTTTTAGGAACTTGGTAAGTGCCAAGCACAAAGTATCCACATTAGTCCCGGTCCATGACTCTTCCTCTCTGAGGTAATGACAATAATAATAATTGTGGTATTTGTTGAGCGCTTACTATATGTCATGGACTGTACTAAGCACTGGGGTGGATACAAGCAAATACAGTCCGTGTCCCACATGGGGCTCCCAGTCTCAATCCCCATTTTACAGATGAGGTAACTGAAGCACAGAGAAATAAAGTTACTTTCCCAAGGTCATACAGCAGACAGGTAGCAGAGTCGGGGTTAGAACCCATGACCTTCTGACTCCAAGGCCTGTGCCCTATCCACTATGCGAAGAACAGGTACCTAATTTACAAAGAATAAACTGAGGCCCAAGAGGGTTAAGTGGCTTGCCCTATGCCCCATAGAAGCCAGGGCTAGAGTTGGGATTAGAATTCAGGACTTCTGACTCCCAAACCCTGGCTCTTTCCAATAGACCACTCTGGCCACGTGCAAAGACATAAAGTGAAATCAGGCTGAAAAGGGCTTCCTTCGTCCCCCATGTCAGAGGCTTAGACGCCCGGGTTGTTCAGGCCGGCAAGCGTTGAGAAGGGACATTAGCTTTGCAGAAAGGCTTGACGAGCCTGGGTGTTGCTCCCCACAACAACTGGAGAGGGAGGAGCTCGTCACCCTCTCCTTGATTCAGGTGAGCGGTGCTTGTCACCCTCTCCTTGGATTCAGGTGAGTCTAGACTCTTCCCTACTGTCCCAGCAGAGAGGAAGTGCAGCCTTTCTCGAGTGAGGAAGAGCTTCTGCTTCCCCAGGGTAGGTAGTTTCTTCGAGATTCTCTGAGCTGTATGGAAGGCCTTTCCGAGCGGGAGGCTTTTGAACTATGCGGATGAGGTAGGCACTGTGGAATATCTTTTGCCAGTGGGCTTCATATAAGGAAGTTCTTGTTTGTCCGTGGAGGTTTGGATATCAGTTGACCTGACGGCAGATCCAGTGTCTTGGGGCGCCACAGGGAAGTCCCATTGTGCCCGTTTCGCGTGTGGTCTGACTGTAACGTCAGATGCTTTGTCATGCTTTGCTTGTTCTGATGAATTTGGCATCTCGGTGAATTTGAAATAGCGAGTCTCCCACCCCAGTCTTTACACAGCTGTTTTCAGGCAGAGATTTTCCAGGAAAATAGATTTTGACATTTTGATAAAAATTCTTTTGTGGTGGTCTGTGCTATGAATTTTTTATTCTAAGTTGTTTGGAAAACCAGCTGAGAGCTTAAATCTTGTTTGAAAAATCTGCATACTGCATCAGTAGCAGAAACTGTGTGAACTCAAAGGTCATTTCATATACACTTGAAACAAGTTGGGATGGATAGAGCAATATTGAATCACCATAGTTTATCAGACTTCTGCCGTTCGTAGGTGTTGTGATAGATACATAATGAATGTCTTGAACCTTTCTCAGTCTCCCTCCGAATTTGGAATGCAAAAAACACAGACCTTTAATGGAAATATTTTATATTCATGAAAAGGACAAAGTCCCTGCTACTTAGAAAACTTGGTTGCAATGTAAAACTGAATAAATACATCAAGAGCAGTGTGACCTTCTGTCACTTACTGTAGGGAAAAAAAAATTAAAAGTTGTATTTGAAGGATTTTAAGATGCCCCCAGCTGGCTCAAGTGCACAGACCTTATGTCCTAATGGAGGCTCAATTGTTTTGTTTTGTTTTTTTTTTAGTCTCCAGAGGAAGAGCGTGTGATTCACAATTCTCATTATCTTCTGGAGGGCTCTTCCCCCAGACGGTTTGCCTGCCCCGGCATTAGTGACAGTAGCTCAGAAGCAAGCCGCGATGTAGGTGACCCTTCCAAAGAACCAGTGTAAATTAACTTGGGACAGGCTGGTTGAGCAAGGAGAAGAGTCTTGCGGAATGAAGGTGGTCCGGTGGGCACCAGATGGGGAGAGCCCAAGCCGGCAGGGCTTTGGTCAGAAGGGTTTGGGAAGGGGACGGATTACTCCCGGAATGCACTGTGGCATTTCCTGTGCCTTTCTCCCTGTGCTACTGCCCCCTTGGCTAAGGAAGTCACTTGGAACCCACTTAAGGCTTAATTTTGATGACTTGCAAACAAATCATACATTTTATATTTCACTTTTAATTTCTCCTAAGTTGGAGAAAGAGCTTTTAAATGCCAAACAGTAAGCTAAGTGCATGCCCCAATAGGATCGGGCCTTGACCCGTAGCCTGATATGCCCTCCTTGAAGTCACCACTTAAAGGAAGTGGAAGAATCCCCACTCTCCCTGCCCCAACCTTTCCCTGCAACTCTAGGCAAGAGCGACTTTTCCTAATGTGAGGGAGTATAGGCATATTTTGCGGGGAGGAGAATAGGAATTGGTGGATGTAGTATTGTTTTGGGGGGCGGGGAGGAAACCCAAGGAATTGGTGGATGTAATATTTAGTTTTACAAAGCAGATGGCCTTGTGAAATAGCACAAAAATGTGCCAGAATAGCTATTCATCTTGTACTCCACGTGCCATCTTGCTTGAAGACAGGGAGATGGATAAATTTTGCTCTCCAAGATTTTCCCAGATCTAGGGCTATACAATTGCTGAGCTTCTGCCCTTGTCGATGGGTATGACAAGAATGCTACTTGTGGAACTGTCCAAAAAGTTGGAACAAGTTCATCAGGGGCCGTAATATCAGTATTAATAGAAGCTGAAGGTCTGCTGTGTGACCTTGGGTAAGTCACTTCTCTGGGCTTCGGTTACCTAATCTGTGAAATGGAGATTGACTGTGACCCCCATATGAGATAGGGACTGTGTCCAAACTGATTAGCTTGTATCTAACCCTGCACTTAGAACAGTCCCTGACACACAGTAAGTACTTAACAAATACCTTTATTACTATTAGTAATAGTAATGGTATTTGGGTGCCAAATAGTAAGCACTTGAAATACCAAAAAAAACCCAACCCAACCCCAAAGCCCTGAATACAATATGTTATACTGAGTGGAGATATAATCCATAAATCAATAGTATTTATTAAGCACTTATGGTGTGCAGAGTACTGTATTAAACAATTGGGAGAATGATAGAGCCAGTAGACATGCATCCTGCCCTCAAGGAGCTTATAGTTTAGCAGGGTAGACTATAGTTTAGCTGGGTAGCAGGGTATCTGGTATTTGCAGTGCACTTCTACTTTTTTTGAAGTGCTTTCACCTTCTCATCTCATTTTAATGTCACAACATCCCTTTGAGGCTGGTAGAAACAGGTGTTGTTAGCCTTATTTCATAATTTATGAATTTATATTATATCAAACAATTTATATCAAACAAAACCTCCTCACTATTGGCTTCAAAGCTCTCCATCACCTTGTCCCTTCTTACCTCACTTCCCTCTCTCCTCCTTGATCCCAACCCACACACTCCAGCAAGTCGACTCCTAGCCCATGTCCTACCTCTGGCCCGGAATGCCCTCCCTCCTCAAATCTGCCAATCACTCTCTCCCAGACCCCCACCAAAGCCCTACCGAAGGCTCACCTCCTCCAAGAGGTCTTCCCAAACTAGGCTCCCCCTTTTCCTCAGCTCCCCCTCCCTTATGCGTCACCTTGAATACTTCCATTGCTCTTACCCCTACCTCCCCACCCCACAGCACTTATGTATATATATATCAATAATTCTATTTATATTGATGCCTGTTGACTTGTTTTGTTGTCTCTCTCCTTCCTAATGCTGCCAGACTGGAAGCCCGGTGTGGACGGAGATTGTCTTTATTGCTGAATTATACTTTCCAAGCACTTACTACGGTGCTCTTCACACAGTGCTCAATAAATACGATTGAATGAATGAATGAATAAATGAGCTAAGGCTCAGAGAGGTTGTGACTTGTCTGAATGCCTTCCCTCCTCACATCCAAAAGATAATGAATTTCCCTCATTTCAAAATCTTATTGAAGACACTTCTCCTCTAAGAAGCCTTCCCTAATCACTCCTCTCCTCTTCTCCCACTCCCTTCTGAGTCACCCTGACTTGCTCCCTTTATTCATTTCCCCCGTCCACCAGCCCCTCAGCACTTATGTACATGTCTGTATTTTATTCATATTAATGTCTGTCTCCCCATCAAGACCGTAAGCTCGTTGTGGGCAGGGAATGTGTCCAGGGTTTTATTGTACTCTCCCAAGTGCTTAGTACAGTGCTCTGCACACAGTAAGCAGTCAATAAATGCAATTGACTGCCTGAGGTCACACAGCATGCCCTTGGCAGAACTGGGATTACAGCTCCAAGCCCTTTCCACTAGGCCACAGTATTTTCAAAGAGATCCAGTTCTTTCTCCACCACTCCCAACTTCATCCCTGTCCCAGTCCCAGCCGCCAGGGAGGGAACATTTCAGACAAGGAGGGGTAAAATTTCTACATGTGAGGAGGTGTAAGGAGGGAGTTTAAGCTATTCTGTGCTGCTGTTCTCCCGCCTATTTGAGTCAGTTGCCCCACTCCCCATCTCCCGAGGAGGTTGTTAGATTGCCAGAGGAAGAGAAAGGCAGAAGTGCGTCATCGTCGGGATCGTTGATTTTTCTGGACCCTCCTTGTGGTGAGATCAGATCAGAAGGTTTGGGAACTGGGAGCCAAGTGATAAGGTTGTCCGCTAGGACACGCTGAGCAAGAAAAACATAAAAACCTTTTGTGTAAGGTGAATTTATTAGGAGTTGGAGCTAATTACTCCCCCAGTTTGCATTTCTGCTCTGATTCAGGCCTTTTCCCAGCTCGGGTGGGTGAGACGTTCAAAGCTAAATGTTAATGCCGAGAAATATCACGGTGTGCGAGCCTGAAGAGGCATGAAAGCATCCCCAAGGCGGAAAGGTCACCGAGAGTGGAGCGGACTGCTGTATGTGGCATGGGCTGGCACCATTAACATTTGTATGCCCAGGTGGGGAGAGAGCAGGCAACCAGGGAAGCAGAAAGGAAATTAACCTTTCAAAAGTAAATAAGACACACTCGCCTGCTTGGAGACGGAGGTGGGTATCAAACAGTGTAACGTCGGCATCTTCTCTAACACGGAGCTGTGGGGGAGAGAAATTGCATTTCAAACTCCGTCCTCCATTTTACACAGGGTCCTCCGAGCTTATGTCTGCAAAGATTCGGGGGCACTGGGATATTTAACATCTTGATTTTCCACTAGAGAGGTTCCTCTCCCAGCCAAGAGATATGGATAGGTAGCCGTTTATCCTGTCTATACCGGGGGGGGGAGGGATTTCTTTATATTTCTTTTTTTGTTCAGGTGGTCTGGCCTTTCAGTACAGATTGGACAGTGGATGCTTTTAAGTCTGGTATTTTTCTTTTGATTATCTGGCAAACCTCCCCCTCCGCTCTTGCTCTACCGTGTTGTGGAAACCAGAAATGATAGCTGTGTTCAGAGGGACCTGGGAGAGGAACGCCAAAGCTCTGGAGCCACAGGGATGGGGAGGAATCCCAGGGAAGCACACCAGGCTCGGGCGGACTTTTACAAAGTCCCGTCTGGGTGTTGTCGTCATGGTCATGCTGTGTCTTGTGCATCTTACCGTGTCATGTCCTTCTGGGGGTCCAGTTATTTTGAGTGCTGTCGTTAGCCAGTCATCCAGTCAATGGCATTTATTGACCTCTTGCTTTCTCCAGTGCAGAGAACTGTGCCAAGTACTTGGGAGAGAATGATATTGTGGACATAATCCCTTCCCTCGGGGAGTTTACAGACTGTAAGGCTGTGATTAGACTGTAAGCCCGTCATTGGGCAGGGATTGTCTCTATCTGTTGCCGAGTTGTACATTCCAAGCGCTTAGTACAGTGCTCTGCACATAGTAAGTGCTCAATAAATACTATTGAATGAATGAATCTAAAGGGAACTCAGACACTAAAATTCACAGGTAAGGGATAGCAATAGATTTGTATATAATAATGATGGTATTTGTTAAATGCTTACTATGTGCCAAGCACTGTTCTAAGCACTGGGTAATAATAATGGTATTTGGTAAGCACTTACTTTATGCCATGCATTGTACTAAACACCAGGGTAGATACAAGTTTAATCGGGTTAGACTCAGTCCCTGTCCCACATGGGACTCACAGCCTGAAGGAAGGAGAACAGCCATTCAATTCCCATTTTACAAATAAGGAAACAGATGCACAATATTAACAATGGGCAAAGGACTATATGAAGTATGGGGTCTTATGCTGTCGGGTCTTTGCCGACCCACAGCGACGCCGTGGACACATCTCCACATCTCTCTCAGAATGCCCCCACCTCCATCGGCCATCGTTCTGGTAGTGTATGTCTAGAGTTTTCTTGGTAAAAATACAGAAGTGGTTTACCACTCCTTCCGTGCAGTAAACTTGAATCTCCGCCTGCGCCTCTCTTTCATGCACCTGCTGCCCAGCACGGGCGGGTTTTGACTTGTAGCAGGCCGCCTTCTACTGCCCAAGCTAGGAGTGGAATGGGTAGGCCTCTGCTTGATTCTCCATCCTGTTGAAGAGAATGGTAGAGAACTGGAAACTCTCCAGGTGCAACCTTGAGAGGGGAAGTGTGGGGTAGCTACAAGATTATAAGGTAGGACACAGTTCCTGCCCCACATGGGGTTCACAAAATAAAGTGACTTGCCCACACCAGGCAATCAATCAATGTTATTTATAGAGTGCTTCCTGTTTGCAGAACTCTGAACCAAGTGCTTGGAGGAATACACTTCAACTGAGTGTCCAGTCTGGAGTTTACGATCTAGATGGGGGGATCTGCTAGGATGTACTAGGATCTTGTCCGACCTGCCAACCCTACCCATAGGTGCCTGCAGGGATGAAGGGCCAGACTAACTTCAGGGAGGGCGTTATCCTTGAAGGAGCACACCTCACAGACCACTCATGGTGTAGTCCTTGACTGGTCTTGTCTTTAATGGTTCATCGTACAGCCCAAAGCGCAGCGAGACAGATTGAGAATCCAGCCACTTTCCTCAGTCAATGGTATTTATTGAGCACTTACTGAGTGCAGAGTACTGTACTTAATACTTGGGAGAATATAATGCAAAGGGGTTGGTAGGCATGTTTCTGTCCTCAAGGAGCTTACAGTCTAGATGCGGGGGCAGATGTTAAAATATATTATGGATCTGTATATGTGCTGTGGGGTTGAGGGTGAGGCGAATGTCAAGTGGTTAAAAGGTACAGATTCAAGTGCCTAGGAGATGCAGTAGGGAGATGGAGCCATTTTCAATTGGCTTTAAAGCACTTAATCACCTTGCCCCCTCCTACCTCACCTCACGATTCTCCTCCTACTACATCCCGCCCACACACTTCGTTCCTCTAATGCTAACATTCTCATTGTACCTCTACTGTGTCTATTGTGGGCACCAACCTCTCGCTCACATCCTACCTCTGGCCTGAAACTCCCTCCCTCCTCATATCTGACAGGTAATTGCTCTCCCCCACTTCAAAACCTATTTGAAGGCACATCTCCTCCAAGAAGCCTTCCCTGACTAAGCCCTCCTCTCCCTTCTCCCACGACTCTCTGAGCCTCTCTTACTCGCTCCTTCATTCAACCTCCCTCCCACCCCCACTGCACATATGTATATATCTCTAGATATCTATAATTTATTTCTCTGTATTAATATCTGTCTCGCCCTCTAGACTGTGAGCTCACTGTGGGCAGGAATGTGTCTGTTATATTGTTCTCTCCCAAGCGCTTAATACAGTGCCTTTCACACAGTAAGTGCTCAATGAATGCGGTTGAATGAATGAATACTGTAAGCCAAGTATGGGCAGGGATTCTCTCTCTCTATTGCTGAATTGCACTTTCCAAGCGTTTATTACAGTCCTCTGCATACGGTAAGTGCTCAATAAATACCATTGAATAAATACGATTGAATGAATTCACCTCAGTCAATCATATTCTGAGTACTTGTTGTGTGCAGAGCACTCTACTAAGAGCTTGGAGAGTACAACACAATATAACAGATCCGTTCCCTACCCATAAGGAGCTTACGGTCTAGAGGCGGAGGCAGACATTTAATATAAATAAATGAGAGCTAGGTACCATCTGTTAGGATAGAGGTAGGAATTCTGCCTGCCACGCTATGCCACAAGCCGAAAACAACTGCTCTCCGTCAGGAGCAGAGACCCCAGTGGCAGCCGAGGGGGCTTCCTTAGCAGTTGCCTGGTGATGTGTTGTGCTGGTGGACCGGCTTCGGCATTATCTTGCAGTCACTCTGCCTGTAAATGGGCTTTGTATTTAAAAGTCCTGTGTGCCATTCGCCATGGGCTGACTTGTTGCATTCTAATCCAATGGGAGCACGGCTGGCAATGATGAGAGAGGGTCAGTGGTACTCTGCAAACAGCTAACCTTCCATCCTGTAGGCCCTAAGCTCCTCGTGGGCAGGGATTGCCTCTACCAACTCCTTTGTACTTTTCTGAGCTCTTTGGACAGTGCTGTGCACATGGTAAACTCTCAGGCAATACCACTGATTGACCCAGAAGGTTTTTGTGACCAGACCTAAGCTCGCTTGTTGTTTATGATGGGAGACTCCATTAGTTGTTTCCTAATTCTCCTTCCTGCTTTGCTCTGTTTCCTTCCCCCTCTCGATTGTAAGCTCCTCAAGAGTAGTGAAAATTTGCTTGGCTTCTGTTGTTGTTACATTAGTAGTATTTACAATTTACTAAGTGCAGAACACTGTCCTAAGTGCTGGGAAAGAATACACACTGGAAATGAGACACACTCAGTCCGTAATACAGTGTTCTACCCACAGTAAGCACTCAAAAACTGTTGTTATACTGTAGTCTCCCAAGCCTTTACCATTGATTTTACTGTCCCAAGTGCTTAATTCAGTGCTTTGCATTCAGTAAGCTCTTAATCGGTACCCTTGAATGGGTAAACAAGAAGTTGTTTTCCAAGACCAGTCTTGCAGTGCGTCTGGTGTAATGTAATTTATTGATATTAGTATCTGTCTCTCCCTATGGACTGTAAGCTCACTGTGGGCAGGGAATGTGTTTGTTATTTTGTACTCTCCCAAGGGCTTAGTACAGTACTTTGCACACAGTAAGCAATCAATAAATAATACTGATGGTATTTGTTAAGCACTGTTCTATGCCCTGGATGTGATTGAATGAATGAAGGAAGGTAGGGTAAACAGGGTCCCCCCGCCTAGGGGACTTTCCCAAGATTTCCGAGCGTGACCGCCTCCCCTTTGGATGAGTCTGACCCTGACACCCACAGCCCCGAGATTAAAATGCTGATAACTCTTTCCCGTCCTTTGCCTCTGAATTTTGGCAAAGATCGGGCCATTGAATGTTGAGCTTGAGCTGATGAGAGCTCCCAGCTCCCAGCTGGTCCCATTACCAGTGATTTGGAAGTCGAGGCAGACAGATTGGGCTGGAGAGTAGAGAGTATTTGCCAGTTTGCTGTAGGGATTGAGTGGAGTTTATTCTCGTTTTGCCAGAGGTCCTTTTGCCAAGTATTTGTTTGTGTGGATGAGCCAATCAGAAGGCGAAGGGTTTGTTCAGTGCCTGGCTTGTTGCCAACATGACTTGTGTCAGAGCTGGCATCTCTGCTCTGCCCGGTGCTTTATTAATTGGAAGGTTAGGAAGCTTCCATTTCCTGGCCCGCTTTGGCCCGGGCTTCCTAAGAGTCAGGTTCCCTCGAATGAGGTGGTCCCCGCCGCGACTCACGGAGCTGTTCGTGGTCGGACGTCACCAGTAATCTGGACTCCTACTTCTGGAGCCTGGGGCGAAATGGTATTCGCTGTTTTATCCAGATGTGCGGGGATGGGGCATGAAACTGCTTGGCCTAGTGGCAGGGACCTGGGAGTCAGAAGGTTGTGGGTTCTAATCCCTGCTCCGCCACTTGTCTGGGTGTGTGACCTTGGGTAAGTCACTAGACTTCTCGGTGCCTCAGTTTCCTCCCCTGTAAAATGGAGATTAAAACTATGGGACGGGGGCCTGATTAGCGTGTGTCTACCCCAGCGCTTAGAACGGTGGTTGAGACATAGATTAGACTATGAGCCCATCACTGGGCGGGGATTGTCTCCGTTGCCGAATTGTCCATTCCAAGCGCTTAGTACAGTTCTCTGCACATAGTAAGCGCTCAAGAAATACTACTGAATGAATGAACATAGTAAGTGCTTAACAACTACCGTTATTACTATGGTACTGGGAAAAGCAGAAGGTGTTTTAACTAGATCCAAATAACTCAGTCAGTCAATCGTGTTTATTGAGTGCTTACTGTGTGCGGAGCACTGTACTAAGTGCTTGGGAGACTACGATACAACAGTATCACAGACACATTCCCTGCCCATACGAGGTTACCGTCTGGAGGGGGAGACAGACATCAATATAAATTACATGTATGTACGCAAGTGCTGTGGGGCTGGGAGGAAGGAGACGGAGAAAGGGAGCCAGTCAAGGCAACACAGAAGTGAGTGGGAGAAGAGGAAAGGAGAGCTTAGTCATAGTAACCCTCTTGGAGGAGATGCATCTTAAAAAAGGTTTTGAAGGTGAAGAGAGTAATTGTAGGATATGAAGAGAGAGAGGGTGTTCCAGGCCCGAGGTCAGCAGCGAGACAGACGAGGTCGAGCCAAAATAGATTAAATTGCGGCAACTCCCAGCCTCTTGTTCATCATCCAATCAATGGTATTTATTGGGCAGTTACTGAGGGCAGAGCACTGTACTGAGCAGTTGGCAGAGTACAGTATGAAAGAGTTGGGAGACAAATTCCCTGCCCACAGTGATCATACCCGGTCTTCCTTATCTTCAGCAAGGGTTATTTGTTGAAAAGGCAAATGGGTTAGGCTGTTTCCAGGACCCCAGGAGACCCGAGAAGCAGCATGAAAAGCAGGGTGGCTCAGTGGAAAGAGCCCGGGCTTGGGAGTCAGAGGTCATGGGTTCGAATCCCAGCTCTGTCACTTGTTAGCTGTGTGACTGTGGGCGAGTCACTTCACTTCTCTGGGCCTCAGTGACCTCATCTGTAAAATGGGGATTAAAACTGTGAGCCCCACGTGGGACAATCCGATCACCCTGTATCCCCCCAGCGCTTAGAACAGTGCTTTGCACATAGTAAGCGCTTAACAAATACCACCATTAAATACCAACATTATTATTATTATTGTTGTATCTCCCCCAGCGCTTGGAACAGTGCTCTGCACATAATCAGCACTTAACAAATATCAACATTATTATTATTATTGTTACCTGATCCCTGCTTCTTAAAGCTGATAATCAAAGAAAGCAGAACGAACAGACCCACCGTTTTTGTGGGTTTTTTTTTTTAATCTTTTCCCTTCTCTTCATCTTGTCTTTTCAATTAACCTCTCTTTTTTATTGGCTAGTAAGGGAGGGCTGCTAAATCATGGCGGGCTTCCTGGAACTGGGAAGAATCTTGGTGAATGTGGAACATTTTCCAGGCATAAGGAAAAGCATGATCAAACAGAGTCTCGGTATGACTGTCAACATTTAATTTTAGTAGAGATGAGGTGGATGGTACTTACAGCTTAAAGGATGGAAAAAGGAAGCTTTCACTCAGTCATATTTATTGAGCACTTACTGTGTGAGGAGCACTGACCTAAGCACTTGGGCGAGTACTCTACAACGATAAACAGTGACATTCTGTGGGAGGGTGTATGTTTTCGTATGTGTCTGGAAGGGTGTGCTTCCTGTGTATCTACCTCCTACTTGGATGGTAAGCCCACTGTGGAACTAGAACTCTATACAGCCTGATTATCTTGTATCTACCCCAGTGTTTAGTGCAGTGTTGGGCACATAGAAAGGGCTTTACAAATGCTATTATTTTTTTAATGTGTATATATCTAGAGAAGCAGCATGGCTCAGTGGAAAGAGCATGGGCTTGGGAGTCAGAGGTCATGGGTTCGAATCCCTGCCCTGCCACTTGTCAGCTGTGTGACTGTGGGCGAGTCACTTCACTTCTCTGTGCCTCAGTTCCCTCATCTGTAAAATGGGGATTAAGGCTGTGAGCCTCATGTGGGACAACCTGATTACCCTGTATCTACCCCAGCGCTTAGAACAGTGCTCTGCACACAGTAAGCGCTTAACAAACACCAACATTATTGTTATTATACCTTTAAGTGCCTGCAGAACTTTAGATGATGCCTTGCTGTTCTACCTTCCATCATCTTTGATACCTGCATTTTGATACCCCAACCCCAAAATACTTACGTTAAGGTTCTTATATGGTACTTTTTCCCCTATCCCTAATCTCTTTTAATGTCTGTCTCTCCCTATAGAATATCACCTCCGTGTGGGCAGGGGTCATGCCTACCAATTCAGTGTATTATACTTTGCAAGCACATAGTACTGAGCTCCGCAGGCAGTAAGCGCTTAATAAATATCACTGATTGCTTGATCACCATCATTTCCAGTAACATTTATTGAGGGGTTATCAAATGCAGAGCCCATGCAGAGCACATATTAAGCACCCGGGAGAATGCAACAGAAGCAAGGCACCTGTTCCTTCTGGTGAAGAGATTCTCTGTCTTTTTCTAACTACCATTCATTCATTCAGTCGTATTTATTGAGCGCTTACTGTGTGCAGAGCACCCTTTCTGTGACCTTCTCCCATCCTGAAGGTTTCCTCTGGAGGCGAGAGGTCAATGAGGTTTAATGGGAAATCCGATGTTTTTTCTTGTAGCAAAAACAAGTGCTTCGGATGAGGTATTATTGGGTGATACTTCGAGTGCTTACCGTGTGCGGAGCACTGTACTAAGCGTAGGGTATATTGGAGCCTTGGAGAAGCAGGGGATGCTGGGATGCAAGCCTCCTCTTTTCTTGTACCTTTTCAGACTCTTCTCTTGTGACTTCCCCATGGTCTCGGAACAATAGAGAAGCTAAAGACATTTGTCTTTGGCAGCAGCAAATTGCAGGACTGAGAGTGGAAGTTGGGTTAAGTTCTCAGGCCAGGGCTCTGCACTCAGTAGTAGCTCAGTCAACATCATCGATCGATTGATCTTCCCAGCACCTGGGAGAGGTTGGGGACCACTCTCTTTTCCTCACACCCAAGTCCTCTTGGGCAGAGGATGCCTGCTGGGGTGAATAATAATAATGTTGGTATTTGTTAAGCGCTTACTATGTGCAGAGCACTGTTCCAAGCACTGGAGGAGATACAGGGTAATCAGATTGTCCCACGTGAGGCTCACGGTCTTCATCCCCATTTTACACATGAGGTAACTGAGTCACAGAGAAGTGAAGTGACTTGCCCACAGTCACACAGCTGACAAGTGGCAGAGCCCGGGATTCGAACCCATGACTTCTGACAACCAAGCCCGGGCTCTTTCCCCTGAGCCTCGCTGCTTCCCGAGGTATCATGGGGATTGATTGTGTGACTTTGGGATAGCAGGTGGAGGAAGTGGTTCTGTTCCAGGTCATGAACCAGGCATAGAACCAATGGACATCTTTTCCCTGGAGAGTCCATCCTAGGGACTCTCCAACTAGTTAGGGTTAGCCAGGAGTCCCTGATTAGTTAGCTTCCCCTCTGACCACGTTCCACCCAGGATCTTAAGCAACACAGTTTACTGGTTATTCAGCCCAGGGTACCATCTGACAATGGGCAATAAGAAGCTTGGAGAAACCTTGTGATGTTGTCCTCCCTGACATCCATCTTAAAGCAAGGAAAGTACATTGAACATCTCTAGGCCCCTCTATAATAATAATAATGATGATGATGATGGTATTTGTTAAGGGCTTACTCTGTGCCAAGCACTGTTCTGAGCACTGGGGTAGATACAAGGTAATCAGATCATCCCATGTGGGGCTCACAGTCTTAATCCCCATTTTACACAAGAAGTAACTGAGGCACACAGAAGTTATGTGACTTGCCCAAAGTCGCACAGCTGACAAGTGGTGGAGCTGGGATTAGAACCCATGGCCTCTGACTCCCAGGCCTGTGCTCTTTCCACTGTGCCATACTGTTTCTCTTATGACCCACACTGGATCTCTCACCAATGAACTGATTCACACTATTCCAGAGCTTACTGATGTTTTTGGTCTGCACAGACTCCTGTTTGGAGTGGAGAAGCGGCATGGCCTAGTGGATAGAGCATGGGCCTGGGCATCAGAAGGTCATGGGTTTTAATCCCAGCTCTGCCAATTGCTTACTGTGTGACTTTGGGCAAGTTACTTCACTTCTTTAGGCCTCAGTTTACCTCATCTGTAAAATGGAGATTGAGACTGTGAGCCCCAGGTGGAACAGGGTCTGTGTGCAACCTGATTTGCTTGTATCCACTTTGGTGCTTAGTACCGTGGCTCAGTGGAAAGAGCACGGGCTTGGGAGTCAGAGGTCATGGGTTCGAATCCCGACTCTGTCACTTGTCAGCGGTGGGACTGTGGGCAAGTCACTTCACTTCTCTGGGCCTCAGTTACCTCATCTGTAAAATGGGGATTAAAACTGTGAGCCCCACGTGGGACAATCCGATCACCCTGTATCTACCCCAGTGCTTAGAACAGTGCTCTGCACATAGTAAGCGCTTAACAAATACCAACATTATTATTATTACTGTGCCTGGCACATAGTAAGTGCTTAACATTCATTCATTCAATCATATTTATTGAGCACTTATTGTGTGCAGACCACTGTACTAAGCTCTTGGGAAAGTAGATTTCAGCAATAGACAGAGACAATCTCTCCCCACAAAGAACTCATAGTCCAAGGGGACTTTGAGGTGAGGTGGGGGAGACAGACATCAATACAAGTGAACAGACATCAATAAAAATAAAATTATGGATATATACATAAGTGATGTGGGGTGGGGAGGGAGGGAAGAGCAAAAGGAGCAAGTCAGGGTGAAACAGAAGGGAGTGGGAGATGAGGAAAAGTGGGGCTTGGTCTGGGAAAGCCTCTTAGAGGAGATGTGCCTTCAGTAAGGCTTTGAAGTGGGGGGGAGAGTAATTGGCGGATTTGATGATCATTATTATTACCTGAGTTTTAAACCCAGATCTTTCACTTACTGCAGTGTGACCGTGGGCAAGTTGCTGAACTTTCTGTGCCTCAGTTCCTTCATTTGCAAAATGGGGATACACTACCTGGTCTCTGTTCTACTTAGACTGTGAGCCTCATGTGGGATCTAATTACCTCATATCTCCCCCAACATTTAGTTCAGTGCCTGGCACATAATAAACACTTAACAAATACCACAATTACTAGTAAACTCTGTATGCTTTCCACCCACCACGTGAAGAAGTGTTGCCTTTCATTGGCTCTCACCCTCCCCATTTGGACATCCTCTCGTTCAGTCAATGAATGGTATTTATGGATGCCTTCTGAGAACAAAAAACCAAGCACTTATGAGAGGCCAACACAAAGTGAGCAGGGAATGTGTCTGTTTATTGTTATATTGTACTCTCCCAAGAGCTTAGTACAGTGCTCTGCACACAGTAAGCACTCAGATACGATCGAATGAAGTTCCCTGTCCATAAAGAGTTTATATAATCTAAATGTAATTGAATTCTGTCCACTTCTCCCACAGAAAAACTTTGTCTTAGAGAACAGGCTTCCCCGCCTTACTGAGGAACCTTTCCCATTGCTAAATCTCTTGTTGGAGCCTCTCTGGGAAGCCACAAAACTCGCCGTACTATTTTTCTGCCATTCTTATTAGATTTGAAACTCGGTGAAAACAGCCCCGGCTCCAACTGCTCTACATAGTCACCGTCAACAAGGAAAATTTATGCTTTAAAAATAAAAAGAAACCTGAGTGCATTAGTCAGTGTAAGGAAGTATTCAGGAGAAAGGTTTGTTCTCTGAGTAAACAGCCACAATGGAATTGTAATCAAATTTCTTAATTATTTCCATAAATCTTATGTACATAAAAATACACAAGGTCCTTATTCAAAAAGTCACTGTTTCCAAGAGCCGGGTAGCGGGGGAAGGGAGGCAGGGAAGCCTTTTGTGGAGCTCGAAGGCTTTGAAAGTAATATGCCACGCAGTGAGCGGCATTGAAAGCACATTACCCTTGTGCGATTCCAGCAGGCCAACAAGTCCGTGAGCCTTCAGTACGAATAATACCCAATCCCAAAGAATCCATGGTGTTGGCTGACACTGACACCAACAGCCCGATGGGTTTTTTTTTCCCCCAAGGCAAATTAATTTCTTCCCTGAGAAGAGCGGCCTGGATGGTGCCAAGTCTTCTCCTCCTCAGTCCTCCAAACACTGATGATTCCAGATCCTATCAGGACAGAAAATCCAAGAAAGTGAAATGCACTGTGCTGTCACGTTCCTGAAAATACCCCAGCCAGGATTGAACACCTGGGTTCTATCCCCTGAACAGACCAGATCGGAGCCCAGGTGTGTTTTCACCAGGCCTGGGAAATCCCTGTCGGTAGCTGACCTTGGCGGGAGTGAAGTTTAGGAGAGTGGTGATGATTTATCCTGGAGGAAGGAAGGGGGAGAGATGGCTGGAGACCATCTTTACCCTTTAAGCACTTGCCTTTCACCCCATCTGCAACTTCACAGCCCTTAAGTAGATATCCGTAATTTATTTTAATGCATGTCTCCCCCTCTAGATTGTAAGATCCCTGTGGGCAGAGAGCATGTCTACTAACTCTGTACTTTCCCAAGCACTCAGTACAATGCTCTGCAAACAGTAAGCGCTCACTAAATACAATTGATGATAAACGCATTTGATCATAACAGTAGGAAGGGATTTATTATTTGCAAAATGGCCACCAGCTTTATTTGTCTTTCCTTGAGGATGGACCAGGGAGAAATGGGCTTAAACACTTAAACAAGTCATTTCACTTCTCTGTGCCTCAGTTACCTCATCTGTAAAATGGGGATTAACTGTGAGCCTCACGTGGGACATCCTGATTACCCTGTATCCACCCCAGCGCTTAGAACAGCGCTCTGCACATAATAATGTTGGTATTTGTTAAGCGCTTGCTATTATTAAACCACATGATAGGGATTTAGATTAGATCTAAAGAAGAACCATCTGATGGGACAGGCTGTAGAAAGGCCATCTCTCTGGGAAGAGGGTGGCAGAGATTCCCTGGGAATTGGGGGCTGCCCTTGATGACCCATGGGGGTGCCCCCTTCCCAGCCTTGCCATCCAACTATGAATGGCCTTTGTATAACTCCAAAAAGATATTCAATCAGTGATATTGGAGCACTTACTGTGTGCCAAGAGAGCACTATAGAATAAAGTTGTTACAAATGATCCCTTAAGGAACAGACAGCCTAGTGGGGAAGACAGGCTTTAAATAAATTACAGATGGGGGGAAGTGGCAGGGTATTAGGATAGGTACATAAATGCTGTGGGACTGGGGGTATTCAAACCATATATGGAACTATCGTCGTGAATGGTATTTGTTCTTGGGAATTTTTTTTATGGTATTTGTTAAACATTTACTTTGTTCCAGGGACTGTTCTTAGCACTGGCATAGATACAAGGCAATCATGTTGAACACTGTCTCAATCCCACATGGGGCTCACAGACTTAATCCCATTTTAATAATAATAATAATAATGATGTTGGTATTTGTTAAGCACTTATTATGTGCCAGGCACTGTTCTAAGTGCAGGGATAGATACAAGGTCATCAGGTTGTCCCATGCGGGGCTCACAGTCTTAATCCCCCTTTGACAGATGAGGTAACTGAGGCCCAGAGAAATGAAGTGACCTGCCCAAAGTCACACAGCTGACAAGTGGCGGAGCCGGAATTAGAACCCACGACCTCTGACTCCCAAGCTTGGGCTCCTTCCACGGAGCCACGCTGCTTCTCTGTTCTCATTTTATTGTTCTCATTTTACACATGAGGTAACTGAGGCACAGAGAAGTGAAATGACTCGCCCAAGGTCACATAGCAAAGTGACAGAGTCAGGACTAGAACCCAGGTCCTTCCCAGGCCCATGCTATATCCACTAGACCACGCCGCTTTACCCTGAAAGCCCTGAGGTATTGTAAAAGCCTGTGAGAGCACTGGTTCGCAGCCTGTAGGAGCAACTGGAGGTGTCCAGGAGTTAATTAAGGAGACACAATTGAGTTGTATCCCTCTTGTTGGGAGAGGTGATTCTCCAAACTCTGAGGTTCATCTGGAGAGTCTCCTTTGCCAAAAGGTAAGCCTCAACCCTTCCTTCCTCCTACCTAGTGTCTATCTGTGATTCTCTAGAAGTCTCAGTGTCAAGGGACTCCTGGAAGTAATGCAGAAATGCCTAGGGTCGGGAAATTCCATTTCTGATATCTGCTCTTTCCCTGGCCTGCTGTGTGACCTTGAGCAAGTCACTTAACATCTCTGACTTCAGTTTCCTCAAATGTAAAATGAGGATAAGATTCCTGTTCTCTCTATCCCTTAGATTATGAGCCTCGGGTGGGACAAGAATTGTCTCTCATTAGTCTGTAAAATGATAGTGGTATTTATTTACTGTATGCTGACCTTTAGGAGTAGATACAAGATATCAGATCTGCCACTGCTCTGAGCATTGAGCTTGATGCAGTTTATCGTAAATACGGTTTTATTAAGCAAATAGTAGCATTTAATAATAATAATGGTAGTAAAAGCGTACCTCCTCCAAGATGCCTTCCCAGACTATGTTCTCTCTTCCTTCTCTCTCTCCCTTCTGTGTCACTTGGATTTGTACCCTTTATTCACTGCACCTTCAGCCCCACAACCCTTATGCATGAATCCATAATTTATTTATATTGTCTATTTCCCCTTCTAGACTGTAAGCTCACTGTGGGCAGGGAATGTTTTCACCAACTCTGTTACATTGTACTCATCACGAAGTGTTCAATAAATAGAGAAACAGCGTGGCTCAGTGGAAAGAGCTCGGGCTTGGGAGTCGGAGGGCAAGGGGTTCGAATTCCGGCTCCGCCACTTCTCAGCTGTGTGACTGTGGGCAAGTCACTTCACTTCTCTGGGCCTCAGTTATCTCATCTGTAAAATGGGGATTAACTGTGAGCCTCATGTGGGACCACCTGATGACCCTGGATCTCCGCCAGCGCTGAGAACAGTGCTCTGCACATAGTAAGCGCTTAACAAATGCCAACATTATTATAAATACAATTGATTGGTTAGTAGTAGTAGTAGTAACATTTATTGAATACCCTTTGGGTGGAAGACACTGTATTGAAAGCTTACGAAGTACCAAAAAAGCAAGTAACGTGTTCCCTACCATCAAGTGTCTTCTGTTCTTATGATGAGACAAAGATAAGTATTTATACAGTACACAAAATAATTGAAAGTACAACTGAATAAATATATAAATAATAATTTATATATAAATGTATAAATAATAAAAATATTGTTTATATATGTAAATATATATATATATATGTATACTCATATATTCATTTGTACACTTAAGGACTGAGGATGGATATAAGTAAGGAAGGTTTAGAGGTGCCCAGTGGGTTTAAATGATTTGGAAGTTTACCAGGGAAGCCTGTTGGAGTAGGTGGGCTTTCAAGGGGGCTCTGAATATGGAGAGGACTGTGGTTTGTCCGAAGCAGTGGCCTAGCGGAAGTCAGTCAGTTGTATCTGTTGAGTGCTCGATATGTACAGAGCAGTATACTAAGCATTTGGGAGAGTACAACGTGGTGTAATAGATCCCGGGCTTGGGAGTCAGAGGTCACAGGTTCGAATCCCGGCTCTGCCACTTGTCAGCAGACTGTGGGCAAGTCACTTCACTTCTCTGGGCTTCAGTTCCCTCATCTGTAAAATGGGGATTAAGACTGTGAGCCTCACGTGGGACGACCTGATGACCCTGTATCTTCCCCAGCGCTTAGAACAGTGCTCTGCACATAGTAAGCGCTTAACAAATACCAACATTATTATTAATAGATAGAGCACGGGCCTGGGAGTCAGAAGCTCATGAGTTCTAAATCTGGCTCCACCACTTGTCTGCTGTGTGATCTTGGGCCAGCCACTTCAGTTCTATGGACCTCAGTTAGGCCATCTGTAAAATGGGGATAAAATGAGCCCTATGTGGGACAGGGACTGTGTTCAACCCAATTAGCTTGTCTCCACTCTAGCGCTTAGTGCAGTGCCTGGGGAAAAAAGTAGGCCCTTAAGTACCACCGTTATAATTATTGCAATGGAACAATTAGTAGACATGTTCTCTGCTCAGAAGGAGCTTACAGTCTAGAGAGAACAAAGGCCTGGGAGTCAGAAGACCTGGGTTCTAATCTCAATTCCTCCACTTGACCTTGGGTAAGTCACTTAACTTCTCTGTGCCTCAGTTTCCTCGTCTGTAAACTGGGGACTCAATATCCGTCCTCCATCTTACTTTGACTGGGAGCTGTATGTGGGACAGGGACTCTTTCCGATCTTCCTCAGTGCTTAGTATATCAATCGATCATGTTAACTGAGTGCTTACTGTGTGCAGAGCACTGTACTAAGCAGTTGGGAGAGGACAATAGAAAACAGATTCGGTAGACATGTTCCTGTTGCCCAGAGTGCTTACAGTCCGGAGCATAGTGCTTGGAACACAATCAGTGAATGATATTTGGGGAAGCAGCGTGGCTCAGTGGAAAAGAGCCTGGGCTTCGGGGTCAGAGGTCATGAGTTCGACTCCCGGCTCTGCCATATTTCAGCTGTGTGACTGTGGGCAAGTCACTTAACTTCTCTGTGCCTCGGTTACCTCATCTGTAAAATGGGGATTAAGTGTGAGCCCCACATGGAACAACCTGATTACCCTGTATCTACCCCAGCGCTTAGAACAGTGCTCTGCACATAGTAAGCGCTTAACAAATCCCAACATCATCATTATATTTATTGAGCCCTTACTGCATGCAGAGCATTCTTCCAAGTGTTTTGTCGAGTACAGTATAATGGAGTTGGTAGACACATTTCCTGCCTACAAGGAGCCAGAAGTGGAGATGGATTCTAAGATGAATTACAGTTAGAAAGGCATGATAATAGCAAAATTAATTATGGTTTTTGTTAAGCACTTACTATGTGCCAGGCACTGTACTGAGCGCTGGGGTGGATAAAAGCAAACTGTTTTGGACACAGTCCCTCTCTCATACGGACCTCACAGTCTCAATCTCCATTTTACTAATGAGGTAACGGAGGGAAAGAGAAGGGAAGTGACTTATCCAAGGTCACATAGCAGACAAGGGGCAGAGCCGAGATTAGAACCCGTGCCCTGACTCCCAGACCCATGCTCTATCTACTACTGTAAGCCCATTTCTCGACTGTAAGTCCACTGTAGGTAGGAATTGTCTCTCTTGCTGAATTGTTCTTTCCAAGTGCTTAGTAATTGCTGTGCACACAGTAAGCCCTCAAGAAATACGATCGACTACAGTGCCATGCTGCCGCTTGATATGAGGATCTCAATATGAGGATGTGTACCTAAGTGCTGCGGGCCGAGGGTAGGATGGATATCACGTACTTACGTGGTACAGATCTAAGTGCGTAGGTGACGCAGAAGAGACAGCGAGGAGGGGAAATGAGGGTTTAGTCAGGGAAAGCCTCTGGGAGGAAATGTGATATTTCAGAGGGCTTCTCGATCTCTCAACTCTCTTGAACATGGTGGACTACTTCCTTCTCTCGAAAACTTCATCTATCCCGAGATTGTCCTCTCTTGGTCCTCCACCTATCTCTGACTGCTCCTTCTCAGTCTCTTTCACTAGCTCCTCCTCTCCCTCCTACTCTCTAACGGTGGAGGTTTCTCAAGGCTCAGATCTAGGTTCCCTTCTATTCTCCATCCACCCCCTGGAGAATTTTCTCGCTCCCATGGTTTCAACCACCACCTCTGTGTTGGTGATCCCCAAATCTAACGCTCTCCTCTGCAGTCTCTCCTCCTGCCATTTACTGTGGTATATGTAAAGCACTTTGAATTATTAGGGAAGGGAGGGAGTTCCAAGTGAGAAAATGAGGGGATGGAGACAGGAGAGTCAGGGGTGAGGTACAGTTTGGCGGTACCTCGATGCTGTTGAAATGCTTCTATCAAAAAGTTGTCCGAGAGCCCTTAGATTTTTGTGTGAGGGTGGAGGGTGAGTGTGTCAATCCCATATGGGGTTGGCTGTGGCATTTGGCAGGTGGCTGCATTATGCTTTTCAGTCCAAGTCCCAAAGAAGAGAATGTTCTCGAGCCAGAGGAATTTCTCTCAGGGCTCCCGAAGCCCTGGGGAACTGCCTGGCAGCTGTTATGATGCGGGTGACATTTTTAATCACTATAAGTTTGCCATGGAGACATTTGATACATATCAATAAAATATTAGGAAATATTTTTGCAAATGCATAAAAGTTAAATATTGGAATTAGTAGACTAGCGTTTCCAGTGTGACCAGAAACTGCTTAGCTCTTCAAGAAAGCCTAGATACAATATCTTGTTTGAACAGTTGGTCACATTCGCATGATAACACAATTCCATTAAGATGTTCATACATTCAGTGGGAGGGCGTCATGCCAAATGGGCTAGGTATTGTACTTAGCCGTCATCTGAATTAAAATGTGGAATCCCTAGGCTTTTCTTAGGGATGTGGCTTTTGCTGCGGAAGCCTAATTGATGAGATCGCAGATGGATGACATTCTGAAGGCAGCGACCTCTCTCTCCACCCTCAAAAGATTACTAAGGTCACCTCCCCTCCTAGAGGCCTTCCCCGATTTAAGCTCCCTCTTCCCCAGCTCGATCTCCCTTCTGCGTCGTCATCTGACCTTTGGACACTTGATATTCACCCCAACCCCACGGCACTTGTGTGAATCCTTAGATTATATAGTATAAAGTATTTATATGTCTGTTTCCCCCTTTAGACTGTAAACTCATTATGGGCCGGGAGTCTGCTTGCTAATTCTGTGGTATCGTGCTCTCCCAAGTGCTTAGTACAGTGCTCTGCAAGTAGTAAGCGCTCAGTAAGTACGATTGAGTCTGAAGGGTTTAAAACCTGTGCTTGATTCTTGGGTGGCGCTTTCAAAATATGTGGCTATGGCCCGTGGGGTGGGAGGAGCAGAGAATGCATTCTAGGGCTCATTGGTAAACTAATTCAGTAGGCCTGGTCCAGGTGGCCACAGGTGCGTGGGCAGAGCAGCAGCTCCTACCTGACTGCTCTTCCTTTCAAGCCCTCAACTGGCAAAATAATTGGTATTCGGTAAGTGCTTGCTCTGTGCCAGGCACTGTGATAATCCCTGTGATAGAGCCAAATCAGACACAGTGTCTTTCCCTTGGGGAGCTCGCAGTCCAAGGGGGAGGGGGGAGAGATATTCTATCTCTATTTAACAGATGAGTAAACTGAGGCACAGAAGTGAATTGCCTTGCCCAAGGTTACACAGAAGGCAAGTGGCGGGGCCGAGGTCAGAAGCCATGTCTCGTGACTCCCAGGCAGAGGTAGCGATGCTTAGAAGCAGCGTGGCTCAGTGGAAAGAGCCTGGGCTTCGGAGTCAGGGGTCATGGGTTCGACTCCCAGCTCTGCCACCTGTCAGCTGTGTGACTGTGGGCAAGTCACTTAACTTCTCTGTGCCTCAGTTACCTCATCTGTAAAATGGGGATTAACTGTGAGCCTCACGTGGGACAACCTTTCATTCATTCATTCATTCAATAGTATTTATTGAGCGCTTACTATATGCAGAGCACTGTACTAAGCGCTTGGGATGAACAAGTCGGCAACAGATAGAGACGGTCCCTGCCGTTTGACGGGCTTACGGTCTAATCGGGGGAGACGGACGGACGAGAACGATGGCGATAAATAGAGTCGAGGGGAAGAACATCTCGTAAAAACCGATGGCGACTAAATAGAATCGAGGCGATGTACAATTCATTAACAAAATAAATAGGGTAACGAAAATATATACAGTCGAGCGGACGAGTACGGTGCTGTGGGGATGGGAAGGGAGAGGTGGAGGAGCAGAGGGAAAAGGGGAAAATGAGGGTTTAGCTGCAGAGAGGTAAAGGGGGGGTGGCAGAGGGAGTAGAGGGAGAAGAGGAGCTCAGTCTGGGAAGGCCTCTTGGAGGAGGTGAGTTTTAAGTAGGGTTTTGAAGAGGGAAAGAGAATCAGTCTGGCGGAGGTGAGGAGGGAGGGCGTTCCGGGACCGCGGGAGGACGCGGCCCGGGGGTCGACGGCGGGACGGGCGAGACCGAGGGACGGTGAGGAGGTGGGCGGCGGAGGAGCGGAGCGTGCGGGGTGAGCGGTAGAGAGAAGGGAGGAGAGGTAGGAAGGGGCAAGGTGACGGAGAGCCTCGAAGCCTAGAGTGAGGAGTTTTTGTTTGGAGCGGGGGTCGATAGGCAACCACTGGAGTTGTTTAAGAAGGGGAGTGACACGCCCAGATCGTTTCTGCGGGAAGATGAGCCGGGCGGCGGAGTGAAGAATAGACCGGAGCGGGGCGAGAGAGGAGGAAGGGAGGTCGGAGAGAAGGCCGACACAGTAGTCTAGCCGGGATATAACGAGAGCCCGTAATAGTAAGGTAGCCGTTTGGGTGGAGAGGAAAGGGCGGATCTCGGCGATATCGTAGAGGTGAAACCGGCAGGTCTCGGTAACGGATAGGATGCGTGGGGTGAACGAGAGGGACGAGTCAAGGATGACACCGAGATCGCGGGCCCGAGAGACGGGAAGGATGGTCGTGCCATCGGCGGTGATAGAGAAGTCTGGGAGAGGACCGGGTTTGGGAGGGAAGATGAGGAGCTCAGTCTCGCTCACGTTGAGTTTTAGGTGGCGGGCCGACATCCAGGTGGAGACGTCCCGGAGGCGGGAGGAGATGCGAGCCCGAAGGGAGGGGGAGAGGACAGGGGCGGAGATGTAGATCTGCGTGTCATCTGCGTAGAGATGGTAGTCAAAGCCGTGAGAGCGGATGAGTTCACCGAGGGAGTGAGTGTAAATGGAGAACAGAAGAGGGCCAAGAACTGACCCTTGAGGAACTCCAACCATTAAAGGATGGGAGGGGGAGGAGGCTCCAGCGAAGGAGACCGAGAATGACCGGCCAGAGAGGTAAGAGGAGAACCGGGAGAGGACGGAGTCCGTGAAGCCAAGGTGAGATAAGGTATGGAGGAGGAGGGGATGGTCGACGGTGTCAAAGGCAGCAGAGAGGTCAAGGAGGATCAGAATGGAGTAGGAGCCATTGGATTTGGCAAGAAGGAGGTCACGGGTGACCTTAGAGAGAGCAGTCTCGGTAGAGTGGAGGGGACGGAAGCCAGATCGGAGGGGGTCCAGGAGAGAATGGGAGTTAAGGAATTCTAAGCAGCGATTGTGGACGACTCGTTCTAGGATCTTGGAAAGGAAGGGTAGTAGGGAGATAGGACGATAACTGGAGGGGGAAGTGGGGTCAAGAGCGGGTTTTTTTAGGATGGGGGAGACGTGGGCATGTTTGAAGGCAGAGGGGAAGGAGCCGTTGGAGATAACCCTGTATCTACCCCAGCGCTTAGACCAGTGCTCTGCACATAGTAAGCGCTTAACAAATACCAACATTATTATTATTATTCGCAGAAGGAAGGAGGAAAGAGTTAAAGTGTTGTTCTGGGGGGCTTTTCCCAGGAGTCAGATATCGTGGGAAGCCTCCTGAAGAGTAGACCCCTTGTCTGGCCATTTCACCTGGGTCAGAAATCCTCTGATGAGAAATTCTCATCAAACCAAGCATTCCTTGAGTTCAGGGCCCTCACCCTTGACCTGCTGCAGCAGCAGACTGTATGTTTAACCCTGTGAGGAGCAAAGCAGGAACACCGAGGGCAGAGACCCAGATCCTTCTCCACCGAGCTGGCCGCGCACATTATCGAGAGGTAGCCCGGCTTGATGAGATAGACTCGCCGTCCTTCCGGGACTGATTTACGCGGGGGATTGGAACATCTCCTGTTTGTAGATCTGTCTAGATTTATGTTTATAATTAGTATTAATCAGCAGTCAAATGAGAGTCCTCTAGTAAATCAGCATTTTTAATTAGGTTGATAGGTTCTGTAAAATATTTTTGACTGCGTGTGCGGGGGAAGTACATTAATGATGTTGAACAAAAACCCTGTTCTCTCCCGGCCTTCTGATTAACCATGGCTTCATTTTCTGCTGCGTTGTGCTTCACTAATCAGGACAGTTTGACTCTCGCTCCTCTCTTCTGCATACCGACGTGGCTCTCACCAGAGTATTTTCTGCAAGAAAATGCTTTGCTTTCTGGAATAGACTTCTCCCAAGCTTGCTACTCGAGTAAAAGCAGCTTCTAAAATGAATTGGGAATGAACGGGGTTGGGGAGAGGGGGGAATGGGGTGTGAAAAAAAAAAATGGGTGTTGGGCAGAGGTTGGAATGAAAAAGTTATCTCGATTCCCAATTTGCAACCGAAGCACTGTGATTTCATCGGCCCCAAAGCCGGAGCTCCGTCTTCCCAGGGTTCCCTGCGGGATCGGGCTCCAGTAACCCAGACCATCAAACTGTCGCGCTCAGTGGAGGAGACAGCCCTAATTCGGCGAAACAGGACAAGCTGCTGGAAAGACATGACCTCATTGACTTTATTTTTTATTTTTATTTTTTTTCCCCATCTCTCCCGAAACCAAGTTGGGTCAAGCGTTTTTATCCGTTTTCTGACAGCTGCTGCTTTTTAGGAGCCCGTGAGCTGCCGGCTGATCAGGGAGGCTGCCCACCGTACCCATCGGGAGCCGGAGACTGGCCGGGCCTGACTTTCAGCAGCCTGGCAGAATGTGCTCTGATTTAAAACAAAAACACAAACCTAACTGATTTCTGAGGGGCTCGAGCATGCTGGGGAAGATGCAGTGGAGACTCGGAGTGGGTGGTTCAGAGAGGAGTTCGATTTTTCCTTTTCTTTGCCCTCCCCTGCCCAAGCAATGTGGGTTTGTGTGTGTATGTACATGTGTACTGTAACAGCTTTCTCCCCCACTGGTGCAGCCTCTTCCCTTCATTACCTTCCACAGTTAGTGTGTCAATCGTATTTACTGAGCACTTACTCTGTGCAGAGCACTGTACTAAGCACTTGGGAGAGCACAATATAACAGATAGATTCCTTCCCCACGATGAGCTTGCAATTTATAATAATAATTATGCTATTTTTTAAGCACTTACTTTGTCCCAGGCACTGTACTAAGTGATGGGTTGCATACGAGCAAATCAGGTTGGACACGGTCCCTGTCCCATATAGGCCTCATAATCTCAATGCCCATTTTACAGATGTAGTAACAGAGGCATAGAGAAGTGAAGTGACTTATCCAGGGCCACCCAGCAGACAAGTGGCGGAGCTGGGATTAGAACCCATGACCTTCTAACTCTCAGGCCTGTGCTCCATCCACTAGCCAGGCAATATTCATGATTTCCTTCCTAGATAAAATGGAGATACCTACTCTCACCTCTTTGGGAACGTTGGCTAGAAGAGGTTGAATTTTCTCTTCCCCTGCCTAGGTGATGACCGTATCCTTCCCCAAGTGTGAGTGCCCCGCCCCTGACCTGGATTAGGGCAGCCCTGTATAGTGGTGAGGTCTGAAGGATCAGTAAACCATAAAATCTCAGTATCTATGAACTCTCACGGCCTCACCTAGCAAGGAGGATCAGACAGCTTCTTGAAACCTTTCTGTCCTCTCCTAACAACCCCATTTCAGCCAGCAAGGTCCCCAGTTTCCCCCTCCCCACCCCGATTAACTTCCAACACTCTAATTTTCCAACCAATAATCCCCTTTGGCTATCTTTATGCCCCCTTTCAGCAGCAATTGTACCCATAAGTATAATCAGCTGTGTCAGCTGTGTGACTTTGGGCGAGTCACTTAACTTCTCAGTGCCTCAGTTACCTTATCTGTAAAATGGGGATTATGACTGTGAGCCCCACGTGGGACAACCTGGTTACCTTGTATCCACCCCACCCAATGCTTAGAACAGTGCTTTGCACATAGTGAGCACTTAACAAATACCATTATTATTAATCAAGTGTACAGAGTAATATTTTGTTTTGAGACTTTTAAAATATTTTTGCCTCTCCCACTAAATCGTAAGGTCCTTTAGGGTATGGAATAAATCTCGGGGATCATCCTACCGAAGCACTTACTGCTATTGCTAATAATGGTGTCAGTGCTTACTACGTACTAAGTTCTGGGGCCATATAGTATAATCAGATGAGACGCAGTTGCCCTCCCACTTGTGGGGGGTTCACATTCTAAGGAGGGCGATCAGGTGATCAATCATCGGTATTTATTGAGCCCTTACTGTGTGTAGGACACTGTACTAAGCCCCTGGGAAAGTACAATGTAACAGTGAGGATAAACAGCAGTTTATCCTCACTTGGCAGGTGTTTAGCTGAGCCACAGAGATTTTAAGTGACTTACCCAAGGTCACCTTGCAGGAAAGTGGCAGACCTAGGATTAGAACCTGGAACTCCTAACTCACAGCCTTGGGCGGAAGTGCATTGCACCCTGTAGTTGCCCAGTGAATTCCTTTATTATCAACAACTTTTTCTTTCGTCTTCCTACTTCGTTTTCTCTCACTCTCTGTGGTATGCCTAGCAACTTGACCCTATAACAGGCCAGTACACACATCGTAGTTCAGTCTTATACTCCTTCGAGATTATTTGAAGGGTCCGGGTGAAGCCAGGATTCCCATGTCTAACTCCTTTCCTACTGAGAAAAGGTACTTATTAGGTGTTTGTTATATGTGAAGTTCCTTGGAATCCGGACTAATTACGAGGTAAACAGATTCAGTTAAGGCAGCCTTGTAAATAAGCAGAAACGTTCACTGGCCCAGAAAATTTTGCACCAGATTGGCCCCACACTGAAACACACACATACATTAAAAAACTTGTGAAACCCATAATCGTTGGCTCACACCCAACATGAAAAAAGACCTGTCATGCAATGGTGGCTATTTCTAGGGCTGTGCTGTTCAATTCTTTGCCGGCGTTTTGAAAGATTCGAAGAACATTGGCAGAACTCAGCTTTTTTTTTTTAACCTTTTTTTACTTAATTTAAATCAAGCCATGTTTTTAATAATAACATTTTTATCATGGGAAACATGCCAACCAGAAATGAGAACTTTTCTTTCCTCTGGATCAGAAGCAAGCGCTTCTTTGTTTTGATTTTGAATAAAAGGGATTAATAGATAGCGAACCGTGTGGCGCCGTTCAGAATCTAAGATTTAAGGGAAAGCTTGACAGAAGAGTTAGGATTATTCTAAGAGTGCTATTGAATTCCCTAATTTTGGAGGTTGAGGTTTATTATTATTTTATCTTCGGCACAAATACTATATACAAATTGTTCGTAATTGCCTAAATGGTGGGTACCGTCTCCTGCTGCAACATTATCAATAATTATATGCCTATAACCGTTATTTAGTTACCTCACAATTGCCCTTTTCTTTGGAGGAAGATGGCTCCCAGACAGTGGCATTCCCCTCAACCCCCCAAATGAGTAGCTTCCACAACAAAGATTTCCAAGAACATCATTTGGTTAAACTCTTCAAACTGTTAAATTAATAAACTCAGCTTAACAGAACCCTGATTAGTTCAAAATTGGTTTAAATTTGGTCATTAAGTTTCAGGGAACATGTAATTTTCTCCACATCTGCTACAGCTGCAAGGCATGAGGGATGAGGACAGAAGTGGCAATAACAAATACCAACGCTTGTGAGGAAACACTCTGTCATTGACTGTTTCTGCATCGCTAGTTTACAATCCCAGGGAGTAATCTGCTCGGCAGAGCATCCGAAGGAACGTCCGCTTCACTCCCAGAGCGGGGATGGCCTTATCCGAGGGTGTAGAAGGTCAGCTAGTGGTCGGAAGACAAGGGTCTGGCCCCCACTCGCTTTCTACTTCCCGAGGAGGAATGGGACATTCAACTCTGGGAAAGAGCTGCAGAGCAAGGACAAGGTGCCCTGATTTTCGGGTATCCCGTGAGTCTCGATCAATCAATCCAGCAATGGTATTTGAGTGCTTACTGTGAGCGGAGCACTGTATTAAGCGCTTGGGTAGAATAGCAAGGCCTAAAGGAAAGAGCCCCTCTCAGGGTCACACCTGGAGAGTTTCCAGTACCCTACCGGTCTCGACTACGGGAGGAAAGAGTCGGGCAGAAGCATATCCAGTCCATTTCTAGCTTGGGCAGTGGCTAGCGAGTGGAAGGCAATCTGCTACAAGGCAACACTCACCTATGCTGGGCAGCAGCAGCATGGGAGAGATTTCATTCATTCAGTAGTATTTATTGAGCGCTTACTATGTGCAGGGCACTGTACTAGGCACTTGGAATGTACAGATCGGTAACAGATAGAGACAGTCCCTGCCTTTGACGGACTTACAGTCTGATCGGGGGAGACGGACAGAAAAGAACAATAGCAATAAATAGAGTCGAGGGGATGAACATCTCATTAAAACAATAGCAAATAAATAGAATCGAGGCGATGTACATTTCATTAACAAAATAAATAGGGTGATGAAAATATATACAGTTGAGCAGACGAGTACGGTGCTGAGGGGATGGGAAGGGAGGGGGGAGGAGCAGAGGGAAATGGGAGGAAAAGAGGGTTTAGCTGGGGAGAGGTGAAGGGGGGCGGTAGAGGGAGAAGGGCAGCTCAGCCTGGGAAGGCCTCTTGGAGGAGGTGAGCTGTAAGTAGGGTTTTGAAGAGGGGAAGAGAATCGGTTTGGCGGAGGTGAGGAGGGAGAGCGTTCCGGGACCGTGGGAGGAGGTGGGCCAGGGGTCGTCGGCGGGATAGGCGAGAACGGGGGACGGTGAGGAGGTGGGCGGCGGAGGAGCGGAACGTGCGGGGTGGGCGGTGGAAAGAGAGAAGGGAGGAGAGGTAGGAGGGGGCAAGGTGAGGGAGAGCCTTGAAAGAGACTCACGTTTACTGCTCAGAAGGAGGCAACGGTAAACCACTTCTGGATTTTTACCAAGAAAACTCTGTGGATCCACTACCAGAACGATTGCAGCTGAAGGTGAGGCGTTCTGGGAGAGGTGTGTCCATGGCGTCGCTATGGGTCGGAAGCAACTTGACGGCATAAGGGAAGACAAAGGAAAGAGCAGGGCCTTGGGAGTCAGGACCTGGGTTCTAATCCTGGCTCTGCCTATTGGTTGCTCTGTAGCCTTGGGCAAGTCACTTAACTTTTTCTGTGGCTCAGTTTCCTCAACTGTACAGTGGGGATGAAATACCTGTTCTCCCTCCTGTTTATTTATTCATTCATTCATTCAATAGTATTTATTGAGCGCTTACTATGTGCAGAGCACTGTACTAAGCGCTTGGGATGAACAAGTCGGCAACAGATAGAGACGGTCCCTGCCGTTTGACGGGCTTACGGTCTAATCGGGGGAGACGGACAGACAAGAACAATGGCACTAAACAGCGTCAAGGGGAAGAACATCTCGTAAAAACCGATGGCAACTAAATAGAATCGAGGCGATGTACAATTCATTAACAAAATAAATAGGGTAACGAAAATATATACAGTCGAGCGGACGAGTACGGTGCTGTGGGGATGGGAAGGGAGAGGTGGAGGAGCAGAGGGAAAAGGGGAAAATGAGGCTTTAGCTGCGGAGAGGTAAAGGGGGGTGGCAGAGGGAGTAGAGGGGGAAGAGGAGCTCAGTCTGGGAAGGCCTCTTGGAGGAGGTGATTTTTAAGTAAGGTTTTGAAGAGGGAAAGAGAATCAGTCTGGCGGAGGTGAGGAGGGAGGGCGTTCCGGGACCGCGGGAGGACGCGGCCCGGGGGTCGACGGCGGGACGGGCGAGACCGAGGGACGGCGAGGAAGTGGGCGGCGGAGGAGCGGAGCGTGCGGGGTGGGCGGTAGAAAGAGAGAAGGGAGGAGAGGTAGGAAGGGGCAAGGTGATGGAGAGCCTCGAAGCCTAGAGTGAGGAGTTTTTGTTTGGAGCGGGGGTCGATAGGCAACCACTGGAGTTGTTTAAGAAGGGGAGTGCCACGCCCAGATCGTTTCTGCGGGAAGATGAGCCGGGCGGCGGAGTGAAGAATAGACCGGAGCGGGGCGAGAGAGGAGGAAGGGAGGTCAGAGAGAAGGCTGACACAGTGTTTAGACTGTTAGTCCCATGTGGGGCAGGAACTGTGTCCAATCTGATTAGCTTGTATCTACCCTAGTGCTTAGGAGGGTGTTTAACACATTGTAAGCACTTACCAAATACCACAATTATTATTATTAAATATTACTGAACAATGGAGTTGGTAGACATGATCCCTGCCCGTAAGGAACTTCGTTCTCTTTGAACACAAACACTCTGTCTGCCTATTGTGTTCTTTTCCTTGAGGCCTCGGGCTAAAAAACTCTTACTCCTTTTACTTTTATTTTTTGCTGGGCAATGTGGCCTAGTGTGAACGAGCATGGCAGTTTCTTATCCCACGTCAGCCAGTGACCCACTTGCCACTGGGACCTTGGGCAAGTCACTTAACCTCTCTAGGTCTTAGCCTCCTCCCTGTAAAATGGAGATAAACTCTACCTTTTAGCCCGTGAACCCAAACGGCACGGGGACCGTAACCAAGCTGATGGTCTTGTATCCATCCTAGTGATTAGCACAGCATGTGGCATGTGACAAGTAGAAAATACTGTCAAAATAAAGTGAAGTTTTCAAAATCCTCAAAACTGCTGTTACTGCCATCCATCCCACTCCCTTAGGGCTGTTTTCAAGGCATTCCTTTCTGCTGGCTCAGTTTCAAGAGAAACTCCTCTAAGAAGACCAGACCACATCCAGATCAAACAATCCATCAATCAGTTGTATTAATGAGCACTTACTTTGTGCAGAGCACTGTACTAAGCCCTTGGGAGAGTGCAATAGGGAAGCAGCGTGGTCTAGTGGGAAGAATCATGGGCCGGGGAATCAGAGAACAAGGGTTCTGATCATGGCTCTGCCACTTGAAATAATAATTATGGTATTTGTTAGGCGTTTACTATGTGCCAGGCACTGTACTAAGCGTTGGGGTGGATACAAGCAAACTGGGTTGGACACAGTCCCTATCCCAGGCGGGGCTCACAGTCTCGGCGTGGCTCAGTGGAAAAAGCCCGGGCTTGGAAGTCAGAGGTCATGGGTTCTAATCCCCGCTCTGCGCTTGCCAGCTGTGTGACTTTGGGCAAGTCACTTAACTTCTCTGTGCCTCAGTTACAGCATCTGTAAAATGGGGATTAAAACTGTGAGCCCCACGTGGGACAACCTGATCACCTTGTATCCCCCTCCAGCACTTAGAACAGTGCTTTGCATGTAGTAAGCGCTTAACAAGTACCGTTGTTATCATTATTATTTTATTCATTCATTCGGTAGTATTTATTGAGCGCTTACTGTGTGCAGAGCACTGTACTAAGCGCTTGGAATGTACAAATCGGTAACAGATACAGTCCCTGCCCTCTGACGGGCTTACGGTCTAATCGGGGGAGACAGACAGACACAAGAACGATGGCAATAAATAGAATCGAGGGGAAGAACATCTCATTAAAGCAATAGCAAATAAATAGAATCAGGGTGACGTACATCTCATTAACAAAATAAATAGGGTAATGAAGATATATACAGTTGAGCGGACGAGTACGGTGCTGAGGGGATGGGATGGGAGAGGGGGAGGAGCAGAGGGAAAGGGGGGAGAAGAGATGAGGGAACCGAGATCCGGAGAAGTGAAGTGACTTGCCCAAGTTCACACAGAAGCCAAGTGGCCGAGTCGGCATTAGAACTCATGACCTCTGACTCCCAGGCCCGTGCTCTATCTACTGTGCCATACTGCTTAAGCCCACTTGTCTTCCGTGTGAACTTGGACAAGTTACTTCACTTCTCTGTGCCTCAGTTCCCTCAGAGTCAAATAGGGATTAGGACCGGGAGCCCCATGTGGGACGGAGACTGTGTCCAACCTGCTTACTCTGTATCTACTCTAGTGTTTAGAATAGTGCTCGGCACATGGTGAGCAGTTAACGCATCATAGCATTACTATTATTCCAATATCACAGCCTTAGTAGACACAAGTTATTGTTCGCTGCCCTCAGACGGGAGGATGAAGCGGTTAGGATGTGCTGTGAATGGCGTGTGCCGGAAACCAGCGCACGCAGATCACAGGCTGGTTCTTGTGGCTTAAAACGGGAAGAGGTTTATGCAGTATTCAGCTCGGGCAGAATGCAAATGTCAGAGGCGTGCCCCCTGATAAACTGATGCTCAAGGAAGAGGCAGTGATGAAATTGGGTACTTCAGAAACGGGATACCAGATATGGGGTCGGGGTGAGGTCCAGAGACGTGGAACTTTATCCACAGATGGCTTGGAGGAGAGTCTCTTTGTTATGAGAAGCAGCGTGGCTCAGCGGGAAGAGCCCGGGCTTGGGAGTCAGAGGTCATGGGTTCGAATCCCAGCTCCGCCACTTGGCGGCCGTGTGACCGCGGGCAGGTCACTTCTCTGTGCCTCAGTTGCCTCATCTGTAAAATGGGGATCAAGACTGTGAGCCCCACGTGGGACAACCTGATTACCCTGTATCTACTCCAGCGCTTAGAACGGTGCTCTGCACATAGTAAGCGCTTAACAAATGCCAACGTTATCATCATTATTATTATTATTTTGTGTGATGCTTGAGCTGTAACCGGTAATAGTCGTCGTACCTTGCTTTTTGCGCATAGCGGTTTTTTATTTTTTCAAAGCTCTTTCCCACATTATCTCCTTATCTTGTATACTCCTTATCTTCCCCCCTATACTGTGTTTCTCCCCGACACCCCCGTGCCGATTTTCCCCATGACCGTACAGAGCACCACCGTGCTGTCAGCACTCGGTAAAAACAACTGATCTCTTTTGTTCCTCACACCATCCTTGTGAGTTGGGGAGAAGCATGTAGCATTAGAGAAGCAGCCTGGCTCAGTGACAAGAGCCCGGGCTTGGGAGTCAGAGGTCATGAGTTCGAATCCCGGCTCTGCCACTTGTCAGCTGTGTGACCGTGGGCAAGTCACTTAACTTCTCGGTGCCTCAGTTACCTCGTCTGTAAAATGGGGATGAAGAATGTGAGCCCCACGTGGGACAACCCGATTCCCTTATTTCTACCCCAGCGCTTAGAACAGTGCTCGGCACATAGTAAACGCTTCACAAATACCGACGTTGTTATAATTCCCATTTTATAGATGAGACAACTGAGGCCTGGAGCGGTTGTGACCTGCTGAGCGGCAGAGTTGAGATAACCTAGATCTCCTGGCTTTTTCCACTAAGCCATGCCTTGAAACTAGGGTGCTCGATTCAATTTTAGATTTGTTAGGTGTTCACAGT
Source organism: Ornithorhynchus anatinus (assembly GCF_004115215.2). Classification (NCBI taxonomy): domain Eukaryota; kingdom Metazoa; phylum Chordata; class Mammalia; order Monotremata; family Ornithorhynchidae; genus Ornithorhynchus; species Ornithorhynchus anatinus. The sequence goes on along the minus strand of NC_041732.1, from coordinate 71,400,748 downwards.
AGAGATGGTAACAAGGTAGTCATTGGGTTCAATCACGCCATATTGGGCCTTCAGTCTGAGGGGTCTCATGGTGCAGATTAACTTTCATTCCAGCACTGGGGTGATGATTCATCCAGTTTTACACCAGAAAGTCCAGTTTCAGCTGATCTTTTTTTAATGGCATTTTTTAAGCACTTACTATATGCCGGGCACAGTAATAATAATGTCGGTATTTGTTAAACGCTTACTATGTGCCGAGCACTGTTCTAAGCGCTGGGGTAGATACAGGGTCATCAGGTTGTCCCACGTGAGGCTCACAGTTAATCCCCATTTTCCAGATGAGGTCACTGAGGCACAGAGAAGTGAAGTGACTTGCCCACAGTCACACAGCTGAAAAGTGGCAGAGCCGGCATTCGAACTCATGACCTCTGACTCTCAAGCCCGTGCTCTTTCCGCTGAGCCACGCTGCTTCTCAGTACTAAGCGCAGGGCTAGATAACCAGATTGGATGCAGTCCATGTCCCCCAAGGGGCTCACGGTCTTAATCCCCATTTTCCAGATGAGGTAACTGAGGCAAAGAGAAGTAGAATGACCTGCCTAAGGTCACACAGCAGACAAGTGGCAGAGCCGGGTTTAAAACCAGTTTCTTATGACTCCCAGACACACTAGTGCTTGGCATATAGTAAGCGCTTAACAAACACCAACATTATTATTAGTGGTGTATCCACTAGGCCACGCTGCTTCCCTGCCCCACGTCCAACTGATTCAAAACTAGATGCCTTTATAGCTGGTAGTTTTGTTTTACGTGCTCAGCCACTCTCTGCTTTGGCTCCTACCACCAAGCCATGCTACTCGTAACAGATATCTGGGAGATGAACAATAGCTCTGTCGCTAGGGGAGAGATAAGGGATTCTCTGGGGAAAACCACTCTGTTCTGAGGATTTCCGCGGAACGCTTGTTATGACATCATGGGGCGGGATTTGCATCACCCGTGCTTGTTTCTTCCAGTTGGCAAAGCCCGTCTGGTATTTGCACGTGTCATCGGTAGCTCCCTCCCTCCCCTCACAGAACCTCGGTCCCGTCACCCGCTAATTCCTGAGCTTCTCTGGGAACTCAGCAGTGTCGGCTTTTCCTTAGAAGTCATCACTTGCTCACCGGAAAGTGGGTTTTTAAAGTTGCTTTTCTTTAGTGAACGCCAGGAGCCTGCTGGAATTTATGGTGCTAAACTAGGTTACTTCACTTTGACACCAACTTGGTTCTGAAATGGTCGATGTCACTGATAGGAGGAATAGATTCCCCTGAAGTTGAGCTTGATGGAGGAGGAGGAGGGTTTTGTAAGAGGAAATGGTCCTGGGAAATGCAACTAAAGAGACACGCAAGATGTAATTAGGGCCTCCCTTGTTGCTGGGTGGCAAATGGTCAAAAGTCTACTCATTGGTCAGGTGCTGATGACTAAATGTTGTCAAGAGCATAAAAACTTTAATTTCAATTTTTTGACAATGTTATGGAAAGGTAGGGTTAGGGCTAGGGAGAATTTGCTCATCAGTTTGGTAGACTCCCAGTGTGGTGTTGATTTAACATTTAATGATTAGGTGTGTTTGCTGCTTCACCACTAATTGTTTGATTATTGATGATTCCTTAGTGTCCTGTGAGTCCTCACTCCGGAAACAATAACTAATGCTTGTAGCCAATGCATGTAAAACTCTCTGTGTGCAAATGAAAGCTTATGGCTGCAGATTCCCTGCAATACAGTTCACTCAGTTCTGCTAGAATGCGTGCTTTCACTATGCATTTCTTTTGAATTTCAGTGGCAGAATTAGGGAAACGTTCTTCCGACGGCATTCATCTGATACAGTGTTCTGCAGTATCAGGTTAAAAACAATCGAGGTCACGTCTGCAGCGTCAATTATAGGGCTAGGGTTACAGTGTGAGTTTGATTTAATAGGAGGTTCTGTAAGAACGTTATCCCAATGTTTTAGGAGAATTGAGTAGATTAATTCATCAATCGTATTAAGTGCTTATTACGTGCAGATCACTGTACTAAGTGCTTGGGACGGTACAGTATAACAGAGTTGCTAGACATGTTCCCCGCCCACAACAAGTTTACAGTCTGGAGGGGGAAACAGACATTAATATAAATTAAGTACAGATATGCCTAAGTACTGTAGGGCCGAGGGAAGGATAAATAAAAGGTGCAAATCCAAGTGCAAGGGTGACACAGAAGGGACTGGGAGAAGAGGAAATGAGGGCTTAGTCATGAATATTTATCGAGTGTCTTCTGTGGGCCCAGCACTGAATTAGTCTCTTGGAAAAGTAGAATAAAAATAAAAGACCTGGCCCCTACCTTTCGAGAGGTTCCAATATGGAAGAGGCTTATTCATCGCTAGGATCATGTTCTTGGCAAACCTTGCGTTTGGCAAAATTCCTTTTCAAAAAGTCAGAGAACATTCTGCATGTGTATGAAAAATATGTACCGATGGCATTAAAAAATAAACTGGAAAAAGAATGTGCTTTTGTCTGTACATTAGCCGATCACACTGTTCAGTGACTTGGGGATTGACTAGGTTCCTTCGACACCCACCATGAGACCCCAGAACTATGGTCAATCACTTGTTTTCATAGAGGCACATTGTGTTTGTGTGTATGTGTGTGTGAGAGTTGAGACTTTTGTTGCTAAATCCTAGGTGGGATGAAGGTTTACTGGAGAATCCCCTTTCTTCTTCTCCCACTCCCTTCTGCATTGCCCTGACTTGCTCCCTTTACTCATTCTCCCTCCCAGGCCCACAGCACTTATGTTCATATCTGCAATTTATTTATATTAATAATGATAGTGATGGTATTTAGTGCCAAGCACTGGGGGAGATACAAGGTAATCAGGTTGCCCACATGGGGCCCACAGTCTTAATCCCCATTTTATGTCTGTCTCCTGCTCTAGAATGATAATAATAATAATGTTGGTATTTGTTAAGCGCTTACTATGTGCAGGGCAACGTTCTAAGCGCTGGGGTAGACACAGGGCAATCAGGTTGTCCCCTGTGGGGCTCACAGTCTTAATCCCCATTTTACAGATGAGGTAACTGAGGCACCGAGAAGTTAAGTGACTTGCCCACAGTCACACAGCCGACAAGTGGCAGAGCCGGGATTCGAACCCATGACCTCTGACTCCAAAGCCCGTGCTCTTTCCACTGAGCCACGCTGCTAAACTCACTGTGGGCAGGGAATGTGTGTGTTTCTCATTATAGTGTACTATCCCAAGTACTTAGTACAATGCTCTGCACACAATCACTACTCAATGAATACATTTAATAAATGAATAAAATATTTGTTGAAACGAGGACACGCAGGATTCTAGAATTTTCTGGAAAAGATATGTAGATAATGCAGAAAACCTATTCTGTTAGGTCTTAAGCCAGCTTTCTAAGTGGGCTGAAAGGAAATCTTTGGACCTGAAAAAATGATGACTAGCGTGCCAGGTTTCCAGAATCCCTTTATACATTTACCAGCCTTCCAGGGTGATGCGAGAGACAGCGTGGCCTATTGGAAAGAGCTCGGGCCTGGGCGTCGGAGGATTTGGGTTGTGTTCTAATCCTGGCTCTGCCATTTGTCTGCTCTGTGACCTTGGGCAAGTCATTTCTCTGTGCCTCCGTTCCTTCATCTGCAAAATGCGGATTCGATACCTGTTGTTCCTCCTACTTAGACTGTGTGCCCCATGGGGAAACTGATTATCTTACATCTACCCCAGTCCTTAGAACCTAAAACTCAGCATGTCCAAGACAGACCTCCTTATCTTCCCTCCCAAATCCTGTCCTATTCCCAACTTCCCCATCGCTGCGGACGGCACGACCATCCTTCCCGTCTCACAAGCCCGCAAGCTCGGTGTCATTCTTGACTCCGCTCTCTCATTCACCCCCACATATCCAATCTGTCCCCAAATCCTGCCAGTCTCACCTTTATAACATTGCCAAGATTCCCCCTTTCCTCTTCATCCAAACTGCTACCTTGTTAATACAATCACTATCCTATCCCGACAGGATTACTGCATCAGCCTCCTTTCTGCCCTCGCAACCTCCTTCCTCTCCCCATTTTAGTCCATACTCTGCTGCCCGTATTATCTTTTTACAGAAACGTTCAAGGGCATGTCACCCCTCTCCTCAAAAATCTCTAGCGGTTGCCTACCAACCTCTGTAAGAAACAAAAACTCCTCACTATTGGCTTCAAAGCTCTCCATCACCTTCCCCCTTCTTACCTGACCTCCCTTCTCTCCTCCTACATCCCAGCCCACATACTCTGCTCCTCTGGTGCTAACCTTCTCACTGTGCCTCGATATCACCTGTCCCACCGTCGATCCCTGGCCCACGTCCTACCTATGGCTTGGAACACCCTCCCTTCTCAAATCTGCCAATCGCTCTGTCTTCCCTCTTCAAAACCCTCATGAAGGCACACTTCCTCCAAGAGACTTTCGCAGACTTAGCCCCCCATTTTCTAAGCTCCCCCTTCCTTCCATGTCACCACTACTCACTCCCTGTGCTCTTCCTCCCCCGGCCCCATAGCACTTATGTATATTTGAGCATAACTATAATTCTATTTATATTGATGTCTGTTTACTTGTTTTGATGTGTATATATCTATAATTCTATTTATCCATATTGATGCCTTTTTACTTGTTTTGATGTCTGTCTCCCCGCCCCTAGTCTGTAAACCCGGTGTGGGCAGGGATTGTCTCTCTCTGTTGCTGAATTTTACCTTCCCTGTGATTAGTACAGTTCTCCACAAACAGTAAGCATTCAATAAATATGATTGAATGAATGAACAGTACTTGACACGTAGTAAGTGCTCTGCCACCTGTCAGCTGTGTGACTGTGGGCAAGTCACTTAACTTCTCGGCGCCTCAGTTACCTCATCTCTAAAATGGGGATGAAGACTGTGAGCCCCACGTGGGACAACCTGATTGCCCTGTGTCTACCCCAGCGCTTAGAACAGTTCTCTGCACCTAGTAAGCGCTTAACAAATACCATTATTATTCTTAATATTATTATCATTGTTAGTATTATTATGCTGCTCCAGGACTGATATAGCAGTGTCTCAAAGCTAATGCTCTGGGTTACAAAGACTGATCATTTAAAATTCCCCAGTATACATTTTCCTTCTGGCCTTTCCTATGCTGTATCTTTACCAAGACGTCACAAGATTTGGAGTTTCTAGTCTTGGATTCCACCTATTCTAGCAGGATATGAATGAACACTGTTGAAAATGATGTATATGTTAGATACGTTTAGACAGGTATTGAATATCATAAACTATATCTAAATATTTATATGTGGGATCATTTTTTTACTATGCTGTTCCCTAAATCATTGAATAATACCCTATCATTTTTCCAAAGATTTATGAGCAGTGTCTTTCGGCATTCGTATCATCCCTGCCTGTGAAGGCTATTGCAACCTAAAAAGGATTTCTCCATGTGATCTCTTAGATACATTTGTTACTCTGGTGAGTATAATTTCCCGCTGTTTTAGAGCAAGGCTTTGAGGAATTCTTCTGACAAAAGTGTACCAAGAATTTTTGGACCGGAGGCAAACTGGGGGAAAAAAAAAAGCACCAAAAAAAACACCTGCCGTGTTTCATTTTCCTCCAGGGCACCGGAAAGAGTTAGAAATGCAAAGTGACACCCGGATTCGGTTTAGCAGCCTCATTGCATTTGCCCCCAGCATCTCACCGCTGCAAACACAGCTGCCCTAGCGGAAAGATTCCACACCTCCCCCAGGAAGAAAAATTGCTAGAACCATGTGGGTTTATGCTCCCTCTGTATCTTTGAATCCTCGTCCCTTTGCCCAGTCCGCCGTGATTTTCCCCATTCCAGCAATCGTCTACCTAATGACCATTTGGACAGATTGATGCACAGCACAATTAGTCGTATCTGGGCACGTTTACGTTGTCGAGTGCGTTGGGCACCTGTGGTCTATTTTGGTTTTTGAAATGTGGTAAGCCATCTAGCTTTGCCAAGTCAGTACCTGTCTATCTCCTAGGCAGAAGGATTCAGGGTTTTAAGAAAAACCAGGAATGGATGAGCCCTTAAATACTGCCGCCATTTGACAGGTCTCAAATACCCAGCAGCGGATAAGTATCGTACTGCAATTGAATCATCATCATTTCCTGGGTGCAGAGCACTGTACTAAGTGCTTGGGAGAGTATGTGGCTCAGTGGAAAGAGCCGAGCTTGGGAGTCAGAGGTCATGGGTTTGAATCCCGGCTCCGCCACTTGTCAGCTGTGTGACTGTGGGCAAGTCATTTAACTTCTCTGGGCCTGAGTTCCCTCATCTGTAAAATGGGGATTAACTGTGAGCATCACGTGGGACAACCTGCTGACCCTGTATCTCTCCCAGCGCTTAGAACAGTGCTCGACACATGGTAAGCGCTTCAATACCAGCATTATTACAATACAATAGGCATGTCCCCTGCCCACAGTGAGCTTACAGTCTAGAAGGGGGTGACAGACATTGATCATCAATACATAATTTATAATATATTTTAAAGATATGTACACAAGTTAAATATTTAATGAGAAAAATTTCCAGATTACTCCTTTATACACACTGCCTCACTTTCTCTCTCCTCACTCTTTCTCCCCATCCCTTCCACAAATCCACCACCAGCACCAAAGACTTTCCTTTCTCTAAAGGAAAGCAAATAATGCCCCCCCCACACCCCACCCACCCAAATGGGGTATAAGGTTGAAACCTATTAAAATAAGTTTAAAAAATTAATTGGAGCCGGAGGTCCTTGAGATAATGACCTGTTTCCACAGAGACCCCAATCAATAAATCGAAATGGCTGTTAACACAAAGGGTGGTTTGGAAACCCTGTAGCTATGTTTAAAAAAAGAGATCAAATAGGGGACTCTCCTAGGTGCACTAACAGATATTTGAGTGATTTATATGAAAACAGTTTAAAGCATTCACGAGCGGTGAGAACTAATTTTCAATAAATCAAACAGCATCCCCATGGGAACCAGAAATAAATGAGGGCCAAAGAAATTGCTAAGAGTTGTTGAGCAATAAAGAGATGGGTTCTAGATATCTTAAAATTATATTTAAATGGACAAAGTTGATTTAACTGTCTTTTTTCATGTCTAGTACTAAGATTTAGGACTATAGTATGTCATTATACCCAGAAATTATTCACCAGAAGACTTTCAGTATTTCATGCACATTCCATTTAATGGCAATTTTAATATTCCAGCTTCAGTCCTAAATTGTAATGAAAAGGCTTCAGTGCCTCAGTTCCTTGTGATGTACATAAAAAAATGTATTTCTAGAAAAGAATTTCAAATCTCGTACCCCTGGCAGAGTCAGCCGTGTTCAATTTTACGAAAGATCGATAAATCAGTTGTATGTATTAAGCACTTACTGTGAGCAGAGCACTGTACTCAGTGCTTGAGAAAGTACAATACAACAGAATGAGCGGTCGCGTTCCCTTCCCGTAACGAGCTTACAGTCTTGAGGGGGAGACAGACGTTAATAAGAAATAAGTAATTTATAATATGTTTAAATTATATCGGTACGTATTATAGATCAACAGTAATGTCTTGGGTGTTATAAATGTTGAGGATGGGCCTGGGAGTCAGAAGAACCTGGGTTCTAGTCCCAATTCCACCATTTGAATGCTGTGTGACCGTGGTCAGGTCACTTAACTTCTCTGTGCCTCTTATCTCATTTGTAAGATAGGGATAAAGACTCTGAGGCCCTCGTGGGACATGGACTCTGTCCCAAATGATTACCTTGTATCTACCCCAGTGCACAGAACAGTGTCTGGCACATAGTAAGTGCTTAACAAATACGATTTAAAAAAAAACACCACAAACCGTGGAGACACTTACCATTTCACTGAATGTACTTCTTGGGGCTTGGGGAGAAGGGGGAGGGAATTATCTGCCTTTCCTTGGCAATCATTTGATTTACAGCAAGAGAGGGCAATGAAATTTGCAAAAACCACATCCTGACCTGGGAAGGACCAGCTTTTTACGACCGGAAGCAGAAAACCTGTGTGTTTGAGACTCTGTGGATCTGTGGACCTCCTCGGTAGGATTCAGAAGGTGGGATATAATTCCTCTGGGGCAGTTCAAAATGACCCTGCATAAAAGACACCTTGGAAACCAGCCATTGAATGGAGAGTTTCCATCCTTGAAAACTTAAGCACTCATCCAAAGGATCGCTTTTACTAGGATCACAATGATTAGGGTCTACCAAATCTACTGTATTCTTCCAAGTGCTTAAAATAGTGCTTTGCTCTTGATAAACATTCAATAAATAACAGTGATGGACCAAACGGGGTTGGGAGGAGTTAAAATGGTGTGCAAGGGCTGGGCTTTCTGGAGTCCAGACGGATTTTTTTTCTCTGCCTTTTTTCCTTCACATCTCTTTTGGACTTGAGCATATAACTAATGTTTGGAGTTACCTCAAGCACTCTAACTGGGCAAACAGGCAGGCTCCCCGTGATATGAGGAGGAAGAGATGTTCTCAGCACTCTGAGCCTTGGCTCATCCCCAGAACTAAAATAGTTGAGACACACACACACACACACACACACACACCACCCCCATGGCTGAACGTTCTAAAACTAAAAGTGACTCTGTCGCAGGTCATGCTGTATGTAGCTCAAGATACCCGCCCAGGAGTGTTAGGATAAATCTGGGAAACTTTCCTGGAAAAAGTGGAGGGGGTATAAATCAATCAATGGCTTTTATTGAGCCCTTTCTATGTTCTAAGCGCTTGGGAGCGTACAATACAAGGGAATAAGCAGACGCGCAGTGTCTTCTGATTGAGAAAACAACATTCCTGATAGATTGGATTCCTACACTATGGAGCAAGCTCTCCTCCTTCCTCACAGCTTCTTCCCTTCTCTCCTGCCCCCTCCCCTGAAAAAATAAAAATTGGCTTGGAAGAAACACTCAGTGCTTGTCTGGGTCATATCTGGGAAGAAAACCCTGGTTCAGAAACTGGAACGGCTCCAGAGGGGTTTGGGGAAACGCCTTAGGATGTTCTTGACTGGCAAGTTAGCAGGAACTCCTATATACTCCACCATTTCCTCCATGAAACTTTTCCATATGTACCCTGCCTACCACTCCTGAGTGGGTGCCTCTGATTCACAAGCTTCTGTTGTTTCAAATCCTAGGAGATCTGAAACATGGCCTAGGAACATGAGCCTGGGAGACAGGAGACCTGGGTTTCTGATCCCAACTACCAATCGCCTCCTGTGTGTCCTTGGGCAAATCGCTTAACTTCTTTATGTCTTCCTTCTCATATTCAAAATAGGGTGTAAATATCTGTTCTCCCTCCCCTTTAGGCTGTGAACCGCCTGCGGGGCAGGGATTGTGTCTGATCTGATTATCTTGTATCTACCCTACTGCTTATCACATAGTAAAGTCTTAATATTGTTTTTATTATAGTTATAATTGTCATAGTCAATCATTTATTGAGCACTTACTGTGTGCAGAGCACTGTACTAAGCACTTGGGAGAGTACAGTATAAGAATAAACAGACATATTCCCTGCGAACATCGAGCTTACAGTCTAGAGGAGGAAACAGACATTAATATAAATGTTACAGATATGTACGAAGTGCTTTGGAGCTGGGAGAGGGGATGAATAAAGGGAGCAAGTCAGGGCGTGGTAGAAGGAAAGAGGGCTTAGTCAGGGAAGACTTCTTGGAGATGTGCTTTGAATAAACCTTTGAAGAAGGGGAGAGTGGTTGTCTGTCAGAGTTGAGGAAGGCATTCCAAGCCAGAGGCAGGATGTGGGTGAGAGGTTGGCGGCAAGATAGACGAGATGGAGGTACAGTAAATAGGTTGGCATTAGAGGAGCAAAGTGTGTGGGCTGGGTTGTAGGAGGAAAGCTGTGTGGTGAGATAGGAGGGGCAAGGTGATTGAGTGCTTTAAAGCCAGTAGTGAGGATATTTTGTTTCATACAGAGGTGGATGGACAACCACTGGAGTTTTTTGAGTGGGGAAACATGGCCCGAATGTTTTTAGGGTCTTTAGTACCTTCTGATGCTTCTCTCGCTTTTCATATTTGTTTGTGGCACTGCATTGGTTCTATCTCTCCACCAGTCATTAGCACTGAGAAGTTTTCCTGTCACTTCTCTTTCCACACTCTCCATTGCCCTCTAAATTCTGCTGCAGAATCCTGAGCGCTTTTGAGATTTTACTTATAGGATCTCTTCCAACTTACCTTCCTTTTTCTAAAGGAATAACTTTTCCTTCCTCACGACTATAGTTACCCCGAGGAGGAAAAACAGGTGGAGTCTTAGGACAGAGCCAAATCCTGTAGAGGTTCAGTCGGAGGTATGGAGGAACCAGTAAGAGGATACCGCTCATTATGGGTTGTAAATAAACTCCTTCAGGTGGGTAGAAGGAGATCAGACAGAGGCCCCCAAAGACAGCCATAATACAGTCCAACACACTGACCAGGCAATTGGTCAGTCAGGGGTATTTATTGAGTGCTTACTGTGTGCAGAGCAGTGTACTAAGCCCTTGGGAGAGGACAAACCAACAATTAACAGACACATTCACCACCGATAATAAGCTTACAGTCTAGAAGACAGGCACCCCTGTCTCAAACCCCCCGTAAACAGGGAGGGCCTGGACCAGTTTGAGTCCTGTAAGCAACACTTGGACCCACATTTTTCCAAGTGGGAGGTGGAAGTTGTAGATTGTGCTTTATTCATTCATTCAATCATATTTATTGAGTGCTTACTGTGTGCAGAGCACTGTACTAAGCGCTTGGAATGTACAATTCAGCAACAGATAGATACAATCCCTGCCCAACAATGGGCTCACAGGCTAAAAGGAGTGACAGACAACAAAACAAATGGGCAAATGTTCTTTGCCTCTCGATCCAGAGGGCGATGAACTCCTTTGCTCCTTATTGCCTCCCCAGGGGCAGATTAATATATTTACCCCCTCTAGACCACTGCTCAACACCCAGATTACAACACCCAGAAGCCTCTACACTTCCACATATGCTCCTAGCTTCCTTATGGGATAGTTTGGCCAAGAGACAGCAGAAGTTTGGAGTAGGGCCATGGGAAGGAGTAACAGAGAGGCAGAGTGGCATGGACTGGCAGCAATATGGAGCAAAATGTACTGTTCCTAAAAATCTTCCTCCAGCAAAGTCTGAGCCTGGTGGCTTCTGGGTATATCTGTCAGAGTCCTTCCCCAAGCCCAGCTTGACCTGTTTTCCAGTGGTAAAATTCAGTGGCCACACAAAAAAATGGCTTGTTTGCCTCATTGATAGCAAAGATCGAAGGAAATGTTTTAAGACTATAGTCAAAGTCTCAGGTAGTGCTGCCTCTTAGCTAAAACCTGGGAGTCGATTGGCTCCAGTAGTCCAGAATGCGGCACGGCTATCAAAAAAACCTCCTTTTTCAAGCAGAGATAGCACTCTGCTCAGAGAAGCAGCGTGGCCTAGTGAGTAGAGCATAGCCCTGGGAGTCAGACGACCTGGATTCTAATCTTGGCTCCGCCACTTGTCTGCTTTGTGACCTTGGGCAAGTCACTTAACTTCTCTGTGCCTGTTTCATCATCTGTGAATTTAGGGAATAAGACTGTGAACCCTATATGAGAGAGGGACTGGGTCCAACCTGATTAGATTTTATCTACCCCGGCGCTTAGAACAGTGCATGACACATAGTAAGCATTTAACAAATACTGCGAGAAGCAGCCTGGCTTAGTGGAAAGAGCATGGGCTTGGGAGTCAGAGGTCATGGGCTCTAATCCCGGCTCTGCCACTTATCAGATGCGTGACTTTGGGCGAGTCACTTCACTTTTCTGTGCCTCAATTACTTCATCTGTGAAATGGAGATTAAGACTGTGAGCCCCACGTGGGACAACCGGATTACCTTGTATCTACCTCAGTGCTTAGAACAGTTGCTTGGCGCATAGTAAGCGCTTAACAAATACCGTTATTATTGTAAAACACCATTATCTTCATCTTCATAAGGTTAATGAGATGAAGCAAAAGCTGAAACAATCCTGGGCATTGCAGTAACAAACACAGTAATACAACAGAGGATTGTCTTTGTGTGTATGCAGTACAAGTGGGGCTGTGGATTCTGCATTAGCCTCTATGTTGACACATACACTGTTAGGTGAATTTCTCCGATAGTGGCATCTTCTGTGATTTCAAAAGCGGGGGGAGGTGTGTGTGTGAGTGTGTTGGAGTACATCCTAAACCATCCAAAACACTCCGCTGCCCATGGAAATCTTTTGTGCCCTTTGGCTCTTTCTCCTTCTGGGCCACACTTCTTTTCCATATAAACTCCCAAGTCCTCTACATCACAAGAACTTTAATATAAATTACACTTAACCAAATTAGATTTGTACTGTACATTCTCCAGAGAGATGGTCCACTTGAATCTAGTCTATTTGCTGAGTTGTTTGTGTGGCATATATCACTCATTATGGAAAATGGGGGGAAAAAAAACAAAGCCAATATGATTTCAGCTCGTTTACCTCTGTTAAAGAGGTCCTGGTGCCTTTGTTGTGTGCTCATTTCAATCATTCCAAAGGGGTCACGGCAACCTTTCAGCCCATGTCTGGTGGTGATTCACTCTGCTGCTGACTCCCTGACATCACTGAGCAAAATTGGCAGAAGCAGTGGTAGTTTGGATTCCTATTGTTTTTATTGTTACTACTACTAATAGTATTATTAGTATTGTGTTTATTAAGTGCTTGCTTTCGTGCCAAGTGCCACTCTACGTGCTAGTAGAAGATAATCGGACTGGAGTCGATCCTTGTCCCACGTGAGGCTCGTACTCGGAAGAGGTGCGGACAGTAGATGTCTGCATTTTTCTGGAAATGAGAACAGATACAGTCCCTGTCTCATAGGGCAGAGAGAAAGAGTGAACAATATTTTATCCCCATCTCACAGTAGCGCAAACTGAGGCACTGAGCGGTTCAGTGGCTTGTCCGTATTTCCTCATCAGGCCTGTGGCAGAACAGGGATTAAATTCTGTCTTCTGACTCTCAGCCCTATGCTCTTTCCGGTAAACCATGCTGCCTGCCATAGTCCCCTAGCTTCCAGGAGCCAAACTGCACAGAAATGGAGCTACTAAACTCTTGATTCCCAGTAAAGTGAGTTATTCCTGTGAGCTTGTGGGATCTGCTTGGGGGAGACACCTCTCCTTGAGTAAGAATGAAGCACAGTGGGAAAAACCTAACTCTTCCAGGTTATCACTAGTGTCCCGGTTAGAAGAGGCCTAACCGCTGAGAGACCTCCAGGCAAATCCTCCAGTTTGGGTTTGTTTGGCAGGGTGTAAACAGTCTTTAGCAATGACACAAACACTAAATTTGTACTGATGTTTGGTGCTTGGGCATTTTTTGTTCGAGCTGTAGGTAATTACACCCGTGCTTAATGAATAGCATTAGTTTTATTGATGAACACTGAGACTACATGCTGGAAAGAGGAGGTAAGGATTAAGTTTTACGGCCTACTGCTGCTACGAGAAGGAGCATCTAGACACCAATTAATGTTTCCTTGATGGGATTAGTCACTGTGTTAACTGCTACTCGGGAAAAATTGCTAAGTCTGTTATTTTAGACTTTAGCTTTTGCAATATTGCAGATAGAGAATAAATTTTCCTTTATCTTGAATATAAATTGCTTTTGGAATCAGAGATGACACTCGATGTATTTAACACTTTGGGGTGGACTTAATATCTAACCCAATATAAGGAAGAAGAGTTTACCTCTAGCATCTTAATTACCTGTGCCGATGTGGGCTCAAGGCAGGGGAGGAGTAGGTGTGATCTAAATTTCTAGGTTCTAGTTATGCCATTCGTTCTCTCAGAGGATGCCAGACTTCTTAACGTCTTCTATGCAAGATGCATTTGTAAATCTTTTTCCCTCTGCTTCATAAAAGGAGCGATCTCTGTTTATCATTCATGTCTCCAAAGAGTGTAAGTTCTTGAGGGCAGGATTGCAGATGCTTCAAGTTTCAATCCCTAGCATATTCCGTGCTCAATATAGTAAACTGCTGCAATATTCCTGGATCTTTAGAAGATTCTTGGTCCGTGTGTTGAAAGAAAGATATGCTGCTGCTCTGTCAGGCAATCACTGGCATTTAGCGAATGCTTAGTGTGCTCAGAGTACTAAACATAATACAACAGAGTTATTAGACACGTTTACTTTGCCCACAAGAAGCTTACAATCTAAAGGGGGAGAGCGGCATTAATATAAACAAATAGATTACAGATATGTGATTAAGTGCTGTGGGGCACTGAGTATGAGAGGTGTATCAAGTGCTTAAAGGGTGCTGTCCCGAGTACATGGGCAACGCATGGATCAACAAAAAGCGTTCAGTCCATGTCTCCCTTCTCTTCAAGCACCTCCACTGACTGCTCATCTACCTTGCATCAAACAGGAACTTCCTACCATTTGCTTTAAAGCACTCAATCTTCTCACCCCATCCTGCCTCACTTCACAAATCTCCTACTGTGGCCTAGCCCTCACTCTCCTCCTTTAGTACCAGGTTCCTAACTGTTCCCCAGTCTCGTCCTTCTCATCACCAGCCCCTTTCCCGTATCCTCCCCTTGACCTGGAACTTTCTCCTTCTCCATGTACTCCAGTCTGCCGCTCTCCCCGCCTTCAAAGCATTATTAAGGGCACATCTCCTCCAAGAGGTCTTCCCCAATTAAGCCCGTTTCCCCCCCTGCTCGCTCTCCCTTCTGCGTCATCTATGCACTTGGATCTGTGACCTTTGGCTATTTGTTATTCATCTCACCCTCAATCCCACAGAATTTAGATACACGTCTTTAAATTATACATTATAAATTACTTCTTCATATTATGTCCCCCACTCCAGACTGTAAACTCATTATAAGCAGGGAACTTTTTTGCTAATTCTATATTGTACTTTCCCAAAGTGCTGAGAACAGTGCTGTGCATATAGTAAGCACTCAATAAATATCGATTGATTGAGTGGAGAGACACGGAGTGAACAGTTTTTTAAAAAAAAAAAAAATGGGACAGGCATTAGAGTGAAGTTTAGACAGGTGTGGGGAGAGACAGGAGGCAGGGAGGTCAGCCAGGCAGCTGATGCACTAGTCAATGCAGGATAGGATAAGTGCTAGGACAGCAGTTTGCATGAAGGGGAAAGGGCGGATTTTAGTGATGTTGTGAAGGTAAAAGCAACAGGATTTGGTGACAGATTGCCTACGTGGGTTGAAAGAGAGATTAGTTTGAGGATAATGCCAAGGTTATGAGCTTGTGAGACAGGGAGGATCGCGGCATTGTCTGTTGTGATGGGGAAAAACACGGGGAGGACAGGATTTGAGTGGGAGAATGAGTTCTGTTTTGGATATTTCTATCCCCGACATGGCTCCACTGCCACATTTCGAACACCCAGAATACCTAAGAGAAGCATTTCTTTCTGTGTATTGAAAGGAATCCTTACATCTGAGCCCTTTGAGAGCGAGAGACCTTTGGGTGAGATAATTCTCATCTGCATATTTTTTCTTTGCACTTAGTCTGCACTTGGTGCATAGGAGGTGCTTAAATTCTATTACTATGCTTAAATACTGCTAACTCTATTACTACTACTGGAGCAATCCAGTTTGTGGAAAAAACCTCAATAACCAACCTTTTTTTTTCCCCCCCGAAACCGGCCACCATTTTAAGATATTCAGAACCTGAGAAGCAGGTTGGCGTAGTGGATAGAGCATGGGTCTGGGAGTCAGAAGGACCTTGGCTCTAATACTGGCTCCACTACATGTCTGCTGTGTGACCCTGGGCAAGTCACTTCACTTCTGGATCTAAATTACTTCATCTGTAAATAATGGGGATTGAGCGTGAGCCCCGTATGGGACAAGGGACTGTGTCCAACCTGATTGACTTGAATCTACTTCAGCACTTAAAACAGTGCTTGGCCTAGAATGCCCTCCCTCCTCAAATCTGACAATTACTCTTCCCCCCGTTCAAAGCTTTATTGAAGGCACATCTCGTTCAAGAGGCCTTCCCAGTCTAAATCCCACTTTTCCTTATTTCCCACTCCCTTCTGCATCGCCTTGATTTGCTCACTTTGCTCTCCCTCCCTCCCAGTCCCACAGCATCATGCACATATCTGTAATTTTATTTATTTGTACTGTCTGTCTCTACCCACCCCTCTCCCCCCACTTCTAGACTGTAAGCTCCTTGTGGGCAGGGAATGTGACTGTTTAGTGTTGTGTTGTACTCTCCCAAGCACTTAGTACTGTGCTCTGCACACAGTAAGCACTCAAGTACGATTGAATATTAAGTGCTTAACAAGTAGCAAATTAATATTGTTTTTATTATTATAGTCAAGGAAACAGATAAAAAATATAAGATAAACACCTAAAGCCAAAAACTTCTGAGTGTGATTTTATGGAGAGGGGGGTGAAGGAGGAGAAAGGGAAGAAGTGTTGAGGAGACTAGAGGGAAATAGAGACAGGAGGGAGAGGGAGTTGGTCAGGGGAAGGGGAGATGAAGGAAGAGAAATAAGGTTGTAGTTCAAATACATTTTAAAAACCACCTCTGAAGAACAGCTGAAATGAAACTTAGACATCAAAGAGCTAGCTACTTTAAGTTACGAAACCCCAGTTAGAATGCAGATCCAGGGTTGCCGGTCTCCATGTCCTCGTTTTCCCAGGAGGGAGAGCTGTGGCCTCGACAATCAATATCTCAGTTTCCTGGTGCACCGAGAACACACACAATAGCATTCTTAAATCATTGGAAGCAATTTTTCTCTCTTCAAAGATGGTTCGCACTCTCTATTCTTCTTGGATCTGACAGGCTGAATTATTGGCTCTAGTGTGGCAGGAATGAATGCCTCTATCCGGCTGGGACTGACCTGAAGTTTGGACACACCCATAAACCTGAAGAGGGTGCCATTCCTTCCTCCCGTGACTGAGGATAAAGTTGATCAGAAAAGCTGGGCTCAAGGGCTAGAAAGAGAGAAAAATTCCCCTTGGACCTCTGGACTATAAACTCTTTAATAATAATAATGATAACTTTGGTATTTAAGCACTTATTATGGGCCAGGCACTGTTCTAAGCGCTGGGGTGGATGGAAGCAAAGCGGGTTGGACAAAGTCCCTGTCCCACATGGGGCTCACAATCTTAATCCCCATTTTACTGATGAGGAAACTGAGGCACAAAGAAGTGAGGTGACTTACCCAAGGTCACACAGCAGATAAGTGGCAGTGGTTAGGGAAGATGTTTACTAAATCTGTTGTTATACTCTCCCAGGTGCTTAGCAGAGTTCATTGTGACTAATGATCATTTGCATGGTAGCAGAGTCAGCCTGAAATTAGAGAAGGGGCTGGGAGGAGGAAGAAGGGGAGAAAGGACAGAGGTGATAGGTGCAGGGTACAGGGGGAGAGTCTGTGAAGAAGTGCCTAAGCCCAGCTTTCAATTTTCCAGCTGAGAAGTGGAGTCACAACATCAACTTTGGATTTTAATCTTCTGATAAAGCCCATGATATAGTGAGGAAAATGTCAAGGAAAATGAAGACTTATGGAAGGGCAGTGCTCTGAGGATAAATGAATTCTGTCATCGGCTTGTCCCTCTCTCCTCTCCCCTTCACAAATCTCCTCCCCCTCTTCCATCCCCCCACCCACCACTCCTGTAAGACGCAGGGAACGTGTAATAACTCAAAAAATCTTGTCATGAAACATCACAATCAACTACCCCAGGACTGGCCTCAGAGAGCTGGCTGAGTGTAAGAAGTGAAGACTGTGGGTATTGAAAGCCCTTACGGAATCCAAAATGGGAAATTGACAAGTGGCTTTCCCCAAAAATCTGTCATCTGGAAGATTTGATTCCCTTCGGAGGAAGTAGAATTCCTTGAGAGAGTGACTGTGTGTTCCATTGAATTCAGTGGGAAACGGCAAGTTTTAGGTGGGAGGTATGGGATCCTTTCCCCTCTGCTGTGTGTCTCTTCTCAGTCACAGCTCCCCTTTCCCTTCCCTTCCTCCTCCCCCTTGTCCTTCTCCTCCTTCAACCTCTTCCTCTCCTCCCTCCTCTGCCTCTTGTCCAGCCTCCAAGTTTTACCACAAAACCAGAACTAGAGAACGGCCATTACTAGCAATCCTCACGTTTTCCCTCTCCTTTTCTTCCCCTCCTCTCCCACCTTCACATGTGACTTTCTCACAAGAAATCCCCTTTCCTGACACCCAAAGTCAAGATGGGGCAGGGGGAATGGCAGGAATCAGACTGTAGGTGCTGGTTTATTGAACGATTTTGCTGCTAGATGAACTGTACAGGGTTCTTATAATGTCAGATATATCTGGGAAATGGACCAAACATGATTTCCAGCTAAATGAAACACTTCGGAGACATAAACTAAATAGATGATGCTTTTGAGAAAATCCCTTGAGTGCTGTGCCTGATGGAAGCAGCGGGAGTACATGAGGTTGTCTTTTTCTATCCTCATTCGATATGATTATGCATAGCCAATGCTTTGCTTGCTTTTCGGGCCCCTTTGGCTGAGAGGATGTGTGCTTTACGTCTTAATGCACTGGCAGGGTTAGGCAGAGATTTTATCCTTATGAGAACACTAAATCCTCCCAGCGTTTTTCTTTTCTTTTTTCCGTTTTTTTCCCCTCCTGTCTGGCTCTGTCAACTGCAGGATAACATTTTAGTTAGGAAGTTGTCATCAGCCACACAGTATCAATGGTTGTTTCTTGGACACACTTCTTCCTTCCTTTTCTTCCCTTCCCTCCCCCCTTTCCCCTTTCCCCTCCCTCCTTTCCCCTTTCCCCTCCCCTTCTCTTTCTCAATCGATCGGTGGAATCTATTGAGAGTTTACTCTGTGCCAATCATTATATTATGCACCTGGGAGAGTACAATAAGGTAGAGTTGGTAGACATGATCTCTGCCCTTCACCCAAATGCAAAACCTAATTAAAACCACACCTCCTCCAAGAGGCCTTCCTTCCCTGTCTAAAATCAGAATGGTGTAGTGGACGGAACACGGGCCTGGAAGTCAGAAGGGCATGGTTTCTAATCCCGGCTCTGCCACTTGTCTGCTGTGTTACCTTGGGCAAGTCACTTTTCTGTGCCTCAGGTCCCCCATCTGTAAAACGGGGAGTAGGATTTTGAGGCCAGTGTGGGACAGGGACATTGTCCAACCTGATTAACTTGTATCTACCCCAGTGCTTAGAACAGTGGTTGGCACATAGTAAGTGCTTAACAAATGCCGTTATTGTTACTATTATTAATGATAGGTAATAATTATCAACCCTCATTTTCCCTATTCCCTCTCCCTTCTGCTTCATCCTTACAGAACCTCCTCCCACCAGCTACGCGTGCGCACACACACACACACACACACTTTAGGTGGCAAGCTTCCTGTGGGCAGGGAACATGTTTACCAACTCTTATATCTCTCAAATGCTTAGTATGCTCAAGAAATACCACTGATTGATTGATTGTCCTCAAAGATCTTACAATCTAGCGGAGTGACAGACATAGAATAAATTACTCTGAGTGTCATTGCGGAGACTTGGCATGCTGAAAAGAGGGAGAGAGAGAGAGGATCATCTGTCAGTTTGTTGTGACCAGAGAATGTGTCTACCAGCTCTGTCGAACTGATTCTCTTTCCCTCTTCAAAACCCTACTTAAAACTCACCTCCTCCAAGAGGCCTTCCCAGACTGAGCTCCTCTTCTCCCTCTACTCCCTCTGCCACCCCCCCGCCTTTACCTCTCCGCAGCTAAACCCTCTTTTTCCCCTTTTCCCTCTGCTCCTCCACCACTCCCTTCCCATCCCCACAGCACCGTACTCGTCTGCTCAACTGTATATATTTTCGTTACCCTATTAATTTTGTTAATGAATTGTACATTGCCTCGATTCTATTTAGTTGCCATTGTTTTTACGAGATGTTCTTCCCCTTGACTCTATTTATTGCCATTGTTCTTGTCTGTCCGTCTCCCCCGATTAGACCGTAAGCCCGTCAAATGGCAGGGACCGTCTCTATCTGTTGCCGACTTGTTCATCCCAAGCGTTTAGTACAGTGCTCTGCACATAGTAAGCGCTCAATAAATACTATTGAATGAATGAATGAATACTCTCCCAAACTGGTTAGTACACTGCTCTGCACATTGTGATGTGCTCTGCACATCTGGCTTCCGTCCCCTCCACTCTACCGAGACTGCTCTCTCTAAGGTCACCCGTGACCTCCTTCTTGCCAAATCCAATGGCTTCTACTCCATTCTGATCCTCCTTGACCTCTCTGCTGCCTTTGACACTGTCGACCATCCCCTCCTCCTCCATACCTTATCTCACCTTGGCTTCACGGACTCCGTCCTCTCCCGGTTCTCCTCTTACCTCTCTGGCCGATCATTCTCGGTCTCCTTCGCTGGAGCCTCCTCCCCCTCCCATCCTTTAACTGTTGGAGTTCCTCAAGGGTCAGTTCTTGGCCCTCTTCTGTTCTCCATTTACACTCACTCCCTCGGTGAACTCATCCGCTCTCACGGCTTTGACTACCATCTCTACGCAGATGACACGCAGATCTACATCTCTGCCCCTGTCCTCTCCCCCTCCCTTCAGGCTCGCATCTCCTCCCGCCTCCGGGACGTCTCCACCTGGATGTCGGCCCGCCACCTAAAACTCAACATGAGCGAGACTGAGCTCCTCATCTTCCCTCCCAACCCCGGTCCTCTCCCAGACTTCTCTATCACCGTGGATGGCACGACCATCCTTCCCGTCTCTCAGGCCCGCAATCTCGGTGTCATCCTTGACTCGTCCCTCTCGTTCACCCCACACATCGTATCCGTTACCAAGACCTGCCGGTTTCACCTCTACAATATCGCCAAGATCCGCCCTTTCCTCTCCACCCAAACGGCTACCTTACTGTTACGGGCTCTCGTTATATCCCGGCTAGACTACTGTGTCAGCCTTCTCTCCTCTCTCGCCCCGCTCCGGTCTATTCTTCACTCCGCCGCCCGGCTCATCTTCCCGCAGAAACGATCTGGGCATGGCACTCCCCTTCTTAAACAACTCCAGTGGTTGCCTATCGACCTCCGCTCCAAACAAAAACTCCTCACTCTAGGCTTCGAGGCTCTCCATCACCTTGCCCCTTCCTACCTCTCCTCCCTTCTCTCTTTCTACCGCCCACCCCGCACGCTCCGCTCCTCCGCCGCCCACCTCCTCGCCGTCCCTCGGTCTCGCCTATCCCGCCGTCGGCCCCCGGGTCACGTCCTCCCGCGGTCCCGGAACGCCCTCCCTCCTCACCTCCGCCAAACTGATTCTCTTTCCCTCTTCAAAACCCTACTTAAAACTCACCTCCTCCAAGAGGCGTTCCCAGACTGAGCTCCTCTTCCCCCTCTACTCCCTCTGCCATCCCCCCTTTACCTCTCCGCAGCTAAAGCCTCATTTTCCCCTTTTCCCTCTGCTCCTCCACCTCTCCCTTCCCATCCCCACAGCACCGTACTCGTCCGCTCGACTGTATATATTTTCGTTACCCTATTTATTTTGTTAATGAATTGTACATCGCCTCGATTCTATTTAGTTGCCAGTGTTTTAACGAGATGTTCTTCCCCTTGACGCCGTTTATTGCCATTGTTCTTGTCTGTCCGTCTCCCCCGATTAGACTGTAAGCCCGTCAAACGGCAGGGACCGTCTCTATCTGTTGCCGACTTGTTCATCCCAAGCGCTTAGTACAGTGCTCTGCACATAGTAAGCGCTCAATAAATACTATTGAATGAATTGTAGGCGCTCAATAAATGAGACCGACAGTGCTCTCCACATTGTAAGCGCTCAATAAGACCGATTGATTTTAATGTTTTCTCCCTCACTTAGATATTAAGCTCCTTGAGAGCAATCAATCAGTCATTCAATCAGTGATATTTATTGAGTGCTCCAGGCTCATCAACCTTAATGTCTGTGTCCTGGGTGGGAGATCAGATGCTCAAGTAGGGGAGTCAGCATAGCCGAATGGTAAAAGCAGCATTCGAGGAGTCTAGAGACCCGGGCCTTAGTTTCAGTGCTGCCACTGGTCTACTTAGTGTGTGACCTAGGGCAAGTCACTTAACCTCTCTAGGCCTGTTTCCTTATGTGGGAAATGGTTAAGAAGCATGCTCTCCCTACTTCCTCGATTGTGAGCCCTGACAGGAAATGTCTTATACCTGCCCCTGTGCTCAGCACAAGGCTTTGGCACACAAGTGCTGAATAAATACGTCCATTATTGATCACCTCCTGTTCTGGTAGAGGGCCTTTGGCTGGTACTCTGTGTGTCAGAGCAATGAGTTGACCCCGACTGGGAGCAAGGCTGGGACAGGGCAAGGCAGGGTATACCTGTACCAGAGAGATGATGATTCTGTCTCCTAGCCACCTTTCTGCCAAGGGTCTGTACTGAAGATTACCGAACAGGAGCAGGAGCCTCCTGCTTTAGAGCCTTTGCTATGGACGCAACTGCTTCCACTTTCCACCTTCCTAACTACCAGGTGGGGAAAGGACTGAGGTGGGTGGGAAGGGGGAACGATAGATGCAGGGGATGGAGGGAGTAGAAACAGGCACGAGGCCTAGGGGATGGCAGGAGGAACCCAGAAAGCAGCCAGCAGCCTCTCATGTGTGAACGGGAGAACAGCTGATTCTCTCCAAGAGTTTGCAGATACATCTCCCCGGCACAGATTGGCTGAGAAGTATTTCCAGCACACATTAGCTCTCTGACTCCTCTCTAATAAGGAGTTTAAAGAAATCAGCTTTGTTTTTAAGCCGAACTCATGAATATGCAGCCGAGCGCTTCTTTTCCCCTCAGTTTTTATTTTGGTAAGATAACCCATTTTAATGATCCCGGTATGTGGGAACCTTTTTGTTTTTTCTTTCTTGAGAACAGTGGAAAAGCAGAAAGAAGTTGAGACTCTTCAAGGAGATAGCCTCACTTAAAACTCAGTAGATCACTGGGCCAACACATGACCCAGGTTTCACTGAGACTATTGTATTATCACCGCAACCATTATTCCAACTTTCCTCAACACCACCACATCCACCATATTGGTTCATGGTCTCAAAGCACATTATCATCCTTATTATTATGGTGTTTAATTAATGTTGGTATTTGTTAAGCGCTTACTATGTGTAGAGCACTGTTGTAAGCGCCGGGGTAGATACAGGGTAATCAGGTTGTCCCACATGAGGCTCACAGTCTTAATCCCCATTTTACAGATGAGGTAACTGAGGCACAGAGAAGTTAAGTGACTTGCCCACAGTCCCACAGCTGACAGGCGGCGGAGCTGGGATTCAAACCCATGACCTCTGACTCCCAAGCCCGTGCTCTTTCCACTGAGTCACGCTGCTTCTCTTATGTGCTCAAGTGTTTAAGTGCTTACTAGGTGTCAAACACTGTTACAAGTTGGGGTAGGTATTTTATTCAGATTGGACACAGCCCCTGTCCCCTATGGGGCTCACAGTCTAAGTAGGAGGGAGAAAAGGCATTGAATCCCCATTTTACAGATAGGAAAACTGAGGACCAGAGAAGGTTAGTAATTTGCCCAAGGTCAGCTGGTTGAGCTGCGATTAGAACCCCGGTCCTTTGACTCTCTAGCCCATGCGCTTTCCACTCAGCCACACCACTCCTTAAGTTCTAGCTCTTTCACCCTTATGCTAAATCCTTTGACATCAGGAAACACATGTGGTAATCTCTCCCTGACACAGATGAGGAAACTGAGGGCAGTAGAGCCAAGTGGAAAGAACATGGACCTGGGAGTTAGGAAACTCAGGCTCTATTCCTTACTCTGCCACTTCTCTGCTGTGTGACCTTGGGCAAGTCACATATCCCTTCTGTGTCTATTTCTTTATCTGAAAACCGGGGAAAAGATTCCTGATCTACGTAGCAACCATGTCTACCAATTCTGTTGTAACTGTACTCGCCCAGTGCTTAGTACAGTGCTCTGCACACAGTAAGTGCTCAATCAGTACCACTGATCGACTGCGGGAATGTTCTGTGTTCAATATGATCTTGCATCTTCTATTCCAGCATTTAGACAGTGCTTTGGCACTTAACAAGAATTTATTAATTATAATATTAAGTGATTTGACTATGTCCAATCAGGGCTGAAACCAGAGTCCAGGGGGTCTCTTGATCCGTAGATCTGGTCTGTTCTCTGACCACCTCCTATGTTGCTTTTCTGGTTAAGTAAAACGTATGAATTGTCTGGTGATGATGATTCCCTGTCAGACTTCCTAAAGTCCCACCTCAGAGTGAGATTACATCGCTTGACGTGTCTTAAGTTCTTGGACTCGAAAGAAAGAGGAGGGAGGATCTGGCAGTTGACTGAGTATAGGATATAATAAGATCCATAATGAGATCCAAGAGGGAAAACAGCTTCCCAAAAAAACCTTTCCCTTTGCTAAAATTAACGGTTGTAAAATATGCCGTGGGATGGGTTTATTTTTAAACACCACCATGATTTGGGATGGCAGCACGAAACCTGTTACATCTTCTGGTATGCCTTCTGCCCCACCAATGGAATTGCTGTGCTTCGTTAAGCAGATTGGTGGCAGGGGGTGGGGGGGGGGAGAGGGGGGCGGGGTCCTGCAGGAATGATGGAGTTTCTGGGATCCTGCATCTTCTCCTGCTATGTTGACACCAAAGCATATTGGGCCCAGGTGGAGCTGCCTCAGCCTTTCGGAGACATCTGCTGTGCCCTGGGCACGATCGGGGCTCTGGGCTGCCCAAGATCATCTAGGGTTTTGTAGATGGCCTACTTATCCTCGCTCCTCTCCCACTACACCCAAGCCTGCGCGCTTCACTCCTCTAACACCAACCTACTCAATGTGCCCCGATCTCACCTTTCTAGCCGTCGACCCCCTGCTCGCGCCCTCCCTCCGTTCTGGAATTCCCTCCCTGCTTCATGTCTGACAGACGATCAATCTCTCCATCTTCCAAGCTCTCCTAAAATCACATCTCTTCCAGGAAGCCCGGCCAGACTGATCGTGCATCTCCCCACCCTATTTTCCCTCCCTCTGCGTTCTCTTAAGTCTGTATCCCTTTCACTTGAATATATGCCCTGCCTCCATTCCCACAGCACTTAGGCACATGTTTTTTATAACGTATCACTTCCCTCTACCTGCATTTTATTTTAATGTCTATCTTTCCTACTATATTGGAGGCTCACTGAGGGCAGAATCATGTCTGCCTCCTCTATTGTACTCAAGTTCTTAGTTAAGTGTTTCACCCACAGAAAACTCTCAATTATTCATTCATTCAATCGTATTGAGTGCTTACTGTGTGCAGAACACTGTACTAAGTGCTTGGGAGAGTACAGTATAACAATAGGCACATTCCCTGCCCACACGAGCTTACAGTCTAATAATGGTGATAATACCAGTCATTGCAGTATTTGTTGAAGCGCTATGTTTGAAGCACTAAGTGCTGAGGGAGTTAGAATGCAATCAGGATGGACAGAGTTTCTGTCCCACAAGGGGCTCTCAGTAGATGGGGAAAAGGACAAAGAAAAGATTGGTTTTAGAGAAAGCCACCAGGTTTGGGTTTGGAGCATCGAGCAGCTTTTATTTTGTGCAAAAAGAGAAAATTATTCCTCATTAAGTCAGGACCCTCTTGATTCTGAGCATTTCTGTAAAAACCAAGGCCCCGATTTGGCCTTCTTCAGTGTGAATAATAGAACTATCATAGGCTCCAGAGAAGACCGACAATTAGAAAACTGAAACAGGAGACTCTTCCTAACCTCACCGATTTGCCCCACAAAAGCTTGGGCGGCTGTTAGCTTTGCACTTTTCCCCATACCCTTTGAGCCACCCAACTCCCCCGGCAGTAAAACAAGGTTTTCCATTAAATGATGTGTCTGACATTTACCAAATTTTTATGTGACAATTTAGAAAGAACCGGTTGCATTAAGCAGCCTTATTAATATTGCAGTAACATGATTAGGGGAACATCATGGCCGTTAGACCATAGGGCTCTAATTTATGAGCTCTATAGAGAGGAGGCGATGAAGTCTCTATTGACCAAAATACCTTTAGCACAATTCATGCCGTAATGAACTTGGTGCAGAAAGAACCCTCTTGGATAATGCAGTGTGTGCGGAGTCAGGTGGTATTGAGGGCCTTCATTTTGCATTTGCAGCCTCTGGGGTGTTTGAGTTTGCAGTCTTACCTTGGGGGGCCTGAGTATGGAAGTAAACTGGAAATCCTAGCAAGGAATTAGTCATCACGAGGAACTCGGCTAGCTTCTCTGAAGGGATGGGGCAAGAATGACCCACCCCTGCCCTCCCAGACTTTCCTGTCTGAGAAAGGCAGCTAGGACACCTCTTATTAATTAATGCTATTCATTACTGCATTTGTTCAGCACTTGGTGCCAAGCCTTATGCTCAACACTGGGAAATGGAACAAAGGGAATGATTCAGACACCATCAGGCAGGGGGCTTAAATAAGAATAGGGAGGAGAGACTGGCAACAGGCGTTCACAGAAAGTCATGAGATTGGAAAATAAGCGAACCCAGCTAATATAACGGTTATGACAGTCAATCAATTAATGGTATTTATTAAGCATTTACTGGGTGCAGAGTACTATACTGAGCACTTGGAAGAGTATAACACAACAGACCTGGTAGACCTGTTTCCTGCCCACATTGAGCTTGCACTCTAGGCAAGAGCTAAAATAAGAGGTGCAGTCATTCCTGGAGAAGGAACTGTATTCAGGCTTCTCCCCAGTCCCCTAGGGCTATCTAGGAGTCCCAATCAGGCTGGCATCTCAGCAGGGCAGGCATCAACCCAGAGATGGTGGGCAGGGAAAAATGGTTTGGCTCATCAGGCCGGGGGTTGATGATGATAATGATATCCAGTGTTTAGAACAGTGCTTGGCACATAGTAAGCGCTTAAATACCATCATGATTATTTAAATGCTTAAAAGGACGAGCAATGTTCTAAGCTCTGGGGTAGTTACGAGGTAAACAGTTTGGACACAATCCATGTCCATCCTGGGGCTCACAATCTTAATCCCCTTTTACAGATAAGATACCTGAGACACAGAAAAGTGAAGTGCCTTGCCCAACTTCACACAGCAGACAAGTAGCAGAGTCCGAATTAGAACCTATGACCTTCTGACTCCCAGGCTCAGGCACTTTCCACTACACCATGCTGCTTCCCCGATGGAAGGACGAAAAACCAGGGATTATAAGACTGCTGCTCTGCTGTCTCTCCGGGTGGTTTGTCGAACGCGGGGCCGATTTCACTTTCAAGTTTTTTTTGTGGGCCATTTTGGGCCTTTTTTTTAATGTTTCTTCTAGAATATAAGCTCCTTTGGGAGGGAATGATGTCTACCTACTATATTGTATCAATCGGTGGTATTTATTGAGCGCTTACCAGGTTCAGAACACTCTTGAGCGCTTGGGAGAGTACAGTGCAATGATACAATAGAATAGGTAGACACGAACCCTGCCCTCAGTGAGTTTCCAGTCTAGAAGCGGAGGCAGATATTGAAATATATATCTGTCTCTAGATTGTAAGCTCATTTTTATTTATTCTTTTCATTTTCTGGCTTCTATTCCAAGAACATGCCCTTGGAAGGAATGAAGCCCTTGTTAATTAAGATAGAGGTTCTTGAGGGATATGGATGGTCTCATGGAGAGGGAGGAAGGAATGAAGCCGAAGGGGATGGAGTCCCCCCTGGAAATCTAGGCCAAGGTCCTAGTGGACCATGTGGTGGAACCCCGACCCATCTCTGGGTTCATAGATGTAGCCTCAACTGCCCCACTATTCCGGAATGGTTCTCTCTGCCTTCTCCCTCTCTTTGTTTGACCCTTCTCTCCTTTTTGTCCCTTCACAGACCTGACCATTCTTTGTATAACAGCTTTTTCCCCTGTATCTCTTGCCATCTGGAACAATCTTCCTCTATCTCTCTGCCTCATCAACCCTCCATCTGTATTAAAGGTCATTTCACTGATTCTGTTATTAATCCCTGCGGTATTTTCCAGAGTTTACATCCTCACACTTAACAAAACAGAGTCTCAGCTCAAAACTTGGGTGAAGGGGGCAGGTCTCCACCTTGGATGACAGTGCCTGTGCCTGAGCAGAAATTTCCTGGAGGTATTGCTCGGGAGTGGCTGGCAAGTTGTTCTCCATCACTTTGCCGAGGCGGGAAAGGCCCAGCGGTGCAAGGATATGTACTGTCCAGGTTTCCTGTTGGAGGAGAACAAAAAGCTCTCACCCAGGAAGGTGCTATCTCTTGAGTCCTTTAAGTGAAGCCAGAATTAGTCTATGCCCAAATTATTATTATTAATACTATTATAATTACCATCATATTTAAGTGCTTACTAGGTGTCAAGCCCTGTTCTAAGTGCTTGGGCCCCACAGCACTTGCATATATATGTACATATCTAAAATTCCATTTATTTTTATTAATGCCTGTTGATTTGTTTTGATGTGTATTCCTGTTTACTTTTTGTGATGTCTGTCTCCCCGCTTTAAGACTGTAAGCCCGTTATGGGCAGGAATTGTCCCTATAGCTGAATTGTACTTTCCGAGTGCTTAGTATAATTCTCTGCACACAGTAGGTGCTCAATAAATACGAATGAATGAATGAAGTGAATTAGGGTGGGCACAGTCCTTGTCCCACATGGGGTTTGCAGTCTAAATAGGGAGAAGAGGTATTGGTTTCCATTTTACAGATAAGGAAACTGAGGCACAGGGAAGTGAAGTGACTTGCCCAAGGTCACACAGCAGGCAAGTGGCAGACCCGGGATTAGAATCCAGGTCTGTTGACTCCCAAGCCTGTCCTTTTTCCCTAGGGTCACACTGCTTTTCATTTATCCCAGTCCTGGTGGGTTAAACTACAGTGAATATGTGTATTTGTCTTCAACTTTTCCCCTCACCCTGAAATAGTCACCAGGCCTCCTACAGACATAAGAGTGTTAGCTTTGGGTTCCGGGTTCCCTCAAGATTATTTACAGGTACAAAGGTATTTAAGAAAACAACTGAAGCTGACTAAAAAGAGTCCATTCAAGGGAGGAGTCCATTCAGGGTCAATCAATAACATTTTGAGTATCTTATCTACTAAGTGCAAAGCACTGTACTAAGTAGTTGGGAAAGTACAAGTGAAGCAAGACCCATTCTCTGTCCTCAAGGACTTTACAATCTAATGACAAAACAGCTAGAAAAAATATATTTACAGATAGTGGGAGCAGGAGAAAGACCGAGGAGAGAACAGGTAGCAGTAGATACCAAAATTTACAAATAATTTTATAGACTGAGTCCTAAAACTTTAAGGAATAAGAGTTCTTCACCTCAGGTTCTTCCTTCCAGGAGGGATGGCACACAAATCAGTTCACCCAGAGGAGGGAAGATTTAATCTTGGCTTCAAGTTCTCTGGTGGAAATTTACAATGTCTCTCGATAACCTCTGCCCAAACACTGTCCCCTCGTTGTTCTGTATCAGCCAAGCCATGTACTGTCTCTGGCAGTCCAGAACATCAAGGGAAGGACATTGGTGCCTTCGTTTTTCCTTGACTTTTATTTTTACTCCTTCTTTTTCTGATACCGCTTTTGGCAACTCACGGGGACCCACATTCCTCTCAGACTGGTGTTCCTGGAATAAATTGAGATTCAAAGTTTTAATTACCATAAACTGCTGCCAAGTCCCTCTAACATGGATAACCGGGAGATGGAGAGTTTTAGCCAAGAGTTTAGAATTTCTGACTCTTATTTTCCTTTTCCTCTCCCAGTCCCAGGTTTCTTTTCCCTGGATCCTCCGCTGTGTTTTGGAGGGTGTTCAGTAGGGACCTCGAGGTGATGGAGTCTGGTTCCAGAGGCCAGGGAGGCTGCTTTGAGAAGCAGCGTGGTTCAGTGGAAAGAGCCCGGGCTTGGGAGTCAGAGGTCGTGGGTTCTAATCCTGGCTGCCACTTGTCAGCTGTGTGGCCTTGGGCAAGTCACTTAACTTATTTGTGCCTCAGAGAACTCATCTGTAAAATTGTGAGCCCCACGTTGGACAACCTGATGACCTTGTATCTACCCCAGCGCTTAGAATGGTGCTCGGCACATAGTAAGCGCTTAACAAATACCAACACTATTATTATTATTGTTCTTGTCTTGGGTTTTGAAACAGTTCCTTTTTTGATGACTGCATCAAACTCCTTGCTCACCTCTCTGACTCCTGACTCTCCCCACTCCAGTCCATACTTCACCTGACTGCCTAGATTATTTTTATTCAAAGGCATTCAGGCCATGTTCCCCACTCCTCAAGAACCTCCAGCGGTTGCCCACCCACTTCCGTGTCAAACAGAAACTCTTTATCATAGGCTCCAAAGGATTCAGTCACCTTTCCCAGCCTCCCTGATTTCCTACTATGACCCAGCCTAAACACTTCACTCCTTTAATGCCAACCTACTCACTGTGCCTCATTCTTGCCTATCTTGCCACCAAACCCCTTGCCCACCACCTGCCTCTGGCCTTGAACACCCTCCATCTTCATATCTGAGAGATGATTACTTTTCCCACCTTCAAACCCTTATTAAAAGCACATCTCTTCCACGAGGCTTTCCCCAGCTAAACCTTCACTTCCTCTTCTCCCACTCCCTTCTGTCACCCCTGCACTTGGATTTGCACCCTTTTTTTCCCACCCCTCCCTCAGCCACATATCTGTAATTCGTTTATATTAATGTCTGCCTTCCCTTCTAGACTGTAAGCTCATCGTGGACAGAGATCATGTCTACCAACTCTACTGTACTCTTCCAAGCATTAGGACAATGGTCTGCACATTGTAAGCACACAGTACTATTGATGATTGATTCACCTGTGCCGGACATATGGGCGGTTGACTTACCCCTTGCTATCTTCTCTTGGAGGCAGGGTTTGGTGGTCCAAGCAAGGCTATCAGCCCCCAACCCCCCGACAAACACACACACATACACATAGGTAAGTGGGAAACACCCTGACACTTCAAAAATGGAGAGACTGCTCATATCTTAGGATGCCTCTCCAAGGTAAAGCTGTTTTGCATGGCACATCAGTGACTTACCCAAGGACTTCAGCTGGAGCCCAGCCAGTTTCAGAGGAAGAATTGGATAAGAGGGAGAGAGGGGTAGCAGATTGGGGGAGAAGCTCGTAAGACCTATGAGGGTGTTCCAATTTAGGGGTCTGGTGGGATTGGGCATGGGAAGCAGAGATCCTTATTAAGGGCTTGCTAGAGGTGAGCAGCTGGAGCTGGTGTTGGTCACATAGGTTGAGGTTTCATCTGGGGAAAGTATCGGGGAAGATCTGTGGACTGCAGACCCACAGGGGAGCCATGGAAGTAGAGCCATGGTGAGTCCAGGAGTTCTCTAATGAACATTTGTCAGGTGAGGGAAGAGTGGTTATTTCTGCCCAATGAATCAGAGTTATAGAGTGATTACTGGGTGCAGATCACTGTACTAAGCACTTGGGAGAATACAGTACAGCAGAGTTGGTAGACACGATCCCTTCTAGATATTTCAGTCTAGATGGATCCAGTTGTGGATCTGGTTCAAGATACTTTTGTACAATTTCTGTGGAAATTTGCTACATGCTGGTTATCTAGGATCAGAGTGTGTGTTAAACCAACTTACTTGGGGTCTCTCTCTGTCAGGTGAGAGTGAGTATCGTGCATTCCTCTGTACTCCAGCAGCCAGTTCCTAGAGTGCAGGACTGACTAGTAGAACCTTCATAGACTTCCAATGCCTGATGGGAGTTTCAAATCCAAGAGTACTGAGAAGGTGGAAACAAACTCCGGGGGAAATGTTACCTGCACTAACTTGGACCTCCCCTACCTCCAGCAACACCCCCTGTCCCTCCACCATCTGAAGTAGCTGTAGACCCTTGTGACTACCCTCAGGTGGTTGATTATAAAAAGTGACTGGTAACCTCAGCACCCAAATCTTTTTTAAAAAATACTCTTTTAAAAGTGCAGTGTAAATCAAATAACCAGATGTTTGCAAGCCTCTCTCTTGCTGTGACTCTGGTAGATCCATGGTTTTAGAGCAGCACCTAGGGATTTTAAAAGTGCATCGAGAGATTCCTTTATATTTAATATGAGGAGTTTTCATCAGGGCGGCTGCATTTATTGGTCTTTAGCTCCCCTCTAGATTGTAAACTCGTTGTGGGGCAGGGAACATATCTACTAACTCTGTTGTATTGTACTCTTCCATGTGCTTAGTACAATGCTCTGCACACAGTAAAGCATTCATTCATTCATTCAGTCGTATTTATTGAAAGCACTCAATAAATACCATTGATGATCATTGCATTCCATCCTGGAAGGATGACAACTGCCCTGTCTCCTTGAGACACTTGCTATTTCCCCCACTCCAATCCTCCAGCACTTATGCTCATATCTGTAATTATGTGGTATAAATCATTTATTCATATGAATATGTCTCCCCTCTAGACTCTAAGCTAGTTAGAGGCAGGGAATGGGTTTGCTAATTCTGTTGTATTCTCACTGTTGTACAGTGCTCTTTACTTGGTAAGTGCTCAATAAATATGTCGATCGATTAACTGGTTGACAACAAATTGCTTCCAGGAGCAAAGAGAAAAGCTGATACTTTTTTTTTGGGGGGGCGGTGGGGGGGCGGTCACTTTCCCTGAGTGAGAATTGATAGCATTGGTTTTAAAAAAAAATCAGGAATAATTGGACTAGAAAATAATTCCCAGTGTGCATCATCTCAAAAACTCCCACCAGAATGTGGGAACTTCACTTGAATTGTCTGCTAATGATAAATGACAGTTAGAACAGACCGTCACATTGAGATGTTTAGTCCTCACTGCTAGGAGATGACACATTAATTTTCTTTCAGATTTACATTAGATTATTAATAAAATATCGGTGCTGGGATGTGACAAGTGAGGGACCATGGAAATGCCATGTCTCTGTTTTGGGAACGCAGGCTTTTTGACAAACCAAGTTGAGTTGTAAGAATTTGGGATTTGGCTCCATTACGTTATCCCTTGTCCAACCATGCAGGTGGGAGGTGGTGGCTGCCGGCTGGAAGGGCTTGAAGAGTTTGGCTCTCTACAAAGGGGGTATTAATAATAATTGTAGTATTTGTTAAGGGTTTATTATGAGAAGCAGCGTGGTGCAGTGGAAAGAGCACGGGCTTTGGAGTCAGGGCTCATGAGTTCGAATTCCAGCTCTGCCACTTGTCAGCTGTGTGACTGTGGGCAAGTCACTTCACTTCTCTGTGCCTCAGTTCCCTCATCTGTAAAATGGGGATTAAGACTGTGAGCCCCACGTGGGACAACCTGATTCCCCTGTGTTTACCCCAGCGCTTAGAACAGTGCTCTGCACATAGTAAGCGCTTAACAAATACCAACATTATTATTATGTGCCAAGCACTGTTCTAAGCGCTGGGGTAAATACAAAGTAATCAGGTTGATCACAGTCTGTGTCCCATTTGGGGCTCCCAGTCTCAATCCCCATTTTACAGATAAGGTAACTGAGTCACAGAGAAGTTAAGTGACTTGCTAAAGGTCACATAGCTGATACGTGGTGGATCCGGGATTAGAACCCACGTCCTCTGACTTCGAGGCCCTCTGATTTCCATGTCTTTCCACTAGGCAACACTGCTTCTCCTATCTGTTATGTGTTCATTTCAGTTCTCCTTCAGTCTGAAGGAAGAGGGTAATTCGGCTTCATTCTTGGATATTACCACCTGGTAATGAGGAGAGAGCAAGGCTGTGGCCCACCGAGAAATAGTACACACAACAGTTCCCCTTTGAAAAAGGGATGAAAGAGTTTTACTGGGAACTAAAGGTAGATTAGGGAATTAGGAAAGCCCAACTAGTAGGTACACCGCATCCAACAGTTTCACTGAACGCCAGTTAGTACAAGGACAAAAGAGCATAAAACTCAATTCCAGTATAATCTTTTCCTTCTCGAGAGTCAAACCTTACTTGAGAATTCCAGAACGGTGACTCAGTCAAAGCCAGATGGCCTGCATTTCTCTTCTCTCTGGATTTCTGATTCCATGTGCTCCCAGATTTGCTGGCTTTCCTGAGAAATAGTGGCCATGCATCCAGTTTTATTCAGGACAGCCTAGTTTTCATCTTTTCGGTCAACTGTTTGTGATTACAGAACTGGATGCCTTCAGTGGTATTTTTATTCTAAGTGTTTCACGCTCAAACCCTGTTTTACCCCTGTTTTTTCCCATCCTGTAGACACCACCACTATTTCCCCTGCCTAACGAGCCCATAATCTTGGCATTATCCTTGACTCATCTCTCTCATTCACCCCACGTATTCAATCTGTCACCAAATCCTATCAGTTCTACCTTCACAACATTGCTAGAATCCACCCTTTCTCCTCCAATTGAACTGTTTCCTTGCTGATCCAAGCACTTATAATAATAATTATTATGGTATTTGAAAAGCGCTCACTATGTGCCCAGCAATGTTCTAAGCACTGGAGTGGATAGGAGCAAATTGGGTTGCACACAGTCCCTGCTGCACGTGGGGCTCACAGTCTCAAACCTTGTTTTACAGAGATGAGGTTACAGAGGCACAGAGAAGTAAAGTGACTTGCCCAAGGTCACACAGCAGACAAGTGGCGGAGTCAGGATTAGAACCCATGACTTTCGGACTCCCAGGCCCATGTCCTATCCACTATACCATGCTGCTTCTCTCTTATCCCACCTTGAAGATTACATCAGCCTCCTCACCTCTCTGCCTCCTGTCACTCCTCACTCCAGTCCTTACTTCACTCTGCTGCCCAGGTGGTTTTTCTAAAAAAAAAAGTTCAGTCCGTGTCTCCCCGCTCCTCAAGAACTTCCAGTGGTTGCTCAATCACCTCTGCATTAAACAGAAACTCCCTCCCACCAGCTTTAAAGCAGTCATTCATCTCTCTCCCTATCTTACCTTGCTGATTTCTTCTATAAACCAGCCCTCACACTACGCTTCTCTAATGCCAACCTACTCTCCCTCTATCTCATTGCTGACCCTTTGCCCAAATCCTCTTTCTGGACTTCTCCTTCGTATACGATAGACCACTGCTCTCCCCAAATAAAAAACCTTACTAAAAGCACATCTCCAAGAAGTCTTACCTAATTAAGCCATCATATCCCTTAATCCTCCCTTCCGCGTCACCTATGTTCTTGGATCTATACTCTTTAATAATAATGATGGCATTTGTTAAGCGCTTACTATGTGCCAAGCACTGTTCTAAGCGCTGGGATAGATACAAGGTAATCAGGTTGTCTCACGTGGGGCGCTCAGTCTTAATCCCCATTTTACAGATGAGGTAAATGAGGCACAGAGAAATGAAGTGACTTGCCCAAAGACACACAGCTGACGGAGCTGGGATTAGAACCCAGACCTCTGACTCCCATGCTTGTGCTCTTGCCACTAAGCCATGCTGCTTTAAGCACCTGATAGTCATCCCACGCTCAGCCCCACAGCACTTAGGTACATATCCATAATTCATTTAATTTGTCTTCTCCCCATCCCCCCCATCTAGACTGTGAATTTCTTATAGGCAGAGAATAATAATTATTATTATGGCATTTGTTAAGTGCTTACTATGTGCCAGGCATTGTACTAAGCACTGGGGTGGTTACAAGCAAATCACATTGGACACAGTCCCTGTGCCAGGTGAGGCTCACAGTCTCAATCCCCATTTTACAGATGAGGGAACTGAGGCCCAGAGAAGTGAAATGACTTGCCCAAGGTCACATAGACAGTGGCAGAGCCAGAATTAGAACTCACGACCTTCTGACTGCCAGGCCTATGCTCTATCCACTACACCAGGCAATGTGCCTACCAACTCTGCTGTATTATACTCTCCCAAGTGCTTAGTGTAGTGATCTGCACATAGTAAGCACTCAATAGTTGTTTGATTGACTCTCACAGCTGAAACAGCTCTCATAGTCACAGGATTGTGGGAGGGGAAAGCAATGTTTCTGGCTGTGGTGATGATGGTATTTGTTAAACACTTACTTTGTGCCAAGCACTGTTCTAAGCACTAGGGTAGATACAAGGTGATCAGGTTGTCCCACAGTGGCTCACAGTCTTGATCCCCATTTTACAGATGAGATAGCTGAGGCACAGAGAAGTTAAATGACTTGCCCAAAGTCACACAGCTGACAAGTGGCGGAGCCGGGATTGGAACCCACGACCTCTGTCTCCCAAGCCTGTGCTCTTGCCACTAAGCTACGCTGCTATTCAGTGGTGAATAGGGGAAGTCGGGAGCCCCCCGGTGAACTTTGGTCATGGAATGGTGGATCCTTCTTGCCACATTCCTCTCTTGACATAGAGACGTAGCCTGGGGGAATGCAGACAGCTGGGGCCTGGGAGTCCAAAAGTCATGGGTGCCACTTGTCTGCCGTGTGACTTTGAGCAAGTGAATTCACTTCTCTGTGCCTCATTTACCTCATCTGTAAAATGGAGATTGAGATTGTGAGCCCCAATGTGGGAGAAGGACTGTGTCCAACCCGATTTGCTCGTATCCACCCCAGCACTTAATACGGTGCTCGGAACATAGTAAGCGCTTAGCAAATGTCATAATTATTATTATATTTCTTGGGCCCGTGTTTACGGAACGCCTTCAAAATATTGTGTATGATAGCGTTACAATAAGGTGTGTGCCAGGTTTGCAATACTACACGGGCCTGGGTGTCTGGTATCCACAAATCCTATCAGGATCTTGTCTCACCTTGACTCCAGGTCCTGCGAGAGAGGAAATGCCTTTCTGCCTCCTGTCTTTCCTACCCTTCCACTAGTGCTGATTGCAGACCCGATTCCTGATCCGGTAGTGATTTGGTGTCTTGCATGTCATCCTGGAGAAGAAGCTATTTGAGGAGCTACCTCTGTTCTGGCCCAATCAGTCAGGGTGTCGGGCCAGAAAAATTCAAATAACTGGCTTCTAGCGGGTCCCCTTCATGAATATAGCTTCCTCTAGCTCCAATTTAGAGAAGAGGCATTTGTACAGTCCATAAATTCTAAAGGAAATCGTTATCTATTTATCTCCGAAGCCCAGGCTTGGTCCATCTGTTTCACTCATTGACAGTAGGTTGCTTTCAGTATAAACTCCTGCCTATATAACAAAATTGAGTTTTCTATGTGTTGGGCCATAGAAGATGAGCGGCTTCTACCGATCCAAAATCTTATCATTTTAATTGATCTCTCTTCGAAAGAATAATGCTAGATATTAATTGACCACTCAAATCAACTCTGCCCCTCTCCCCTTCTCCCACCTTTCCGATTAATATGAAGTGCCATGCGTTGTAAAGCAAAATGTCTGAAGTTGTGAACTGCTGTCCTGGACAGGACTCCTGCATCATGGAAGAGTTGGAGTTTTTCCTCTAACTCCACTCTGTCCTCTGGCCCCCTGGGGACATATAGCTTCTTAAACTGCCTCTTGAACAAGCTGGCAAATCCATCTTTAGAGCTTCTCCAAACCCTCAATCAAGTGAAAGTGGAATGGCAATCATCACCTGATGTCTGATGTTGGCTGTGATCGTGATTGACCAACTTCTTGGCACTGATGCCCTTGTGGGAGCCCTTCAGCTGTCAGTGGGGGCAGTGGGAGCCCACAAAAAGCACCCGCTGGCACCTCACCTCTTACCTGTACCTGTACTTTGACGTCTGCTCACGACTAAAAATAACCCCGGCAGTGAGGGGAATCAGAAGGTTCTGGATTCTGCCACTTGTCTGCCGTTTGACCTTGGGCAAGCTACTTAACTTTTCTGTGCCTCAGTCTTCTAGACTCTTTGTGGGCAGGGAATGTGTCTGCTATATTGTTACATTGTACACTCCCAAGTGCTTAGCACAGTGCTCAACACTCAGTAAGTGCTCAATAAATACGATCAACTGCGTGACTGACTTGGTGCTTAGTACAGTCCCTGGCATATAGAAAGTGCTTAACCGATAGCAATTTTTGAAAAAAAGGGGTGGGGGTGGGGGAGAACTCGTGCTCCAGGAAGCCACAAGGGAGAAAATGGAACGTGGTACTTCCCCTGACTTTTGCTACCTTGGATCCATTGGAAACTTTACCTGTCCCTGATCCGAAGCCACTGGGAATTGCCTGTTTCATTTTTCTTCCCATGGCAAGAACACTAAGGAACCTGAAGTGTTTGGCTAAAAAGGGAGATAATGACAGTCTGTGACATGCTGGTCCCCTCCCGTTTTCACTGGGTTTTTACTGGGGCCATTGGGTCCAGATAAATGAAGAACCAAGAGCTAGGTTATGC
The DNA here is from genome assembly GCF_004115215.2 of Ornithorhynchus anatinus. Classification (NCBI taxonomy): domain Eukaryota; kingdom Metazoa; phylum Chordata; class Mammalia; order Monotremata; family Ornithorhynchidae; genus Ornithorhynchus; species Ornithorhynchus anatinus. Next base: position 71,362,614 of record NC_041732.1, on the reverse strand, counting down.
CTGTCTGCCCACGGGCTCATGCAGGAGCCCCCGCTGCAGGAATTTGGAACAGAAACGTGGAGACCAGACAAATGGTGTGGGAAGAAATGGAGGGGGCTCTAGGGGCTTGTACCAATAGGAGAGAGGTACAGCAGGTGTGGGTTTAAACATAGTTGTGCTCCACAGAAGAGCCGATCTATAAATGGATCCACTAATTGTTGCCCAAGCTATTGGATGTTTCCCTGCTTCTTGTTTTTTAAAATCCAGAATGGCTTTTATTTGGAAAAATGAAAAACGGACCCCATTATATCCCTTTAATGATCAAGCATTGCCTGTCAGAGATTTCTGGCTTCTTAGTGATTCTGCTTGTTTGTTTAGTACATATATAAAGCAGCCGAGGGAGAGGGGGAGAGAGAGAGAGAAAATGAATGCAGCCCAACATCTTAGAGATTGTCAGTCTTTTAGTTTTACTTCTCCACATTGCTTTCCAAAACAACCCTTCCAGAATTGCAACCTGTTTTATGATTTTCAATTTACCCTGATTTCAATGAAAATAAGACAGGGCTAGGGATCCCAACTCGAAGCTAATCAAATAAAGCAAATTGGTGTTACCTTTCTAGCCCCCCTGATTATTTCTATGGCTCCAGATGGAATTTACTATCAAAAGCAATTGGTTTTCATAGCTGTCATATTGCAGCTCAGGCTGGGTTAGCAGTCTGTACCAATGCCCCATCAACGGTAGGGGTGACCCCAAAGGAAACAGAAATCTAGCAGCACGCTTCAGCATCCTTTCTGGGGGTCTCCCTCCCCCAAACCCCTCAAATCTCACAGACCCCATCAAAGTGTAAAATGCCAGGATGAAAGTTTGAAACAAAATCCTTTAGGTGAGATTTGAGCTCATAATTGTACATTCTTCGAGTTCCTATCACAGCTCCATCTCCTCTGCCTTGCTATAACTCTCAATTTATTACTCTCAGCTGAGTTTGTGCGTGGAAGAGATAAGCCCAAGAGACATACCTTTTCTGGATTTTTTTCTCCTTACCACAAGAAGAAAAAAATATGGAAGCAATTTACGTCCAGTTAAAATTGCCCCTTATTTTTATGACAATATCTGAAATCAGCTGCTCTCAGGCAGCACTAAACCACCTTGAGAGATGGAGACCAAAGGAAAAGAGGGTGTGAGATACATAATGGGTCTTTATATAGTGGCCCTGGGAAGAGACTAGTGGGATGAGGTGGGCATTTCAACCGAAGCAAGTTGCTCAAATTCAATGACTTGGTTTTCCGAGTTTGAGAGAAAATGAAAATGCAAAGGAAATGTACTTCTCGCTGCTGCCTTGGTTCTGCCAAGGACATGATGGACTAAGGACGTGAAACAGACCTTTGGGAATTTGCATGATTTAGGATTAACAACAAGGGCGCAGGCCCATTCAGGAATTCCCATGGTGGTCTTTTGCAGTGTAATTTTGGTGTTGGTTCTGGGAGCGTGGTGTTGCTAGTGGCTACTTCATGCCCTTCCTTTTTGCAGACAGTGATGAGGGAAAGAAGCTTTCTCTCAATCTAGAGGCAGGTTTTACCTGTGCAGGTGAGCATTGGTGGATTCAGGTCCATCTGGAGTCACTGCTGTTGGGAGATGACTTTGCTTCCGTTCTAGGCACTTTCTGCTCTTTCGGAGTTTACCAGAGATGTAGATGTCAGGAAGTCTCCCCCTTCAGTTCAATCAGTTGCATTTACTGAATACTTATTGTGTGCGCAGAGCACTGTACTAAGCACATGGGAGAATACAATATGACAGAGATGGTAGACATATTCCCTGCTTATAATGAGCTTACATTTTAGACCTCAGCCCAGTCACTGGCTTTTGACCCAACTGGATGAAGGAGCCAGAATGTTTCCTTCTGGGTGGGGAATATGACCAGTTATGTCACTCTCCTTCCCCCAAGTATTATTGTACTCTTCGGTTCTTGGGTTTGTCTTTTCCCTAAAGAACTGCTGTGATGTATTGGAGCTGGAAATCACCAGAGCTGTGCTTGGTCATCGCTAACTCGGTTTGTGACGGGGTTGTCTGAATTCAGGCAGGGGCCCCGCAAAGTGGATTTGGAAAAGAACATGCCTGAGGGAGGTCTATGAATCTCCGGAATAGAAGACTGAGTATTGATTGTCCATCCAGGGGTTTATGTTGTTGTAGAGGTTCTGGAAATGATCGGTTAGGAGATGGGGGATGTTGGTGTTCAAGGAGGAACTGCTATAAACCAGCCCTATTTGTTGCAACATTGATTTCCTTAAGTTAGACAGAGGCGTGGTGCAAAGATCGAAAGGACCTCATGTTTCTCAGGCCTCAGTTCCGGGTTGATCCAGCTTCTGCAGTATTCTAAAGTTCAAATATCATATTTGAAAATCCCAAGAATGAGCCTCTGTACTGTGAAAATATACCAAGCATCTTGCCTTGAAAATGGGTGATGAATTTTGTCTGCTTGGAAGTGTGGGTACTTGTGAAAGGGGAGACAACGCAGGTGCCCAAGAGAGTGAACACTTGATTATCAATTAATCATATTTAGTGAGCACTTACTGTGCACAGAATGTGGTACTAAGTACTTAAAAGAGAACAATATAACAGACACTTTCCCTGCCCACAGTGAGCTTACAGTCTAGAGGGGGGGACAGACATTAATAAAAATAAATGAATTGTGGATATTGTGGGTCTGAGGGGAGGGGAGATGAAAAAAGGGAGCAAGTCAGGACAACACAGCAGGGAGTGGAATACTTGGGAGAGACCTTAATCAGGAAAGCCCTCTTGGAGGAGTTGGTGCCTTCAATAAGACTTTGAAGCGGGCGAAAGTAATTGCTTGTCATGCTTTAAAGTTAATGGTAGGAATTTCTGTGTGATGCAGAGGTGGATGGACAGCCACTGGAAGTTCTTGAGGATTGGGGAGACATGGCCCCAATGTTTGTGTAGAAGAATGATCTGGGCATCAGAGTGAAGATTTTACTGGAGTAGGGAGAGACAGGAGGCAAGGAGGTCAGCTAGGAGGCTGATACAGTAATCAAGGCAGGATAGGCTAAGTCCTTGGAATAATGTGGTAGTTTGGATAGAAAGGAAAGGGCAGATTTTAGTGATGTCGTAAAGGTTGAACCAAAAGGATTTAGTGATAGAAAATGTGGGTTGAATGAGAAGAGTCAAGCAAAATGCCAAGGTTACAGGCTTGTGAGACAGGAGGGTTGGTAGTGCTATCTACAGTGATGGGAAGGGCAGGGTTTGGGTGGGAAGATAAGGAGTTTTGGTTTTTTTTTTTCATGCAGAGGTATGGCACGATAGCCATTTAGAGATGTCTTGAAGGCAGGAGGAGATGTGAAACTGCCTAGAGGGAGAGAGATCAGAGCTAGAAATGTAGATGTGGGAATCATATGCATAGAAGTAGTAGTTGAAGCCATGTGGGTAAATGAGTTTTCCAAGGGAGTGGGTGTAGATGGAGAATAGCAGGGGACCCAGAATTAAGCCTTGAGGGACCCCCATATTAGGTGAGGGAGGCAAAGGAGGAACCCATGAAAGGGACTGAGAAATAGTGGTCAGTGAGATAGGAGGAGAACCTGGAGAGGGCAGTGTCAGTGAAGCTGTGGTTGGATAATATTTCCCGGAGAAGGGAATGGCCGACAATTTCAAAGGCATCTGGGAGTTTCAGGAGGATTAGGATTGGAGGAGCAGCAAGGCCTATTGGACAGAACAAGGGCCTGAAAGTCAGAAGGTCATAGGTTCTAATCCTGTCTCTGCCACTTGTCTGCTGTGTACCCTTGGGCAAGTCACTTCACTTCTCTGTGCGTCGGTTACCTCACCTGTAAAATGGAGATGAAGACGGTGAAGCCTATGAGGTACATGGACTATGTCCAACCCGATTTGCTTGAATCCACCCCACCGCTTAGTACAGTGCTTGGCACATAGTATGTACATAACAAATACCATTTTCATTATTATTATTATTGTGTAGAGGTCGTTGTATTTGGGATGAAGGAAATCATTTGTGACTTTTGAGGGGGTGGTTTCTGTATAGTGAAGGGGATGGAAGCCAGATTGAAGGGGGTCAAGGAGAGAATTGGTGGAGAAAACTTGAGACAGTGTGTCAACAATTCACTCAAGGAGTTAGAGGAATGGTAGGAGAGAGATGGGGTGATAACTGGAGGGAGCTGTGGGATCAAGGGAGGGGTTTTTTTTTTTTTAGAGTGGGGAGATTTGGGCATGTTTGAAAGGAGCGGGAAAGAAGTTACTGGAGAGCAAACAATTGAAGACGGTGGATAGAGAGGGAAGAAGGGAGGGGGCAAGCATTTTGACAAGGTGAGAAAGGATGGGGTCAGATGCACGGGTGGATTTTGAGAGGGCAAGAGATCTCCTCTAGAGATATTACTAGGGAAGATAAGAGAGTTGAAGAAGTGGCATGAGGAGGGAGGGGCAGAGGAGATTTTAGGAAATCACACCTGATAGTTTCAGGTTTTTCAATAAAGTAGGTGGCCAGGTCATTAGGGACAAGAGATGGGAGGACAGGGGGTTTGAGGAGAGAATTAAATATCCGGAACAACTGGCGAGGTCAATGGGCATGGGTGTCAATAACGATGGACAAATAATTTTGCCAGGCAGAGGAGAGGTCAGAGTTAAAGCACCTAATGATAAACTTGAAGTGAATGAGGTTGGCCTGATACCTATTCAGTTTATGAACAAGTCAGGTCCTGTTCTTCTCCCTAACAATCTCACTGAGATGCTCTTTCGACCATTTCACACTTAACCCTCCCCTCCCCCGGTGGGTAGGAAAGGCAACTAAAATGAACTGAAATTTGAGCCAGCCATTTTGGCCCTTGTTGGGAGACCTGGTGAAAGATTTGTTGAGGGTGGCGGAAATGGGAGTGAAAGTCTACGAGGAAGTTTGGGATTATTTGTGAATTTATCTGTTACCCTTGACCCCTTGCCCTCCCACCCCCAATTTTTTTTTTAATTGTGGTATTTGCTAAGAGCTTACTATGTGTCAAACACTAAGTGGTGGAGTAGATATAAATTAATCAAAGCAGATACAGTCCCTGTGTCACATGGGGCTCACAGTCTAATTATCCATTAAGGTGGATAATGTAGGTTCAACTAAATATCTACATTGTTTCTGGGAATCTCTCGGAGTGCATATTCTCTGCTGTGACTTTGGTGCACTTAACCCACCCAGCCTTAGTTTGCCACTGTAAAATAAAAAAGAACATAGTCCTTAACCAACTACTTTCCCTCTCTGGATAGCCTTACAAGCCCCAAGTGGGGTAGGGACTGTGTCCGATGGGATTGGGTTGTGAGCACACCAGTGCTCACCCCAGTGCAGAGTAAGTGCTTAACAAATACCTTGTTAATATGAATAGTCACAAAAATAATGAGTCCCACTGTCACTACTTGGTGTGTAAACTCGCCCAAGACTGAAGGACAGGTTGCATTCTCCTCCTACCCCAACATTCCATACTACTCCATAGTCAGGTATGGGACCTTTCATTTTTCAGCTTCTGCACTTCATCCACCCTCAGTGGGACAGTGACCTTGTTCTCCTTCCCTTCCCCCTCATCCTGCACTCTGAGAAAGTTGCAGAGTTGGATAGGTGAGCCCTGATTCTGAAAACAAACAACCACCAGTGGGTATTCCAATTACACAGTATATTGTGGGTTTGCCTTGGGCTTCCAACATTCATCTTTCCACTATTTCTGATTAGGATCTCATTTTCCCTATCCAACCTCCCCTCTGCAACACCTATGCACTTGGCTGCATATCCCTTAAGCACTCTGTTGCTCACCCCAGACCCATAGCAGTTATATGCATATTTTTATTCTCTACTATTTCCCCTATAGTTTATTTTAATGTATGCCTCCCCACATGGACTGTACACTTCTTGTGAACTGGGATCTCACCTACTAGCTCCACCATACTGTACTTTTCCAAGCACTTAATGCAATGCTCTGCACACAGTAAGTACTCAATAAATAACATTGTTTAAATGATTGATCTTGAGAAAGTACAACAGAAGGAAGACACATATCACCTGCCTACGGGGAGTCTGTACTCTAGTACAGGAGCTTAAAGAGGTTGTTATACAGATAGCTCAATAAAATCCCTTCTGAAGAGTTATGGTGGTTTATAGACTGTTTACTGATATGTTTAGGAGGTCAGTCAATCCCTGCCCGTAAATTATTTTAATATCTGCCTCCCCCTGTAAACTGTAAGCTCCTTGTGGCCAGGGAACACACCCACCAACTCTATTGTGTCATATTCTCCCGAGCTCTTGGTGCAGAGCTAATTTTCATTCTCTTTCATGGGCTCCTCCTCTGCGTCCCACCCCCTAACTGTGGGAGACCCTCAAGTTTCAGTTCTGGGTCGCCTTCTATTCTCCATCTACACCCACCTCCCTGGAGAACTCAATCATTCCCAGGGCTTCAACTGCCATCTCTTTGTGGAAGATTCCCAAAATCTACATCTCCGGTCCTAATTTCCGTCCTTCTCACTATCTTGCATTTCCTCCTGCCTTTAGAACATCTCTACTTGAATGTCCTGCTGAGTCCTCAGAGTTAACATGTCCATAACTGAACTCCTTATCTTCCCATTCTAACCCTATCCTTTCCCTGACTTTCCCATTACTGCAGACAGCACCACCATCCTCCCTGTCTCACAAACCCATAACCTTGGCACCATCCTCGACTAATTTCCCTCATTCAACCCATGCAATCTATCACCAAATAATGTCAGTTCAACCTTCACAAAATCGCTAAAATCTGCCCTTTCCTCTTCATCCCAACTGCTACCGTGCTAATCCAAGCATTTATCCTAGCCCACCGTGACTACTTCATCAGCCTCTTTGCTAACTTTCCTGCCTCCTGTTTCTCCCCACTCCATTCCATGCTTCTCAGCTGCCTGGATCATTTTTCTACAAAACTTTCAGTCCATGTTTCCCCAATCAGGAATCTCTAGAGGTTGCCCATCCACCTCCGCATCAAACAGAAACTCCTTATCATCAACTTCAAAGCACTGAATCATCTTGCCTCCTCCTACTTTACCTCCTTGATTTCCTACAACAACCCAGCCCACCCACTTCACTCCTCTAATGCCAATGTACTCCCTGACCTCAATCTCGTCCATTTCGCTGCCAACCTCCCACCCACATCCTGTCTCTGGCCTAGAACATCCTTCCTCTTCGTATCTGACAGACAATCACTCTCCCCATTTTCAAAGCCTTATAAAAAGCACATCTCCTCCAAGAGGCCTTCCTTGACTAAACCCTCATTTCCTCTTCTCCCACTCCCTTCTGGGTCACCCTTGCACTTGGATGTGTATCCTTTATTCTCCCCTCTTTCAGCCCCAGAGCACTTAAATGCAAATCTTTAATATCTATTACTGTCCAACTCTCCCTCTGAACTCTAAGCTCCTTAAAGGCAGAGAGTGTGTCTACCAACTCTGTTAGATTGTACTCTCCCAGCATTTAGTATGATGCTCTGCACAGAGTAAGTAGTTAATTAGTATGTGTGATTACTCCGCCTACCGTAAGCACTTAATAATATCTTTGCTTGTCTAGAAAAATACTCATATCACTGAGTCTCTGGCTCACTTTCCCTTCTCCCTCCTTCTTACCTTAGATTCTCTAGGGGATTGTTAGAGAAGCAGCATGGTCTAGTGGATAGAATCCAGGCTTGGGAGTCAGAAGGATCTGGGTTCTAGTCCCGGCTCCTTCACTTGTCTGCTGTGTGACCTTGGGCAACTCACTTAACTTCTCTCTGCCTCTGTTTCCTCATCTATAAAATAGGATTAAGACTGTGAGCCCTATGTGGGACAAGGACTGTGTCCAACCTGATTATCTTGTTTCTACCCTAGCGCTTAGAACCGTACCTGGAACATAGTAAGCACTTAACAAATACCACAATTATCATTACGATTAATTGTTAATATTTTTATCATTATTATTACTAAAGGGCTGCACCCCTGCATGCTATTTCAGGGTTTTTTTCGAGTGCTGAGATTTCTCTTTTCTCTGAAATCAGACGGACCCTTGATTCATGACTTCTTGAGAATTCTTTTTGCAAAGGTTAAGTGGCTGTCGGGCTTCTCTTCCTCTGCAAGGATCACACAACTGACCTTCCTGTTAACGCCTCTGCCTGGCCTCAGCCCCCTCCCCGCCCCCCCACCTTCCCCTACAAGGCAGGAGGCCGGATCCAACCTCCAAAGCCAGAAGCTATGCGAGTTCTAATAACATCAGAATTGGAGATTAAATATTATTAAATTGCTCATTATTTCTATTTAAGCCATCTAAAATGATCATTACCTTCATTAAAGCCATTTAAGCTGCGTTCTAAAGTTCCCTCTAGGGGTGTGCCTTGCCAAAAATGTCAGGCAGCAGGGGCAGTTTTTTAATGGGCAAAAGGAAAGGGATTTTCTGGGTTCTGGGAACATAGGTGTGTTCATGCTTTTGGAGGTGCTTGGGAATACTACACTTCAGCTGGCACTCTCCTTTCCTTCTGAGGTCTCCTAATAATAGTACTAATAATAATAATGGAATATTATCTGACTTTTATATTAATGTCTGTCTGTAAGCTCATTACGGTCAGGGAATGTCTGTTAATTCTGTTGTACTCTACCAAGCACTTAGTACAGTGCTCTGTACATAATTAGTGCTCAATAAATACCATTGATTGATTTTAATTTGTCCTGCGCTCACTATGTGCCAAGCACTGGATAGAAAAGTAATTGGGTTGAACACAGTCCCTGTCTCACATTAGGCTCTCAGTAAAAGTAGGAGGGAGAATAGGAATCCCCATTTTACTGATGAAGGAACTAAGGCACAGAGAAGTATGTGACTTGCTCAAGGTCATATAGCAGGCAAGTAGCAGATCTGGGATTAGAATCCAGGTCCTCTGACTTCCACGCCTGTGCTCTTTCTTTCCACTAGGCCACACTTCTCACTGTGACTTGTTCTAGATCCTCCTGCATTCCGACCCCTGCTCCTCCCTACTTGTAATCTGGAGTTCGCTCTCAATTCAAATCTGCCAGACCGCAGCTTTCCCCTTCTTCAGAAACTTCTAAAAATCCCCCTTCCTCTAGAAGGCTTTCCCCAAGTCACTGTTCCTCACCTTGAGTCTCATTCTCCCAGCTTCTCATCTCAGCCCTTTTACATCCCCTCAGCAGTTAAGCGCTCAAAACCCCCCCTACAATTTTTGCACATGTTGACTTGCCTACTTTAGTGTGTCCACATAGTCTATTTCATCCCTTTATTATTATTGTTATCATTATTATTGTATTTATTAAGAATTTACCAGACACGGTAGTAAGTGCTGGGATAGATATGAGGTAATCAGGTTGGACCCAGTCCCTGAACCACATGGTTCAGATGAGGGAATGGAGGCCCAGAGAAGTGAAGTGACTTACTCAAGGTCACACAGCAGACAAGTGGCAGGGTTGAAACTAGAACTCAGGTCCTCTGACTCCCAGGCCCGTGCCCTGTTCACTAGGCCCTGCTGCTCCTTCCTCCTACTAGTCAATTGATTATATCTAGTCTCATAGATGTTAAACTTCTTGAGTGCAGGGATTGTCTTCTACTTCTATGGTACTCTCCCGAATGCTGTGGCTCAGTGGAAAGAGCACGGGCTTGGGAGTCAGAGGTCATGAGTTCGAATCCCAGCTCTGCCACTTGTCAGCTGTGTGACTGTGGGCAAGTCACTTAACTTCTCTTTGCCTCAGTTACCTCATCTGTAAAATGGGGATCAACTGTGAGCATCACGTGGGACAACCTGATTACCCTGTATCTACCCCAGCGCTTAGAACAGTGCTCGGCACATAGTAAGCGCTTAACAAATACCAACATTATTAACAGTATTATTATTCCTCTCAAGCTGGGCTACTCAGTGGGCCTCACTGGCATCTCCCCAGCCTCCGACCTCTCATCTTACCCTTCTTTCTGCTTCTCCCTTCAAGCCTGCCAGACCAAATCTCTCTCTCCCCATTTTTAAAAGCTTTCTGAAATCCCACCTCCTCTAGGATGTCTTTCCTGATGAATTTTTCTCTTCCCTGATTGATATCTTCCCAAATATCACCTCACCAATTTTGCACTACCTCCCTACTTATGCCATCAAAATCAAGTGTATCCTTTCTGATCCCCTTGATTTACATACTGTACTATTTCAGGCATTCCCATAGCTATTTTTTCCAGTCTCTCTTTCTTCCTATCTGTAAATTATTATTATTGGTAGTAGCAGTATAATATTCATTAAACATTTAGCACGAGTCAAGCACTGTCCTAAGCACTGAGTAGATACAGGATGATCAGGTTGGACACAGCCCCTGACCCACATGGAGCTTACTGTCTAAGTAGAAGGGAGAACAGGGTTGATTTCCCATTTTACAAATGGGGAACTGGAGGCCCAGAGAAGTAAGTGACTTGCTCAAGGTCATACAACTGACAACTGGCGGAGCCAGAATGAGAACCCGGGTCCTCTGACGCACAAACACTGGGGCCTGGACATACTTCCTCCAAAACAATAATTAAAAATAAAGTGGTCAGCCTAGTTACTGACCAAAGCCACCTTTCTTCTTCTGGTATTATTTGTTAAGCCCTTACTGTGTATCAAGCACTGTTCTAAGCGCTTGGGTAAATACAAGTTAGTCACAGTGGACAAAACCCCTGCCCCACATGGAACTCATAGTATAAATAGGAGGGAGAACAGGGAGGACCCTGAGAACATTCCTATCACTTCTGAACTGGTGTCTAGAGAATTCAACCAAGAGTCTTCCACAAAGAAACACAAAAGAACCCTCGTTTTTAACAGGCAAGGGCAACAAGACTGAGGTAGAACCCCGCTATGCTGCCAGAAAGAGTAGCTTTGGCCAGTCTCATCACCTACTTCACGTTAAGTCGTGGACTTTGATGACCTATTTTAGAACTCACCCAATGAGCAAAGACTGAACTCTAAAAAATTGATTCTGCCCACCTCGCAACATCATTTTGGGTCTATGTCTCCTGTAAGATGTATGTTCCTGGAGAGTAAGTCCCACATCTTCTGTGGTGTACAGCAGTTAGTACAGTGCCCTGCACATTATTTGTTCTCAATGCTTTGGATTGATTCAAATCTTTCTCTCCAGCCCTGACCTCTCTCTTTCTCTGCAGGCTCACATTTGGGACATCTCTATTTGGGTGTCCCACCTATCAGTCCAACTTAAAATCATCCAAAATAGAACTCCTCATCTTCCTGCTCAAACCCTGTCCTCCCCCTGACTTTCCCATCATCCTAGACAATACCACCTTCCTCCCTGTCTCACAAGCCCGTAATCTTGGCATTATCCTTAACTCATCTCTCTCATTCAATCTGCACGTTCAATCTGAGAAGTAGCTTGGCCTAGTGGAAAAAGCCTAGTATTTGGAAACAAACAATGGATAGAGAGGTCCTACTAAAGCCTGAAAAAGTGACTGAATAGGTTGATGTGGGATTGATACATACTCCTGCAAATTATATTAGGTCCTCACTGCACTCAGTCAGTCAGTGATATCTATTGAGTGCTTTCTGTGTGCAAAGCACTGTACGAAGCACAGGTGGGTTTGTCCCATATTGGGTTTTGTGTTCATGACTCTGCTTTTGACTCACGGGATTTAAGCACCTTGAGGGAAGGGACTGTGTATACCTACTTCGTTTTACTCTCCCAACCACTTAATATAGTGCCTTGAACACTGTAAGTGCTCAATTAATACCATTTACTGCCTTACATTGTGTTTTCATTAAGCCTTTGCTTTAGGCAAGCAATCTCTTTTATTCGACCCACCAGTTTCATCTTTCTGCAGAAGTGATTTTTCCAAAATTTCATGACTATGTTGTATTGTTTGAGAACCTGCTTCACAGTGTCTTGAAGATATTTTTCTCTGTTCTCTGAGGCTCCATGTGCTCCTTCTCAGTTTCTCGTATAGCAACTATTTAGTATACTGTTGTCAAACATTCTCCTTGCAAGTCTCACCAGGAGATCTGCAACTTAACTTCTCTGTGCCTCAGTTCCCTCATCTGTAAAATGGGGATTAAGACTGTGAGCCCCACGTGGGACAACCTGATTCCCCTGTGTTTACCCCAGCGCTTAGAACAGTGCTCTGCACATAGTAAGCGCTTAACAAATACCAACATTATTATTATGGCTCAGTGGAAAGAGTCTGGGCTTCGGAGTCAGAGGTCATGGGTTCGACTCCCGGCTCTGTCACTTGTCACATATGTGACTGTGGGCAAGTCACTTCACTTCTCTGGGCCTCAGTTACCTCATCTGTAAAATGGGGATAAACGGTGAGCCTCACGTGGTACAACCTAATTACCCTGTATCTACCCCAGCACTTAGAACAGTGCTCTGCACATAGTAAGCGCTTAACAAATACCAAGATGATGATGATGATGATGAGATGTGTGTCTCACCCAGGGGATTGTTGTCCTGTAAGCACTGCTTCAAGACAGGTGAGCTGACTCGGCTTAAGGGCCTGTTTGGTGGCAGATATCACGTCTCCCAACTCTGTCGTATTGTACTTTCCCAAGTGCTTAGTACAGTTGTCTGCTTATAGTAAGTACTAAATAAATAGCATTGATTGAGCTTGGGAGAATTCAACAGAAGAAAGACACATCTTTGTTCAAGTAGCTTGCAGTATAATAAAGGACATTGTTACATGTTCATAAAGACGGCTCAATAAAATCCCTCCTGAAATCCTAAGGAGGTTTGCAGACTATTTACCGATCTGATTAGGAGATCAAGCAATGGTATTTATGGAGTGCTTACTATCTGCAGAGCACTGTGCTGAGCACTTGGGAAAGTTCAGTTGAGTTGGTGGACCTGATCACTGCCCATAGGAGCTGCAGTGGTCAGGGGAAGGCAGACATTAAACTAAACTCTAAATAGGGGAAATAGTAAAATAAAAGGATCAATCAGGGATGTTTATTGACCACTTTCTGTGTGCAGATCACTGTACTAAGCCCCAGGGAAGTACAATAAGGCAGAGTTAGTAGATGCGATCCCTGACCACAGGAGTTTACAGTCTGCAAAGGGGGGGCGGTATTAAAACAGATTACGTGAAGGAGGCTATATCCCTTCAGAGACAAGGAAGAGAGTTGCAGAGACTTACATAGGTCAGAAACTTGATCCCTGACCTGGCTTGCCCCATTTCCTGCCCAGATCTGGCTGTGATATAGACTGGAAAGTCTTGCTTAACATAATAATGTTGGTATTTGTTAAGCGCTTACTATGTGCAGAGCACTGTTCTAAGCGCTGGGGTAGACACAGGGGAATCAGGTTGTCCCACGTGGGGCTCACAGTCTTAATCCCCATTTTACAGATGAGGTAACTGAGGCCCAGAGAAGTGAAGTGACTTGCCCACAGTCACACAGCTGACAAGTGGCAGAGCTGGGATTCAAACCCATGACCTCTGACTCCAAAGCCCGTGCTCTTTCCACTGAGCCACGCTGCTTCTCATAACATCAAACTCTAAGTGGCAGGAAATTCACTTCCAGGGGATAAATGCTGTGGGGCTGGAATAAGTATCAAAGTCCCTAAGGGGTACACAGCCAAGTGCCAAGATGAGGGCAGATGGGCTATTTAGGAGTTTGTTAGAGAAAGCCTCTACAGCCCCAGTCTGAAACTCAGTGGGGAACTGCAAACTGCTGCTCTATAAAATATCAATAAAAATAAGTTATGGTACTTGTTAAGCACTTACTCTGTGCCAAGCGCTGTTCTAAGCGCTGAGATAAATACAAGTTAATCGCATTGGACGTAATCCCTGTGTCACATGTAAATACAAGTTAATCAGTTTGGATCTATTCTCTCTGCAATACGGGGCTCACACTGTAAGTAGAAAGGGGGTAGGATTGAATCCCCATTTTACAGATGAGGTAACCGAAGCCCAGAGAAGTGAAGTGACTTGCCTAAGGTCACACAGCAGACAAGTAACTGAATTGGGTTTAGAACGCAGTTCCTCTGATTCCCAGGCCAGTACTAGGCCTCACTGTGTTTTTTCTGCATAGAGATTCTCAGAGACAGTAGTTTCTAGAGACAGACATCAGATTCTAGAGCTTTTCCAAATGGCAAGGTGCAGAATAACAAAGCCTGTATTCTTTCCCTATTGAAATGTATATATAACGGATGCATAATTTTATCTATCAATGGATATGTGGGGGTTTTCACAGCCAGTAATAGATGAACAGACTTCATATTTTGGGAATGTACTGTACATGGATCATGGAGGCCAACCCACGTTCAGTTTATACACTGAAAATATGAAGCATCTATCTATGTAAATATTCAAAGTCTTGTAGCCTTTATAACTTAGTTCAAGCACTTTGGCTGTGGGGAAAATTCCAGTGGAGATCCCAGTTTTGGGAGCCTTAGTGACTGAGTCAGTGTGGCCTAGTGGAAAGAGCCCAGGCCTAGGAGTTAGAGAACTTGCCTGCTGTGTGACCTTGGGCAGCTGATTTCACTTACCTGGGCCTGAGTTTCCTCTTCTGTAAAATGGGGATAGGGCCCTTTCTCCCTCCTACTTAGACTGTGAGTCCTATGTTGGACAGGATCTGTGTCTGATTTGTCATGCCAGTGCAGTATTGACACATGATAAGTGCTTAAGAAATGCCACATCATTACCACATCCTAGCATGGCCTAGAGGGTAGAGCACAGGCCTGGGACTCAGAAGAACCTGGGTTCTAATCCCAACTCAACCACTTTTCTGTGGTGTCACCTTGGGCAAGTCACTTAATTTATCTGTGCCTCAGTTCCCTTATCTGTAAAATGGGATTTAAGACTGTGAGCCCTAAGCGGGGCGTGGACTATTTCCAACCTGATTATCTTGTATATGCCCCTGTGCTAGAACAGTGCCTGGCACATTGTGCTTAATAAATACCTTAATAATACTAGTAATGATGATAAGAATTGTTGTTGTTATAAACAGTAATAATAATCATAATTCCCATTCTCTTTCTGCCAAGGACCCACAGCTCATAGTCTCTTCCCCTTTCACCCACTCCGTCTTCCCTATTTTCTCCCTCTTCTGTTTTCCACCCTACTTTAGGCAGTATTTCTTTTTATTCATAGATTCTTCAATAATCTCTGTTCTTTTCTCTCCCAACCCAGGAGAGAATGCCCCAGGCAGCTTTGCAGTTCTGATCTCTTGCTGAATCTTACGGTCCCGCTCCTATCCCTTCCAGAACCATAGCTGATCCATGGTGGGGCAACTTAGTGGCCTGTCCAGTCTCCAGATTTGGTTTTGTAAATTTCCAAGGCCCAGGTAGGGCAGTGGAGGAGAGTGGCCACCATTTTGAGCAAGGCCTTCGAGAAACAAATGACCAGTGTTTGTGAGCAGAGCTGTGGCAGGGGTAATGTTCCTGGGTCCTGAAGGTTTCGGTTGCTAGGTAACTTAGGAGCTGGAAGGATTTGTCACCCAGCAGCGACACAACTCAGTGGCATCAGGCCCAGGAAACAGTGAAGGGTTGTGTGTTGCTGGAGGATGACTATGGTTTCGAATGGACTGATTGTGAAGGGCCCACATCATAGCTGGGTGACATGGATGAACCGAATGGATGCTGCTTGTAGTTCCTGTCTTCCAGATGGAGTGTTTGGATGATGTGTGTAGCCAAATATGGAAAATGAAAGCATTATTAATGGGTTGTCCCTAGGACTTAGCTTCTGGAACGACCACTTCTTTAGGTCCCCAGATGCAATTTTAAAAGCTGCTGTTTTCCCTGCTCTCCAGATCACATTAAGGTGGTGCTTGAGTCTGGAATTGCCAGAATAATTTTTTTTTCCCCACCAGGAGATCCCTGGAAATGATGGGTCACAGGTCACCTGTTTAGGAATCCAGGGATGTGAGCAGTTAGGGTCCTCGATCTGTTATATTGTATTCTCCCAAGCACAGCGCTCAATATATAAGATTGACCGACTGGCTGCTCTGCACACAATGAGCGTTCAATAAATACGATTGTTTGACATGAGCTGCAGACTTTCATGAATGGTGGCTTGGCGGTGGCTATGGTGGCTATCCAAAAACCCTTTCCTCTCTCTTGGCTTTTCTCTGGCCAAGGGGTTTGCTCCCTTGACACAAGTGTTAAAGTGTAATGTCACTGTCAGTGGCGGCGTTTTCCAACTCAGAGAACTAACTGCATCTAACGTGTAGTGGGTACCTGCTGTGGGTGAATCTCTAGAACAATGGCATCAGCAAAGTCGCTCCTCTCCTTGCCGAGCTTCTTCAGAAAAGAGCCGTAAGAGACCCAAGCCAAGATCCAGCCACTTTGGATTTATGTATTTATTTGTACTCTTCCTCAGCTCTTATGTATGTATTATCAATCAGTGGTATTTATTGAGTTCTTACCATGGGCAGAACACAAACGTAAGCACTTGGGAGAGTGTTACAACAGAATTCATAGACAAATTCTTTGCCCACAAGGAACTTGCACTCCAAATGGGGAGAAAGCCACTAAAGTTAGCAATGGACATGTACAACATAAATTTTGTAGGGTTGAGAGTGGGGTAACTATCCAGAGCTTAAAGGGTACAGATTCAAGAGCATAGATGTCCCGGAAGGGAGAGGGAGTAGGGGAAATAAGAGCTCAAGGAAGACCTCATGTAGGAGATGTGATTTTAATAAGGCTTTGAAGGTGGGGAGATTGATGGCAGTGTATGTGAATTAAGAAGTGGCTTTTTTTTTTGAACACTTACCATGTGTAAAGCACTGCACTAAGCACTTGGGAGAGTACAATACAACAGAGTTGGGAGAGTACAGTACAACAGAGTTTGCAGGCTAATTCCCCCATAACAAGCTAACAGTCTGAATGGAAGAGGAGGGAGTTCCAGCCAAGTGGGAGGCTCAGGGCGAGGGATCAGTGGTGAGATAGATGAGATTGAAGTACAGTAAGTAGATTGGGGATAGGAGTGGAGTGTGCAGGTTGGGTTGTAGTACAGTGGCTTCCAGTGCTTAGTACAGTGCCTGGCACATAGTAAGCACTTAAGAAATACCTTAATAATGATTATTATTATTGTAGTACGAAATCAGTGACATGAGGTAGGGGAGGAAGAGATAATAATAATAATGTTGGTATTTGTTAAGCGCTTACTATGTGCAGAGCACTGTTCTAAGCGCTGGGGTAGACACAAGGGAATCAGGTTGTCCCACGTGGGGCTCACAGTCTTAATCCCCATTTTACAGTTGAGGGAACTGAGGCACAGAGAAGTTAAGTGACTTGCCCACAGTCACACAGCTGACAAGTGGCAGAGCTGGGAT
Organism: Ornithorhynchus anatinus; assembly: GCF_004115215.2. NCBI lineage: Eukaryota > Metazoa > Chordata > Mammalia > Monotremata > Ornithorhynchidae > Ornithorhynchus > Ornithorhynchus anatinus. The sequence continues at coordinate 71,345,367 of NC_041732.1, read as the reverse complement.
TCAAACTCATGAGCCCTGACTCCAAAGCCCATGCTCTTTCCACTGAGCCACGCTGCTTCTCACCACGCACGCACCCAAGAGATGATTGGGTGCCTTAAGACCAAGGGTAAGGAGTTTATGTTTGAGGTGATGTTGAGTGGGTAACCACAATAGGTTCTTGAGGAGTGGGGAGAATCAATGTGGCCGAGTGGAAAGGGCATGGTCCTCGGGGTCAGCGGACCTGGCTTCTAATTCCGGCTCTGCCATTTGTCTGCTGAACAACCTTGGGCCAGTCACTTAACTTCTATGTGTTTGTTACCTCATTGCAAAATGAGAATTAAGGTTGTGATTCCTATGTGGGACAGGGACTGTGTCCAACTTGATTATCTTGAATCTACCCCACTGCTTAGTCCATTACTTAAGTAAGCACTTAACATATGCCACCCTCCCCACCCCCCCCACCCCCCGGGAAAAAAAAGGATCTGGGCAGAGGGAAGTATTGCCTGAAGTGGGGAGAGACAGAAGGCAGGGAGGTCAGAAATGAGGCCGATGTGGTCATCAAGCTGGAATATAAGTGCTTGGAACAATATAGTAGCAGTTTGGATCATGAGCAAAGGGCATATTCTAGAGATGTTTTCAAGGTAGAATTTACAGGACTTGGTAGCACTGAATATGTGGATTGCAGGAGGGGGCTGAGTTGAGGGTAATATGCAGATTAGAACTTGTGAGACAGGAAGGGTGGTGATGTCTACAGTGATAGGAAAGACACGGGGAGAACAGAGTTTGGGTGGGAAGGCAAGGAGTCCTGTCTTATACATGTTAAGTTTGAAGTGTCAGTGGCATAGGCAAGTAGGGATATCCAGAAAAAGGTGAAAATGTGAAATTGCAGAAAAACAGAGAGGGCAGATCTCGAGGGGTAGATTTGGAATTATCCACAAAGAGATGGTAGTTGAAGCTTTGGGAGTGAATGAGTTCTTTAAGGGAGTGTCTGTAGATGGAGAATAGGAGGTACAGAACAGAGTCTTGAGGAACACCCACGGTTAGGGGGTGGGAATCAGAGAAGCCTGTGAAAGAGACTGAAAAGTAGGTAGCATATCTTAGTGGAAGGAGCATGGGCTTGGGAGTCAGAGGATGCGGATTCTAATCCTGGCTCCAACACTTGTCTGCTGTGTGACCTTGGGCAAGCCAGTTAACTTCTCTGTGCTTCCGTTACCTCATCCGTAAAATGGGGATTAAGACTGTGAGCCCCACGTGGGACAACCTGATTACCTTGTATCTACCCATGGCTTAGAACAGTGCTTGGCACATAGTAAGTGCCTAACAAATGCCATTATTATTATTATTATTGCCAATAAAAGGAGCAGCCAGAGAGAGAGGAGGAGAACCAGGAGAGGTCAGTGTCTGTGAAACCAACGATGGATAATGTTTCCAGGAGAAGGTGATCCACCGTGTTGAAGGCAGTTGAAAGATCAAGGAGGATTAGGGTGGAGTAGAGGCCATTGGGATTTGGCCTGAAGGGAATCATCGGTGACCTTAGAGTAGGCAGTTTCCATAGAGTGAAAGGGGAAGAATCCAGATTGGAGGGAGTCAGAGAGAAGTGGAGGAAAGGAAATGAAGACACTGGCTGTAGACATCCCCCTCAAGGAGTTTGGAGAGAAATGGTAGGAGGGAGATGGGGGGTAGTAATTGGAGGGAGCCATGGTTGATCAGATGTTTTTTTTAGAATAGGGGAGCATGTTTTAAAGTAGTGGGGAAGAGGCCATTGCAAAGTGAAACAGTTCAAAATCAAGGTCAGGGAGGGGGCAAGTGTCATGAAAAGGGGCAAAGGCAGCATTATGTTGGAAGTACAGGTGGGGTAGATTTTGAGAGGAGGCAGATTTCTACTTGAGATACTGCTGGGAAAGATGGGAGAGACAGAGAAGGGGGCAGGAAGAGGAGGGGAGAGTAGAGATGTAGGGGAGATTGTAGGGAGATTTCACCAGTTGAATTTTATTGATAAAGTATATGGCCAGTTCATTAGGGAGGAGATGGGAGAAGGGATTTAAAGGGGAGTTAAACATATGAAACTGCTGGCACAGGCAATGGGCAGAGATTTTTGGTTTTTTTTTTTTTTTAAAAAGATGGAAAAATGTTGTTGCCAGGTGGAGGAGGGGGCAGAATTAAAGCAGGTGAGGATGAGGTTGGCTTGGGTCTGGATTTCCACCAGGAGTGATCTGGAGCTTTTGTATGAGAGCGAAGAAAGCAAATTGGGAAGGTGATCCAGAACTGTGAATTAATGGTACGAGATCAGTGGAGGAACAGGGGAGCGAGGCACTTGAGTTGGTTTGAGCGGATGGTATTGAGGGTGCAGATATGCACTGAGAAGATAGATTGGGTATGGAGCAAGATGATTTTAGAGAACTGGAGAGGTTCAAAGGATCAGAGCTTTCTGTGGGGGAACAGGCCAGCTTCGTGGGCAGGGAGCGTGTGGGAGAGAAGGCAGGTGAGGAGGCTGTGGTCAGATAGAGGAATTTGATTAGGGTGGAGACTTCAAATATATTGTTAGGTCTGTTTCCACTGTTAGACTATAAACTCTTTGGGGTAGGGCTCATCTATCCAAGCACTATTATTGCAGCTTCTGCCAATATTACTACTAAAGGATGAACACCTTCCTCTGACTCATTTCCTTAAAGAGTTTCTGTCCAGCTGGTGGCTGGACAGAATTGCCTTTACCGGTGGAGCTTAGTCCTTTAGCTGGCCCAAACCTCCCTGACAGTCCAGACTGCCCAAGGGAGTGTCAGAAATCAGAAGGAGGGGAAAATGCCTGATTTCTCCTCACTCTGGGTGAGTTTAGAAGTTGAGTTCATCAGCTGTCACCCGCTAAAATGTGACTCGGGTGTTGGTTTATGGTGTCTGCTGCTGCTAGTGTTGTGTGTTGTATTTCTTTCGGGTCCTGGTGTTCCAAAGTCAAATTACTGTGACTAATGTAGCACTGTAAATTTTTGTAGCCATCTACAGTAATGCTGTCTGCCAGTGATACATGGTGTCTTTTTAGCAAATTCAGGTTTTAAAAATGTAACACAAGGACCGCAATCCTACTCTTTCCATTTAGCATATGGCAAAATGTCGTCTTGAGAGACGGGAGGGTAAAAATAAAGATGCTAATGACTGTATCCTGGCCCAACATATTTACCTGTCAATAACTCGGGCCTCTGCCAGCTGAAGCCTAAATGGGAACTATCAGGAGATTAAATGCTACGGAGGCGGACCAAGAATGTTCTCCCTGTCGCAGTTCAGACCTGAATGCATGGCGGGGAATCTAAGCATTTGGAGACTGGTTTGTCTGTTTGCGCTTAAGGGAGTCATCCGTCTTCTCTCTTAAGCTTATTTATTTCCTAATACCGGTTGATGGATTAATAGATGTGTGTAGAAAATTCTTCTCAAAGAGATAAGATATTGCAATCTGCCAAAGTACCAGAAGCATCTCTCTCATTCTCATGCTGTTTTGTCTACTTTTCAGTCCATAGCTCAGCAGCCCCGACATCATATATCTTGATTAGACGGTGGGTATTACTAAGAGGATGTTTTCTAAACCCATCATTGACACATTTAATTCATTAGGTACAAAATCCACAAGCAAATTTTTGCGGGCCATAAAACATGGTTAATCCAAGGCGCTGCAATAAAAGGTGAAAAATTATGTTACAGCAAATGTAGAATATTGCTTTTCTGTAGAGACTTTTACTGGCCTATGATATCTTTCTTAATAAACTTCTCTTTGGTAATTTAACTGTTTGGTGTTTTCAGACCCCAGAATGGTTCGATGATACTCTACAACAGGAAGAAGGTGAAATACAGGAAAGATGGATATTGCTGGAAAAAGAGGAAAGACGGGAAAACCACCCGGGAGGATCACATGAAACTGAAGGTCCAGGGAGTAGAGGTAAAGGCTCGGAGAGGTGGTGCTTTTTCCCTTTGTCAAAGTCGTGGCTCCCGCGGGGAATGTGAGGGCTTCCCAGGAATGTGGGATTCCTGGGCTTTGTGCAAAGGAATTTTGTGTATGCTGGGGTTCTGGAGACACTTCCCTCCTGCAGGTACCTCGTTGAGGGGGTCCGGGGTGCCTGAACCTGACCAAACTGCATTTGTTTTCAGAGCCCCTCTAGTGCCCAGTTTGGGATTTGCCAGGGTGGCATAGTATTTCTTGCTGTATTGCCTCTGGGAGTGTTTACGGTTTTGGACCGTTAGAGAATTGAGGGTGGGTTAACCAATCTTTTCCAGGGCCAGGAGCCTCTTCCCGGAGCTAATTACCGGAACATAAATCCCCTAGATCTTCTTCCTAGATTCCCTGGGCAGTGCCGGCTGCCGGGAGTGCAGGGTGACCAAAGTCCCCATGGCTTTGACCGTTTGCATTTGGAAAAGACTCGGAGGACCCTAGGAGTCATTGCAAATTGGAAACTCAGGGCCTGGAGCTTTTGTAAACCATTTTATCTGGCATTCAGTGGGACCTAGGGCTTGGTGGGCTCAGTCCCCGAGTGCTCTGCTGTGTCTCGAACACTGAGGCCACATCCAGGACCTGGGGTTTAGTTGATTTTCCTACATCTGGTTTCCTTGAGGGTTTGTCAGGGCCCCGGGAAATGCCAGGGCTACATGGAAATGCCAGGAGCTCGGATCTGGTATCGGGGTCCCAAGGTTCACTCTATCTCTTATCGAGTGGTGCCTGAAGTTTTACCACGAGCATCCCAAATGCATTCTCAGGGCAGGGATCTGAAGGGAGTATGGAGTCATGTCCGGTCAGGACTTCAGCAGAAGAGATTTCTAATCCCTGGGTAAAGGTTAGCAACTGGGTGTGTTTTCCACTTGGGCCTTAGTTGTTGTGTGGCAAGATTAATAGCTTGGAGTAGCAAACCACTTGAATTCGATGGCTCGTCCTTACAGGCTGAAGTTTTCCTTTCTCCACTTTGTCACTCTGACTTTTTGTACATTAATCATGTGCTTTTATGGCTGTTAAAAATAGCATCAAATGGCTTTTATTATATTACCCCACAGAGAGAGATAAGTTTTGTTTTATGTTTTTTTTACACCTAATAACAATGCTTTATGATGATGAACAAAGAAAATCCTCTGAACGAGAAATTCCTACTCCCTGAATTCTCCTCTTCTCTGTGTTTGCACAGCATGATTTAATTGACTGCATGGGACATTAAAATGCAGATTACCGCAGACGCACGGCTCCGAAGCCCACCTATAGAACTGTGACCATTGATTGTACAAATATATTAGCACGCTCATGAATATTGATAGCAATGTGGTGTTTGTCATTTGTTATAGTAAACTAAGTGGGGGGTGGGGGTTATCTCAGAGGTGCTGTCAATGCCAACCTGAACAGATCCCGCTAGGCCAAGGGTCACGGAAACAGGGGCCCAGTGGGGAAGAGGGAGAATGAGCCAAACTGGGCCAGAGAAGGCTGAGAACTCTTTTGATCACATAGCTCAGGGCCCCTTCTGCACTAGGAGGGCATCAGGCTTCAGAGTTCAGAATGAGACACGGGCCAGCGATCCCTCTTCGTGTAGCTCCGTGGAATTTTTCACCTTTTGTTAGGTGTGACTCAGATGTTATTCTCCTGTAAATTTATGGAAGGTTTCAGGAGCCTGAAAAAGCCACAGAGTTTATTTTCTCCCCCTTGCAATAAATTGGAATGATCACAGATCGGATTCCAAATGATTTCTGGTTATTTTTAGGCAGTGTTTATGTTTTGGGTTATTTGTGGTTCCCACACAAATGTGTAGACACACGTTCCAGAGGCAGTCTGGTGCCTGCAGATCATGTAGGAGGGAAATCCGCACAGCTTCCGTACGATTTCCATGAATACCCACAGGGTAAATGTCTGGCCCGGGGAGGAGAGCAGACTTGGGTTTGCAAGCTGAAAGAAAATCAGCATGGGGGACGAAATGGCTCTCTTGTTGGCCTTGCCACTTTTAAGGAAGGAGAATGGAGGGCACTGAGTGATGATGCTGCTGCTAGCGAGAAGCAGCAGGGGATAGTGCATAGATCGCGGACCTGGGGGGCATGAAGGTCGTAATAATGATGGCATTTGTTAAGTGCTTACTATGTGCAAAGTACTGTTCTAAGTGCTGGGGTAGATACAAGGTGATCAGGTTGTCCCACGTGGGGCTCACAGTCTTAATCCCCATTTTCCAGATGAGGGAACTGAGGCACAGAGAAGTTAAGCGACTTGCCTAAAGTCACACAGCTGACAAGTGGTGGAGCCGGGATTAGAACCCATGACCTCTGACTCCCAAGCCCGGGCTCTTTCCGCTAAGCCACGCTGCTTCTCGTGGCTATGTGACCTTGGGCAAGTCACTTCACTTCTCTGTGACTGTTACCTCATCTGTAAAATGGGCATTGAGACCACGAGCCCCACGTGGGACAGGGACTGTGTCCAACCCTATTCGCTTATACCCACCCCAGCCCCTAGTAGAGTGCCTGGTACATAGTAAGTGTCTAACAAATCCCATTATCTTTATTATTATTATAATGACATATTTCAAGGGTTTACTATGTGCCAGCACTGTACTAAGCACTGAGATAAATACAAGATCATCAGGTCCATACAAGATATGGTCCTTATCCCATACTGGGCTTACAAACTAAGTAGGAGGGAGGACTCTTTTGATGGACAACTAAGATGAAGAGAAGTTGACTGGCCCAAGGTCTTGCAGCAGGTGAGTGGTGGAGTTGCAAATAGAACCCGCATCCTCTGAATCCCAATCCCATGCTCTTTCACTATACAGATGCTCCCCATCTGTGGAAATCTTAATTCGGGGGAGGAATTCCGTAGTGGAAAGAATATAGGCATGGGAGTCGGGAAACCCGGGTTCTCATCTCAGTTCTATCACTGGCCCACTGTGTGACCTTGGGCAGGTCACTTGATGATGATGATGGTATTTGTTAAGCACTTGCTATGTGATAAGCACTAGTCTAAGCACAGGGGTAGATACAAGGTAATCAGGTTGTCCCATGTGGGGCTCAGAGTCTTAATCCCCATTTTACAGATGAGGTAACTGAGGCACAGAGAAATGAAGGGACTTGCCCATAGTCACACAGCTGATAAGTGACGGAGCTGGGATTAGAGCCCACGACCTGTGAATCCCAAGCCCGTGCTCTTTCCACTAAGCCACCGGTGCCTCAGTTTCCTCGTCCATAAAATGAGTCTAAAGTACCCGTTCTGTGTACCTTCGAGATGATGAACCCTAAGTGGCGTAGGCACTCTGTCCAATCTGATTTATCCCAGTGCTAAGCACAGGATTTGCCACATAATGAGGTCTTAATCAATTCCAAAATTATTAAAACATTCAGGGGAATTGGCAAAAGAGGTGACCACCCATCCCATGACGGAGTTTGGCTGGCCAATCTCACTCACAAAGCACAGCAAGGCCTGGTGCATAGCATTCGCAGAGCAGATGTACTGCTGCCCTAGTTTCTGGGCCGTGAGAACTTGCTCCCACACATCTACCCTGGCTCCTCAGCCAGGAAGCCCAACTAGGCATGTCTTCTCGCCGAAGATGTTCGATCCCCGGTGAGCCTGGGCATTGCACTTCTGATCGCAGACATGGGAATTTCTAAAACCATCTTGTGTTCAATATCCTGCCCCTTAGCTGCAAATGGTGGCTAGATTGAAAAAGCCACCATTGATTAGAGAGCCAGATAGGCAGGCTGCAATAGTTAGCCACATGATTCTCTGAGCCGTGCAGGCCCCGTTTTCCCATTCAAGGGCATTATAAAGATTTTCAGGTATACCGACCATCATATAACTTGCTAAGTGTCTTCCCCCAGGCCAGGAAAACTTTAAAATCCCAACAACTCCACTCCTCAGCCGAGCATTTTTCTTTTATTCTGTTAAACCTCTGAGCGCTCTGTGTAAGCCGTCGCTCCAAAGCACATTGATTTTCAGCGCGGAGCACTGGGAAGGATAGGGGGCTTCTCTTTTGAAGCTGGTGGAGTTGCTAGTTCCTCTCTTGGTTTGGATTTTCTTTATACAAAAGAAAAGATGGCTCTAAAAGGTTTACAATTACATGTAGTGCTGTGGTCATTAGGTCTAAGATTAGAAAGGTTGGCAGGTAGGTAGGGGAGAGGGAGTTTCTGTGTCAAAGTGTTTTGAAGAAGAAATCGTGGCCTGACTAAAAATTCTTCTGCCGCCCGGTTGTAGTTGAGGCACTTTGAGTGGAAGCTTTGAAAGTTTTCCTGATAGCAGGAGGCAAGCTATAAAACAGCCTACATCCCCACATCGCAGTAACCATATGGCAAAAAATGTTTGCCTTTGAGCTGAGCCGGAAGAGCCTCCATTTGTGTTAATTTTGTTTACTCAACGGTCGCATCGCCATGAACCCTGGGTTCTTTTGCTCAAGTCTGTTCTACGAGTAGCGCGGCCTAATAATGATAATGTTGGTATTTGTTAAGCGATTACTATGTGCAGAGCACTGTTCTAAGCGCTGGGGTAGACAGAGGGTAATCAGATGGTCCCACGTGAGGCTCACACTCTTAATCCCCATTTTACAGATGAGGGAACTGAGGCACAGAGAAGTTAAGTGATTTGCCCACAGTCACACAGCTGACAAGTGGCAGAGCCGGGATACGAACCCATGACCTCTGGCTCCCAAGCCCGTGCTCTTTCCACTGAGCCACACTGCTTCTCCAAGAAGAAGAAGCTTCTGCTGCTTCTTTCCTTCTGGAAAGAGCATGGATCTAGGAATCAGAACAACCTGGGTTGTAACCCCAGCCCTGCCAATTGCTTGCTGTGTGACCTGGGGCAAATCACTTCTCTGTGCCTCAGTTTCCTCAACTGTAAAATAGAGGTACATGTTCTCCCTCCTACTTTAAATCGTAAGCCCCATGCAGGATAGGGGCTATGTCTGACCTAATTAACTTATATATGTCTATCCCAGCACTTTGAACAGCATTTGACACATAGTGCTTCACAAATGCCATAAAATAACCCCCCAAAATTGATAGCAAAGCCTCATAACACACTGGCAAACCTGACTCCCTCCTCACTGCACAACTGAATCGTATTGTTGGTATATTTGCAGCTCAAGGTCAACACTCCCACCCTGACACTGGCCAGTGGAATCAGCCTGTTATTTCTCCTCCGCATCGAAAAGTGGTTGGGCCTGTTTAAAAATTGCAGACGGCCTCCGGCAGCCCAAGTGGGGAAGAAATGGCATTTCCCCACCAAAGCAGACAGTTCCAATTTAACTTCCCCGTTTGTATCCAGACAGGACGGTCACCTTAGGAATACAAACCCAGGAGCCCGCTTCGCCTTCCGAATATCTTTTAGCTTCGTCTAGTGGAAGATGGTTGTGCCTTTCTTCCAAAAGCCTTGTGGAGCCACCTCTCTGGCCTCACGGAAGGAGAGTAAATTTCTGATCGGTCCAGAGCTAATGGAGACGGGCATCTCGTCAGCCCCTTCCCTCCTCTCTGCCCCCGCCACTTTGTCATCCCGTCCCATCTATTTCAAAGAAATCACTGAAATCACCTTTGAGCTGTATTTTCAGCCCTATAGATTAGGCCCAGTTCTGTTCTCTAGACCTCTCCGATTGTCCCTCTCCCTCTCCACCAAAATAAAAGCGTTTTCTTTAGTTCTTCGCTAATTGCCTTAACATCCACCTCTCTTCACAACTACAATAAGAAAGAGATCAAGTTTGTGTTTTTGAACTTCATCTAATTAGAAGTGACGTTCTTTATTTAGGCTTTGAACAGCAGATTTTTGGGAAAAAAAAACCCCACTCTTTTTAAAGTTGGAATGATATTGTAGTTACCGCATTAGGAATTAACAGGGCATGAAATAACTGTCTGCCTTGTGGCACTGCCAGATCATTTCAGCTCTGCTTGCTGCCCGAAGATAAATAGGTATCATACTTGTAGCTGATGGAAAAATACTTACAAAATAGCCAGCCAAGAACAGTTATAATGTCCAAGTCAAGTTCTGAAAACAGCAATTAATAGACAAGGAGGAACTAAGTTGGCTAATGAAGTTTCAAAGCAGCCACATTCAGAGAGAAGGGATGAAAAAAGAATTCACACATTGCCTGGTTTTAACTTGGAAGCCTATTTATAAACGAATTTAGAGCAATAATTGCTTGTCTTGAAAAATTCAATGATTCCTAACTGCCATTTGTTGGCCACATCCTAGAAGGGGTGAGTGGACAATTTTGGGGAGAAATGTTTTTTTTTTCCCTGTAAAGCACCCACATCCTCCCCTCCCCCGGACCCAAAGCATTACTGAGGAGGGAATGGTTGAGTGGAGTTGCACCGCGAATCTGCTCTGCGATGCTCTTCTGGATCTTTAATCATTGAAGTAATTGAAAAAAGCAACCCAGCTAGTAAACTGGCAAGTTAGAAATTAATTTCCTGTTACCTAGATGGGTGGCTGTGGAATCAATGCAGGATCTCCAATCCATAGTCCCTTCCTTAAACTCTAATTAGTTAGTATCCCTGGTGACATGTCCCTACTCAATTCATATAATTAAAATTTTAACTAATAAATAACAGTAAGCAGCATTTTGAACCAGCAACGTCAACATGGATGCCTGTTATTGCTGTGTGTTTTTTTGCATGGTTGGCTGTGAAATGGACTTGCTTTCCTCTTCCCATGTAATCATCTTCTCCTTTGAGTTTCAGAAAGTTTCAACTCCTAGGAGGCCTCTCCACAACAGAGTGAAACTAAATAATTCTGAACGCTCTGGAGAAAAGAGATTTGAAGTACTCTAGACTAGCAAGGAGGGGAATGATGAAAGGTGGAGGAAAAACTTTCAGCATCCTTTCCAGTCTCCCAAGACCTTCCCCATGTAATAGCTGCCCAACCAGAAGAGAACAGGCTGTCGGAGTTCACGGTCTAAATCGATCCACCTGAAGATGGGTTATTAGTTTTTCAGACTGTGGGTGCCCCGCTACTAGATTCACACTGGGCTGTGTACGGCGAAGATCAAGAGCTGAGAGCCGAAGTTTAGTTAAGACAGGGCACTCCCAAGACAGCTTGTGGTCTCCGTGTGCTTGGAAACGGGCATTAGAGGATGAGTGGCCTTTTGAGCTGAAATTTTGAGTTCTGGTCGGCAGGGAAGCTGGAGAAGCCATGCCACATAAAGCCCTTGGCGTTGCCTTGTTTACCTAAAGCCCTGACCTTTGGTTGCGGACCTCTGAGCTGAGAGGAACTTCAGGAGATCATCTGATCCAGCTTCCTGCCTCCGAGAAAGTGGGCAACCACATCGTACAGCATAGATGGGTGTTTTTACTTTCCTTGAAAATCTCCAGAAATGAGGACTCCACAACTTCCTTGGACAGAGCCATTTCACATTCAATCATTCTGCTAGTCAGGATCTTTTTAGTGGAAAAGCTTAGTGGCTTAGTGGAAAGAGCCCCGGTTGGGGAGTCAGAGGACGTGGGTTCTAATCCTTGGGTAAACCACAACTTCTCTGTGGCTGTTACCTTGTCTGTAAAATGAGGATTAAGGCTGTGAGCCCCATGTGGGACAACCTGATTATCTGGTATCTACCCCAGTGCTTAGAACAGTGCTTGGCACGTAGTAAGTGCTTAACAAATACCATAATAATAGTTATTTTAGTGAGTGACATCTTGTTCACTCCTCAGTGGCCAGTGAAAAATTCTGGTCAGTTGCCTTCTCATATAAAGTAGTTATCCACTTGGAAACAGGTATTACCTCATCACTGAGCCGTCTTTCTCTAGTTTATACAATCCCCCAGTTCCCGTCATCTTACCACACAGGAGCTGCCTTCCCTCCCTTTGGTCATTTGTGCTTGACTTCTCTGGACCCATTCCAGTTTTTCTATAATCTTTATAAAGAACCATGACCACAACTGGACACACATTCTATGAAGACACTGGTGGGCATGGAATATATTGTACTATCCCAAGCGCTTAGTACAGTGCTTTGCACACAGTAAATACAATTAAATGAATGGAGTGAAAGAATAACTTCCCAACTCTTGGGTGCAAGTACCTTTTATATTACCCTGCAGCACCATCATCATTGATGGTCCTTATTGAATGCTTACCGTGTGCAGAGCACTTGGTGGAATATAGTACAGTAGAGTTGGTAGACATGTTCTCTGCCCACGGTGAGCTTGCAGTCTAGAGGGGGAGACAGGCATTAATATATATAAATAAAACTATGTTAAAGAACAATTTTCTTTCCAAAGTATTGCCTTTTCTGGTTACTAACCAAGTCTCAGAGCAATAGAATAATCATCAAATGGTAACAAGGCCTGAAAACATGAGCCTGAGACCAAACCCAGTAAGAATTTTAATGAAAATGATAAATCCAAGCCACAGCATTAGTACTATACTTCTACAAGTTTCTGATAGTAATTATTGTCAAATATACGTGACTGCTCATACTCTTCCTCCTGCCTGAATCTCCTTCCTTCTTTAGATCTGGCTGAGCAGAGCCCTTCCCCATCTTCAAAGCCTTTCCCAAATCCTCTTTCCCCTGGTGGTATTCTCTAATTAATTTTCTTCTCCCCGGGTCATATCCTCCCAACTACTTCCTCAGCATTTTTGTACTCGATCACCTATAGTGGCTTTGTATTTATCGATTTACATACTTGATATTTAAGCATTTCTTTCTTCGCCTATCCATCTTTGTGCATTCTCTTTATCCCACTCTCTACGTAACTTTGTGTCAGGTTTTCCCCATTAGAGTATAAGCACCTTCGGGGCAAGGATCATGTCTCTTATCCCTTACTCAAGCTGCTCGAGTGCTTTGCATCAGAAGGCAATGAATACTACTGATTGATGGATTGAAGGACTAGTGGAAAGTTGGTGGTTTGGAAAAAATGCTTCGTTAAACTGATTTTTGTTTTTTCCCATCAGCAAGGCTGTGTAAACAGGGAGGTTGGATCCTCCATGTCCCCCTCCCCTCAATTTGTAAAAAGTGCAGGTTGCATTTTACCTCCCCACCCTGCCGTAAAATGTGGAGATTAGAGTTTACACCCCGCCCCCCCTCCTCGCACCTGTAAATCCTGAAGGCTGGATCCTAAACTCCCCATCTGCAAAACGTGCAAGTTGGATTCTATAGCCCCCCACTCCCCGACTCTGTAAAACATGGAGGTTAGATCCTACTCTCCCCTCCCTCTGAAAAGCATGAAGTTTGGATCCTATACTCCCTTCCCTCTATAGAATGTCAAGGTTGGATCCTACACCCCACTATTTGTAAAATGTGGGGGATTCTACAGCCCCCTTCTGTGAAACGTGGAAGTTGGATCCTACACCCACCCCTTTAAAGTGTGGAGGCTGGATCTCACATACCCACTTCTATAAATCACGGAGATTAGGTCATTCATTTATTCAGTTGTATTTATTGAGTGCTTACTGTGTGCAGAGGACTGTGCTAAGCACTTGGGAGAGTGTAATATAATAATAATAATCCCACACCTACCCTTGTAAGATGTGGAGGCTGGATCCCACAACGCCGTCTGTAAAACATGGAACTTGCATCCTACACTCTTCTCACTTGGTAAAATGTGGAGGTGGGATCCTACACCCCCTCCCCCCCCGCCCACCCTGTAAAATGCGAGGGTTGGAGCCTACATTGGATCCTATATCTCCTCAGGTACCACGGAAGATGGTCTACCACCGGAACATCTGTAGACCAACGTCTTGAATCGGGCAATATCCCGATTCGGTGGACTGTCCTATTGAAATCTGGAATGGAACTTGTTGATGTACAGTTTGTACAGAAATGTCTTTACACCTTCTGCCCTTCTCTGTTTCTGCTGCATATTATAATATGTAAAATATTTTGTGATTTCCTCTTTTAAACTTGATTTGAGCCTTATTAAGATAGGAACTCCCCTGTGAAAGTAAAGCTGCAGAATATCAATTTGGTATGCAGAACTTGTACTTAATTATTATCATAACAGTCCCTTAACATTATCGCAGATTAGCCCGCAAGGACATGTATGGAAATTTTAACGTATTCAATTACTACGCAAACCCTTGAACACCAATGTCAAAACTCACCAAGGACTCCTCTCTGCTTAGAACACTGTTAGGTGGCAGAAACAAGTTAGAAGTTCCCCAAATTTACAACCTTGATGTTGGTAAGCATAATTTATGAACCTAGCTAGAAACTGGGAATGGATCTTAAAGAACCCAATACCGTACATTTCTCCCCGTCTCTGTAAATGACCAGACGAGCTTGTTTGCGTTGGGTAAAGAATATCTCTGGCCTTCACTTGCCTGAATCGTAAAATATTGATCGTCTTCATCTCTCAATTCCCTGATATTGTTGGTGGAATTTGCTCCTGTCATCAGCAAGCAGGTTATTATTACTGGAGTCAGCAACCACTTGTGAGATCCATCACTCAGGCAGTGCTAATCTCCAAGCTTATTCCTCGGAAGGCCTGATCCAATTCACTTTAATTTACATGGGTTTTAGTCACCATCGGAGGTGAGCTATAGAGTTTGCAAACTAATTAGGTTCCCTTTGTTCAGCCAGCCGTCTTAATGCGTGCCAAGAAAAAGCTGTTGAAAATAGAGCTGAAGGTGAAAGACTTTTCTGCTCCTCAGTGGAGAAAAGGGCCGATAAATTGAGGGGGGAAGTACCCTTCAGCTGCTGGCACTGGTCATGGATTTTCACTGTTGCGTTCCACGAGGCCAGTTTTGGTTTCCTGCTTCTTCTGGAAGGACTCGCACTGTAAGCACCACCTTCTCTAAGCTGCTCGCAAGTAAGTCATTCATTTGAGAGCGTTTCTGCTCTGGCTTACTTTGAGCATCTGAAAAACTTGCTAATTTCCTCTGAATTTCCTGATCTCCTGCCCAGTAATATCACGCGTCTTTTCTACCAGGGAATTTTTTCAGCTATCTCCAAAAGGCTCCTCCTTTGTTCTGGTTTTATTGGACTCGTCAGGCTGGAAGGAATTTAAGAGATCATCAAATCCATCCCCTGGCTTCCAGACAGGACCGTAGTCAAACTACCCAGGGAGGAAGGTTTTTACCATTTTCTTAAAAGTCTGCTGGGATGGAAATGCTACCGTCTTCCCTCAGACTAGATTCCGGGCTCTTTCCATCCTTATTGGCCGACTCATTTTCTCCTATATCTAGGTGATATCACTCAAGCCATTTTCATTTCAAGCCTATGTTCTCTTATTCTACCCTCAGTAGAGAACGGTAATGGCTGGTTACCACCTCAGAATAATAACTCCTCGTGGACTTGAAGTTATTAAGTCAGCCCTTGTGCTCTTCTACTGGAGAACTATTCCTGTCTTCTGCCTTTCCTAATGGGTCCCACCTCCCAATCCTTTCATATCAGCAGTTTCCTGCTGACAGAAGCGGGGACTGGGGAGCAGAGGAGTTGGAGAGAGACTGCTATAAGTTAGCTAATAATGTTGAGTCCTGGTTAGTATCAAGTTGGGTTGGCAATGGAAAAGCAGCATGGCCTAGTGGATAGAGCACAGGGCTGGGTGTCAGAAGGACCTGGGTTCTTAACTCAGCTCCACCACTGTCTACTGTATGACCTGGGCAAGTCACAACTTCTCCATTCCTCAGTTACCTCATCTACGAAATGGGGATTAAGACTGAGAGCCCCAGGCGGGATATGGACTGTGTCCAACCTGATTAGCTTGTATTTTTCTCAGTGCCTAGTGCACATAGTAAGCACTTAATACCAGTAAATAAATAGGTTGATTTTGGTTGTCTGTGATTAGCCCTGGTATTTCATTCCTTCCCTCCCACTCCCAGACCCCAGACCGCGGAAGGCTAGTGATGGCTTTACCTGATCCATCAAAGGAGTTTCCCATAAGCCTTTGCCCAGAGCAATTTAGAGGTACTGCCGCATTGAAAGCAGACCAGTAGGATCTGAATCTAGCTCGTCAGCCACCTTACTCAGTCCACTCTCATGCCCAAGAACTGAAAGTCATGACTTTACCTCAGAGCGCTAGGCAGACCCTAGTCCCAAGGGTGGGAAGGGGCAGGATGAATAGAGGGAACGGTCTCTGGAAGGTCAAATGGGAGAAGATATTCATTAGCCTTTGGAAGAGGTTGAACTGTCAGCAGCTTTAAGTGTGAAGTGATTTGAAAAAAGTCCCGGCAGATTTAATTTAACAAAGTCCCCCAAGAATAGTTATCTAGGAGAGGATGCATATAGTATTTTTTCATATTTAAGTATTTACATGACAGTATGAGAAAACGGGGGTCTGCTCTTTTAATCTTTGCTGCCACAATTTACGTACCCTCTAATGATGGATGCAGGAGGCAGACATTTATTACCAAAGTGTGAAAAAATGTTGACTCTTCATGAATTGATTATTTAGAATTTATTTTATTAAATATTCTAGGTGGCATGTGATATACTGAACTTATGTTCATTATGGAATCTTAATGATTCATGTGTCTAAGGCGGAGCTGGGGAAATCAGACAGGGTTTGCGGTTTCTGAAGGAGAATATGGATTATTATTAAATCCGCAATGGGTCTCTTGAGAATGTCTTCTGAAGGGAACACACATATCAATAATTCCTTTTCTGTGTAGGGATTCTAATGTATTCACTCAGGGAGACATAAATTCCAAGAAAATGGTTATATTTTGGGGAGTGCTTTTCAGAACACCCTATAATCGTGGAAGATCTAATTTTATCCTTTAGCAAGAATATAGCACTCATAATCCTTTAATCACTGGAGCTTGTTTTGCCGTTTATAACTTTTAATAGGGAAAGCTTTGCTAATGTCGGTGTACTTCGGAACCTGCGATCCTATAGGCGATTACAGTGATTCATTTGTACATGGAGTTTTTTTCTCAGGATATCTGCAACGGATTTATTTGGGCCTTGGAAGAGATCATGGGTGATTATTGACTCCAGGAGTTCTGCTCTGAGGAGAGATCCTGAGAGAAATATGGGACGGATGATTCCAGGTTTGTAATCGAAGGAAATTATTCCAGCAGTAGGCCTGCAACCAAGATGGGAATTTGCCAAGGGGCCCGACAGTGGAGTCTTCTCAAACTCATTTGAATGATTCCTTCGCGTGGCCATTGGTCCGAATCTGTGGCTTGCCATGGCAACTATATTCTTGAGGTCCAGTGGGGCAGTGAAGTAGAGACCATCAATTTCAGGAGCCCCACGAAAGCGTTAATCTGCTGAAATGTTAGTAATCCATTTGCTTTCCTGCTGATCACAGTCAAAATGTGATGGGCTAGACATTCGGCCTTGACTGGTTGATTCTGGTGACATACTGATTACTTGATTTGTAAAAATTTTACGCCTGTTCTCCCCCTCTTCTCAGCTCCCCCGCATCTCTTAGAATATAAGCTCCTTGTGGGCAGGGAACATGTCTCACACTTCTGTTGTACTTTCCCAAGAACTTAGTAGAGAACCTGGCATCCAGTGAACACTCAGTAGATACCACTGTTACTGCACCCTGATACCAATTTTGATTCCATATATAGCAAGGCCTTTGCGGTTGCAACTCCTTGAAATTCACATTATCTGGAGACTTTTTCACAAATACTCTTTGGGAGGGGTTGAGCGGGTGCTATCGTTACCAGCAGTTTGGGGTGTTCAAAGACTTCGGGGATCCCTTCCTTTGCCAAGATGTCAGGCCGAATGTCTAGCCCATCACATTTTGACTGTGATTAGCAGGAAAGCAAATGGATAACCCCCCAGGGCTCCTTATTTGTAAATTAAAAATACAGTGGAAATGAATTTCTAATCCTGTTTACATGGTGAAATGCTTTGGCACTCTGATGTTTTACTTAAATCCATCATTTTGCTTCATGCTTTCATGGCTAGAATTAGACCTAATTGTCAATATAATGCCGTATTAAGCTTAGTTTCCCAAAAGGATACATGCTGGACTATTCAGCTAGTCTCTACAAAAAGAGTGTGATTTGCTTTCCCCAGGACTAATCAGTCTCATAAGGAAGTGGGTTTTATTATCTGACCTTTAATTACCGAATAACTCTGGGAGGAATCTTACCAGAAGGCCTACAAGTAAAAGGTGCTTGCATCTCTAATCATGGTAGATACTGGTCTGGCAATCGGGACACCTTCATTCCTGGCATACTCTTCCATGATTCAGGCCTCCTTGAGATGGGAAAGCAGAGAAAGGTCCCCTGCTTCTTGTCAGAATCCTGCAGAAAACTTATACCTCTTTAGAGCCGTAGAATTTGGTTCAGAGACTGTAACTCCAAGAGTTCATCAGACTCCTTTCTTAGGATGTGATCTTCAGACCTTTTTTTGAGAGATCAGTGATTTCATCTGTGAAGTTACTCAGTATGGAGGGAAAGCACAGCCAAAGGCCTAGAATGGAGAACTAAAGCAATCCTTTCAATGAATACACCTGCCTTCAAGGAGCTTGCAGTCTAATTCAGGAATATAACAAGAATAAGTAATAACCCTTTTTCTCTGTCACCCAACTGTTGTTGACAGCAGACTATCTTCAGTATCTGTTCTCCCTGCACTGTGTACTGCTGGGCACAGGGAGACCAGGTGAGAGAGTGTGGATGGCTCAGTGCAAACCATCACCACTTGTAAAGATAACTAGAGCTGTCCACCAGCTGGACCACTCTCTCTACTGTATTATGGGCTCTTCTCACCACTTCTCTCTGGGTCACACCCTTAGCTTCACCTGGCTGCTGTACCTTCTCTCATCTTGCCTACCTTCAACCCCTGCATTCAGTTTGTCTCTATGACCCCCGAGCATCCTTCCCACCAAATCCACCAGACCTCAACCTTTTCCCTAACTTCAAAGCCCCTACTCAAATCCTACCTCCAACAAGCCTTCCCTGACTTAATTATCGGCACCCCACATCTCTTCTGCTGCCTCTTGCTCTTATGTATTTACTTATGCACTTGGATTTATTTGTATCTCTGCATAACCATTCCATTTTATTTATTCTGATGCCCCTCTTGTGAATGTTTTTCTGGCTACCCACTCCATTAGAGTATGAACTCCTTTTTGTTAGGGAACCTCTCTTGTTCTCATTGAACTTTCCAAGCACTTAGCCTAGGGCATTGCACTTAGTAGATGCCCTTGTGATCTAGTGGAAAGAATCCGGGCCTGAGAATCAGGAGGCCTGGGTTCCAATCACAACTCTGCTACTTTGCCAGCTGTGTGACCTTGGACAAGACCCTTCTCTCTGCTTTAGTTTTCTCATCTGTAAAATGATGAATTACCAGTTCTCCCTCCCCCTAATCAATCAATAAATCATATTTATTGACCACTTACTGTGTTCAGAGCAATGTTCTAAGTGCTTGGGGGTTTACAATGTAACAGAATTAGCAGTTTATTCCTTTCCCGTAATAAACTTAGACTGTGAGCCCCAAGTGGGAAAGGGACTTTATCCTGTTGGCTTACAGTGCAGTGTCTGGGAAAATACTAAGTGCTTAACAAATGCTACAGCCAATCAATCTGTCGTATTTGAGTGCTTACTGTGTGCAAAACACTGAACTAAGCGCTTTACCGCAATTAGTGTGAGTAGTATTCATTCAACAGTATTTATTGAGCGCTTACTGAGTGTAGAGCACTTTACCTCTAAACACTTGTGAGAGTACAGTACGACAATAAACAGACACATTCCCTGCCCCCAACGAGCTTACGGTGTAGAGCGGGGGGGACGTACAATAATATGTATATAAAATTACGGATATGTACCAGTAGGGGTTTAAAAAATCCTGTTGACGCCTAATTCCACCACTTAACACACAGGCCCCCTCAAGTGCGTGTCCCGCTGGCGATCGATCGATAGTACTTATCGATCGTTTACTCGGTGCAGAACGCTATGCTTCCCCTCTTCGGCGCTGGGGACTGAGCCACGCTCATCCGAATGCCAGGGGGACGGAGAACGGGTATTCCTTTATTTCTTTAAGAGATTGTCTGTCAGTGACACTCCCGCTCATAGATGCAGTTTGACTGTCAGCAGGGTCATCTTCCAAGTGAAGAGCAGCTCGACCGCTACTAGTAGAATGATTAGCCTAAGGGGCTTGGGCTTGGGCACCCCCCAGAGTACCGTGAAATACCACAAGTGGTATTTGTTCTGTTGGTTGCCAACAAGCATTATCTTCAGATCCTTGCGAGAGCAGGACAGATCAGTGGAGTAGTCACTGCTTTTCAAGTGGGCTAGAATGAGATGGAATTACAGAGCTGTGGGCCAAGGTGATGTTTTTCAGTCACGTCGAAGCCTGAAACGACTTGGTCGACATACTGTTCAGGCAGTCAGAGCTGATTGTGTTTGGTTGTTTTTGGAAGGCGGTTAAGTAAACCTTCCTGAAGCAGCCTTCCAACTGAAATTAATGGATATTTGTCGGAATTTTATGAAATGGGGAAATGTGCTGCCGTACGGTATTTTTGTCATATTTTTTTCCTCTCTCGCAGCACCTGGTGATAAAATTTCTCAGGCTAAATACCAGATGAGTCTGGGTTTCATTATGTATAGTAACTTAGTCTATAACTTTTTTTTAAGCCTTCCAGATGGAAGAGTCGTGCGAATGTGACAAACCTTCGAAGGGGAAATGAAAATAAATTCACCAAGAAATAAAGAATCTGTTTCTTATACTTTCTTTTGCAAATAGCGTTTCCAATGACATATTGTGAATGGACTGAATTATAACAAAAACAGAAATGAAACAGAGCTCCAGGGTAGAAAGAACAAATCGTTACACTTACTTTAACTGATATAATGCAAAGCAACGCTTTTTACACTCAATTAGTTTGCACATTGTGTTGGACACAAACCAGAATGTAGAACATTTTTTGGTTTTGTTTTTACATGATTAAGGGAGATGAGATGAAATAAATTCAGTAAATTACCCTCTGTTCTTTTTCTTTTTCATTTCTTTTTCTTATTTTTTTTTTTAGCTCTTTCATTCCTGCTGTTGATACTGTGCCATTTTCTGAGAGAGGATATTTTTTTATCCTCGCTCTGTCCTGGGACATAGCAAAATTTCTGTCCCTAGGAAGTATGGTTTTTTTTTTTTCCCAAGACTGATGCCCTCTCAATATAGCTCCTTCCTTTATTTTGACAGCATCATTGGATGCACAGACAAGATTCAGAAAAAGAGCACTTTACATTTGCAATTTTGCCATATTTGGGAATTCCGGGATTTCAGAAAAGCATCCTAAATATGAGAAGGCAACAGATGTTAGGGAACACATAAGCTGGAGAAGTATTTCCAAGGCTATGTTTGAAGATTTTAAATTTATATTGCTTAATTATTCTTTCTTGCATATTTAATGCTCCTAATATGATAATACAAATTGTTCTATGTGTGGAGATGGATAACACATTTTAATATGTGACGGGTGAAAGGAGAACTTGATTTTTGAAGAGGATATGCAGGCTATTATACAAGACCTTTTTGTTTTGCACATGCTCAGCTAATGATTGCTGTAAAAGAGACTCTTGAAAAAGTGGGAAGTTGCTGCTCGTAGTCCAGTTCCTTGATGCTATGTAGGGGTAACAAAATTCATTTCCTTTCAGGGGTGATTAATAAATGAACAATAAAGCATTCAAAAATATATCATCCTTCATCTTTGAAGATGATGCCACTGATGGGGGAGTTTACCCTCAGTGGTTGAAAAGATCAAGGAGGGAAAGATAATCCCCAGCACACCACAGACATACAAAGACCATCTTTTCTTGGACTGATGCATTTGCTCTCTGCAGTGCTTTAGTGCTGTCTTTGTTTTTGCTTGTTTGTCCTATCTATCAATCAGTGGTATTTATTGAGCTCTTATCGTGAGCAGAGCACTGTGCTAAATACTTGGGGGGATTACAATACAACAGAGTTGGTAGACACATTGCCTGCCCACAATTTGCATTGTGTTTAGAAGTGATGGACCGGGACACCCAGTGAAACTCCTGCCTCTTGAAAACAGAATCCATCTTTTTTGTTTCTACCACACGAAGCCTGCAAATATAGTTATTTGGCCACCCTGGCTTTATTCTTCAGAACCGGAAATATAAGTAAGAAAAAAATGGTAGAAACTTGTTAGGTAAAATAGCCCATTTTTTTTTTTACTTCAAAAAGCACATCAAATAAATAATGCAGTTTATGTTACTTCTAGAAAATGCAGCAGCATTAGTTAATTTACATAAATTATACAACTCATTATCTTTGTTTATAAAAAGCTTTAGCAATATTTTGGCTCATGGATGCTCAAAGAAAAAAAAAGAAACCTCCGACTTCCGATCAGTATAATTTGTTTTTACCACATATTCACCTTTTTATTTATTTACAGAAAGAGCGTCTGTTTGACAGATCCCCCAAGGAGGGCCGCCCTTTCCTCGTGATAAATGGAATGCATTAAGTTTGACTTTTGTTTATAGAAGCAAAATAAATATGAACAAATCTAAGCTGCAAGAAAAAGCTTAAGCTATTGCTTTGGTTTCCTTTTAATTTGCTGTGGGCTCCTTACACCGATACCAGGGAGATTTTGAGGTATTCAGTCACCACTAAGACAGGAGGTACTGCACTTTACTCTCTGCTTTGAGATCCTTCGGTGGGGGCAAAAATATTAATAATTGTGGTATTTGTTAAGCACTTACTGTGTGCCAGGCACTGTACAAAACGCTGGCATAGATGTAATGTAAGAGTCGGGCGCACAAAAATGAATAGAGTGGTTTGTTAATAGTACTGGTTGAAGACATGGGCTTTTGGGCTTCTCCGTGCCAATCTCTCTGATGCAAGTCATTGTAAATTCTCTCACTACGCCGTCCAGAGTTCTAACCCCTTTGACCCAAGGGAAGTCAATATAGCTGATCGTAAGTGTCATCCTGAGGAACTCGTTTTTCTCTCCCTCCATTCCTTTCCATTTTTAATCCAAAGAGCTCTTAACAAAACAACAACCAAGAAAACGGAGTTCTTTTCTCTCAGCAGTGATTGAATTTTGCTTCTCGGTTTAAATATTAAAGTCCACGCCTGTGGATTGAAGCAGTCCAGCATGCCAGACTCTACGAGTGTGCAAATAAATAAACTCCAAATGTTTCTGAATAATTGATGGAGATAAATTTTAAATTGTAATACTAAAGGTCTTCCTAGCGGCGTGTCTACAGAGTTGGAATTGTTCTCATTAGACAAGCAAAAGGAAGAGAAAATAAGATGGCAATTTCAGTTTTGTTGGAAAATATGGGCGTTGTCAGGTGCCAGGATGTCTGCTTCACTGATTCCATGAGTTTCGCATGTAACGTAACTCCAGGTGCGACCCTGACTGAAAAAGGCTTCGGAAATCCAGTGGAGGGACTTGATGGGTGAACTATTAAGCAGTATAATTATGATAATAATAATGTACTTAACTGCTTACTATGTTCCAAGCACTGGGGTAAATATAAGTTAATCAGGTTGGACACAGTCCCTGTCCCACATGGGGCTCACAGTCTTCATCTGCATTTTACAGTTGACGTAATTGAGGCACAGAGAAGTAAAATGATTTGGCCAAGGTCACACAGCAGACAAGTGGCACCATTGGCTCAAAGACACTCAATCTGCTCTTCACTCTACTTAACCGTGCTCTTCCCCAACTACACTGCAGTTCACACACTTCTTTTCTGTCAAGACAAACTAGTCACTGTGCCTTGTTCTCGTTTCTCTTGCTCCTGTCCTCCCAGCAATCAATCAGAGGTATTTATTGAGCACTTAGTGTAGACAGAGGACTGTAGCAAGCATGCGGGAAAGTACAATACAGTAGACTTGGAAGATCAATTAATCAAATTTATGTACAGAGCACTGTATTAAGTGCTTGAGAGAGTAATAATAGTGTTGGTATTTGTTAAGCGCTTACTATGTGCAGGGCACTGTTCTAAGCGCTGGGGTAGATACAGGGTAGTCAGGTTGTCCCACGTGGGGCTCACAGTCTTCATCCCCATTTTCCAGATGAGGGAACTGAGGCCCAGAGAAGTGAAGTGACTTGCCCACAGTCACGCAGCTGGCAAGTGGCAGAGGCGGGATTCGAACCCGTGACCTCTGACTCCCAAGCCCGGGCTCTTTCCACTGACCAGCATAACACTGCTGGTAGATATGTTCCCTACCCACAAGGAGCTTACAGTCTAGATGGGGAGACAGACATTAAATAAATTAACGTGTGGCCCAGTGGGAAGACCTGACAGTCAGAGGGCCTCCCTTCTAATCCCAGCTCCACCCCTTGTCTGCTGTGAGACCTTGAACAAGTCACTTCACTTCTCTGTGCCTCAGTTCCTTCATGGGCAAAATGGAGATTCGATACCTCGTCTCCATCCTACTTAGATTGGGAGCTCCACGTGAGACCTGATGATCTTGTATTTACCCCAGAGTTTAGTTCAGTGCTTTACATATAGTAAGCACTTAACAAATACCACAATTACTATTACTGTTTCAGATAGGGGAAATAGCATATAAGAAAAATTCCTTAAGTGCTGTAGGAGCCTGGGTGAGTTTCAGTAAGCTTTTAGGGTACACAGCCCAGTGCACAGTTGATGCAGAGGGGACGATGGGTAAGGGAAATGAGAACTTAGTTCACCCTTCTGCTAGAACTCTCTCCCCCTTCACATCCGGCAGTCAACCATTCTCCCCATCCCCAGTGACCTTCTGAAATCACATTTTCTCCAGAAAGCCTTCGTAATCGCTCCTCTCCCCGCCTCTGTATTCTTGCCAACAGCTGCAGCCCTTCATGTCACTTGGGTACTCGTGCTCCCACAACCCCACCCATTGTAATAATAACGATAACTTTCGTAATCAAGTGCTTACTATGGGCCGAGCACTGTTCTAAGCACTGGGGTAGATATAAAGGGTTCAGGTTGTTCCACGTGGGGCTCACAGTCTTCATCCTCATTTTACAGATGAGGTAACTGAGGCACAGAGAAGTTAAGTGGCTTGCCCAAGGACATACAGCAGATGAGTGGCGGAGCTGGGATTAGAACCCACGTCCTCTGACTCCCAAGCCCGGGCTCTTTCCACTAAGCCACGATGTTTGTGTTCCGTTGCTGCTTCCAACCTAAAAGTTTAGTGTCCGTCACCTCTGCTAGAATATAAGCCCCTTGAGGGGAGGGATCATGTTTGCTAACTCTTTTGTATGCTCCTAGGTGTTTGGTACCGTGCCCTGCATGCAATTAATGCTCAATACCTTCCGTGGTTTGATAGATTTATTGACTTGTCCAAGGCAATAGAGTAATACAGAAGGCTAGTGGCAGACTGACACTCTTTCTACTATCCCCTTGGGGGCCAAGATCGTGTTTTTGAACTCTGTTCTCCCAAGTGCCTAGTGTGGTGCTCTTTACACAGTTGGTACTGAATAAATACTGTTGATTGATCATATTAACTATGAGGATACTCCATTAAGAAGAAGAAATTGTGATTTCTGAGTCGTTGGCCTTCCACCCCGGTCATTTGGATGTTCGAACAGGAGTGAAGTAATCCGTAGTGAAAACTCAAACTCCCGCTGTGGCTCCCCGGGCTGTGATCCCATTCTGTTAGGTTGTATCCTCAATTAGGCTTCCCTCTAGTCAGTGAAGGGAGTCTGAGTTTTGGGTAAGCAGAGTTTTATTAATAATAATAATAATAACAATAATAGTATTTGTTAAGTGCTTACTATGTGCCAAGCACTCGTCTAAGCGCTGGGTAGATAGAAGGTTATCAGGTTGTCCCACATGGGGCTCACGGTCTTAATCCCCATTTTACAGATGAGGAAACTGAGGCACAGAGTAGTTAAGTGACTGGTTCAAAGTCACACAGCAGTCAAGTGGCAGATCTGGGATTTGAACCCATGACCTCTGACTCCCAAGCCTGTGCTCTTCCCACTAAGCCACGCAGCTTCTCTGGAGAGGTAGTGTGGCCTACTGCAAAGACCGAGGACCTGAGCGTCAGAGGATCTGACTGCTCGTCCTGGCTTATCTTTGTTTATAAAAAGCTTTAGCAATATTTTGGCTCATGGATGCTCAAAGAAAAAAAGTCACACACCTGCTGTGTGACTTTGGGCAAGTCACTAAACTTCTCTGTTGCATCTGTTCCCTCATCGACAAAATGGAGATTCAATACCTGTGCTCCCTCCTACTTCGAATGTGGGCCCCTTGTGAGAGCTGATTATCCTTTATCTAATACATTACAAGTACATTGCTTGGCACCTAGTAAGCACTTAACAAATAGTAATAATGGTGCTAATCATTATTTTTTTATTATTATTAGCAAACAGAATTCACTAGCAGACTATATTTAATATCACAGCTTACTCAGGCTTTAACACCAAAGTTTCGGTCTCTTTCTCCCCTCATGTGCCCTTCATGGTTCCAAGCTTTCTTTGTCAGTTTCTTCACCGTCATCCCGACTCCTCATCTCCCATCCCTTCTCTAGACCTCCTTTTATCGCTCATACGTTGGGTCATGTGCTGTGCTCAGTGGGGCCCATGACTTGGGGGTGGAACTGTGGACAACCTTTGTCTTAGTTTCTCCACCGTGCTTGTGCTGGTTCATTCATTCAATCGTATTTATTGCGCACTTACTGTGTGCAGATGACTGTACTGAGCGCTTCTCACAACTACCCATTGGTACATATGTGCCAGTTTTATATTTGTATGTAATTATATCTCTAGACCTCCAGACATACCTTTACTTTCCCCTCTCCCTTATCTGGTATTGCCACCATTCTCTCGTTCCCTCTTCTCCACAGGCTCTGTTTCCCAGCCTCAGTGTTTACCCTTTCATTCCCCAAACAGTTTGTAGGGAAACTTTCAACTCACTCTCTCACCTGGGCCCCCGAGGCAGGGGTTCTGAGGATGGTTAGAGGATGGCATATCTGTTTCCCAGCTTGTGTGGGTTCCTGCTGGAGGGGGTGATGCTTTGCAGACTCGCGTTTAATACTTTAATCATCATGGGCAGGAGTCTGTTCTCCCAGAAGAAGGCTTCATGTCATCTCTGCATAATCTCTCTTTACAGGGAGATTTTGTTTTGGGGCTGTGTTGGAGCCCACTTAAAGGATTTAGTTGATTTAGAATGAGTCAGTTGGGGATTGGATAAAAGAGGCTCTGTTGGTTTTAAAGGGATTTTCCTATATATAGAGAGGCTTTTAGTGGTGATCAGGTAGGTATAATATGATTCTGTTCTTTAAACACCATTTTCTCTCCACTTTTGGACTGCCCAAGAGCAACCAAAACAGATACTCAAATTAATCTCCACCAGGCATGGTTTTCTCAGCTGCATGGTATCTCTTAGCTCTCTCTCCTAGCTTTCTCCTTCTCTTGATGTCCTTCTCGTATGGATTTTTTTCCCCATAAACTTTTTTGAAGGAAAATTTATAACTTTGTTCAAGTAGCCAGGGTCCAGTTGGATATCACCGACAAATGGTAAGGTGGAGGCTTTCTACAAAGGATTTCCCCAAATGGTCAAGTCTGCCATGCAACCATTGTTGTGTTTATTGGCTTGACGGCGGCTCATGAGGGAGACCGGTTCTCCTCTTATTTTGTCCAATTTTTTAAATTTAGAAGTTATTGAGTTTTGCTCCAAAAGCCTGGACCTTGGTCAAACAGTTGAGACCTAGCCACTGTCTCTGTATTTCAAGAAGGCGGTGGGACTGGGACCATTCTGAAGAAAAGCAGAGTCACCCACTCCCTTTGCTGGGGCCATATGTGACTTTGTGGGGATGTCCAGGAGAAAATTAGGTGACTTGGAGTTCAGGATGGCAACAATCAACGTTTCCCTGAATGTTTCCAGCAACTCCTCTGGGTAAAAGCATGTATTTACATTGTGTGTCCCATGGGGAACAGGAACTGTGTCCAACCTAATTCACTTGTATCTTCCTCAGCATTTAAAACAGTGTTGGACACATAGTAAGCTGTATGGCTTGCTTAAGAGGACTGTAGTGGAGAATTCTTGAACATCCTTAGCCGGTTGGATTCCGGCTCGAAGGGCTCTGGGCTTTTAGAGAAGCAGCATGGCTCAGTGGAAAGAGCCCGGGCTTGGGAGTCAGAGGTCTTGGGTTCTAATCCCCGCTCTGCCACTTGTCAGCTGTGTGACTTTGGGCAAGTTGCTTAACTTCTCTGTGCCTCAGTTCCCTCATCTGTAAAACGGGGATTAAGTCTGTGAGCCTCATGTGGGACAACCTGATTTCCTTGTATCCCCCCCCCCAGCGTTTAGAACAGTGCTTGGCACATAATAAGTGCTTAACAAACAAATGAAATCATTAAGCACTTAGAAAGCATTAAAAAGGGGTGCTAGACCAATAATCCCATCCTTCAACACTTCAAATCAAATAGGGGTCAGAGGATGCCTGCTGTGTGACCTTGGGCAAATCACTTAACTTCCCTCAGTGCCTCAGTTCCCTCATCTGCAAAATGGGGATTCACTACCTGGTCTTGTCCTACTTAGACTGTGAGCCCTGTGTGAGACCTGATAATCTTCTATTTACCCCAGCATTTGGTAAATTACTTGGCACAGAGTAAATGCTTGACAAACATTATTATTCTTATTATTTTCAGTCCTGTCCATGACCCATCGGGGTAAGCCTTGTTTTTATAGAGAGAACCACCCTAAACAGACACGGATGCAGTTATTTGCTAGGTTCCTAATAGCTAAAGCTTCTTAGGGCCTCAGGCACAGATGTACCTGGATCCTGGGAGATTCCATTTACTGAAGAATTGGTCAGGGTGATGTAGACTGTAAACTGGGAAGAGTTTCACTTCCCTCCTGAGGTCAGTGGAGTTGTCAAGTTCCTAGTTGGCAGGGACCAGGGGTTTTACTTCTGTTATTCTTTCCCAAGTGTTTAGAATAGTGCTTGGTACTCAATGCTCAATTAATCTCATACATTGGCACTTCAGAAGACTTGACTGCCTGCCTTCCAGGTCTCCTAAGAGTGCCCAGTCTGTGGGGGAGATGTGGGGTTGTGGGGGAGGGAGGAAGGAAGTGACGGTGCAATAACTAGCCACCATCTTCCTTGGCTCCTTTTCTCAGGAAGAGGACCTCCCTCCGAGGCCCACCTGGGCTTCTGCCCAAATTCCAGGACTTTATCCCAAGAGCACTGCAGATTTCCGATTTCCAAGGGAGTCTGGCAGGTGATAATTTCTAGTTTCTCAGCATTAGTAGTGATTGAGGATTCATAATAATGATAATTAATACTTATGGTACGTATTAAGCACTTACTATGTGCCAAGCACTGTTCTAAGCAGTTAATCAGAAGTTAATCAGATTGGCACAGTTCTTGTCCAACAGGGGTTCACACTCTCATCCCCATTTTACTGATGAGGTAACTGAGGCCCAGAGAAATTAAGTGACTTGCGCAACGTCACTCAGCAAATTTGTGACAGATCAGGGATTAGAACCCAGGTCCTTCTGAATCCCAGCCCCGTGCTCTATCCCCTAAGCCATGCTGCTTGTACTAGGTGGTTGGGTGACACATGGAGGAAATATTTGACATGACCCCAGCCCTTAAGGCACTTCCAATGTAGTGGATTATGTTTATCTCCCCTGTTAGGTTGTAAGCAAGCTCCCTGTGGGTAAGGAAGGCTTTACATTTGGTAGGCACTCAAGGCAATAGCTCAATAGCAGTAGATTGAGGAGAAGCAGGAAAAAATTGATTAAAATTGATAAAACAAAAATGGATAAATTGATAAAATCCAATAGTTTCAAAAGTTGGGGTCGATGTAAATAACCAGCGCAAATGCAGAGATAAATATCAAATAAGTAGATACATGAGTCCTAAAGTGCCTGGGGGGATGGAGTGACAGAGTTGAGGGGGTGGCTTAGTCAGGGAAGACCTGGAGGAGGTGGCAATTTTGAAGGATTTTAGAGGAGTGGGAGGTGAAGATTTGCAAAGCTGAGGTGGGAGGGATTTCCAAGCTGGGGAAAAGATGAGTTAGAGATGAGGATGTTTAGTTCTTGCTCTGGGAAGTCGTGCTGGGAAGACCCGTGGTTCCTGAAGCAGTTTGCCCCCTGAACTTTCAACTCCCCCTCATCAAATGCTTCTTCTGAACTTCTGATAAAACCTTTCACTTTTTATGTGCAACACTGGACTGTTTGTGGATTTGTTTTGTTTTCCTTTATAATTTTTTTTTTCTTGGCTGTAACAGTCAGGGCCTCAGGGCTACTGAAGTGACTGGATCCAGATGGCTTGGGTCTTGGATTGTTGAGAGCCATGAGGCCACAGGGCCGGCGGCTCGGAAAGCTGTCACAAGTCATTCCACTAGGGCTACAGCAGAATGCAAAACGGCTTCATACAGGGAGATGTGAAGCGCAGCTGCTCCGGGGGGTTCTGCGCCTTTACTGAGTGACGACGTAAACAAAATGATCAGTTTTCTGAAAAGATTGCACTCGCCATCCATTTGGAGGTTGCCCTGGGCCATGTTTTCCCCTTTTTTTTAAATGGTATTTGTTAAGCGCCTACTATGCGCCAGGCATTGTACTAATTACTGGGATAGATACATACCGTTAAATACCATTAAAAAAAAACAGCTGGAGGGAAATGAGGGCTTCATCAGGGAAGACCTCTTGGAGGAGATGTGATTGGTGCCCCTGCCTTCTCCGTCCATGATAGCTGCATCTTTCCAAGATTCTTGCTGAACCTGCTTATGATGCGAAATACCTTAGTTATTCTTGGGTGAGTTATCTTCACCATTCCTGGCACAACCCCAGAAGGCATTCCCCTATTTCTTTCTGGCTTTTTCCCTCTTCTCCTGCCCACCAAGCAGTTATGGACAGTTCCCTTTCCAGTGTCACTGGGGGGAAATCTTCTCTGTCCTTGGCAGAGGGGATACCTTTTCTTCACCAATAAAACCAGAGGGCTCCTTTGTAAGATATTGCATTCCACCATTTGGCCATATGATTTAGAAGTAATCAATCTTAAAAATAGCAACTTCCTCTTTGAAAGATATTCACAAACCTTTTCCCCTTGTGAACCTTTCAAATTACAATTATTGTTGAAGTTTTTGTTGGCTTGCAGGCCTCCCGGCTTTCCATGTTTTAAGTCTGCAGGTTTTCTCCAGGTGTTCTTGCAAGAACAGTCAGTGTAGACTGATCCAACAAGAATGCTTCTTGGGTGTTCCACAAGTACTTTGAATGACTCCGTAAACATCTTTCCGAATGAAAAGACTATTCAAATCCCCACCCCCCTGCCCACACACAATTTTTTCCTCTGACTTTTCAGTTTTTTTAAATTTTATCTCATGATGTTATCGTAGTTTTTGCTCCCAAAGATCCACTCCTTTCTCATTTTCCACCATACTAGGTTGGTCAGTCTGTGGCAGTGGTCTCCAGGTTTCACAACTGAAAGTAAAATCGTTCTTCAAATTGGAATGCCCGAGTAGGGAGCAGAGATTAGGAGGGGTAGGTCAGCCTGCCATAATAATAATAATGTTGGTATTTGTTAAGCACTTTCTATGTGCAGAGCACTGTTCTAAGCATTGGGGGAGATACAGGGTCATCAGGTTGACCCACGAGAGGCTCCCAGTTAATCCCCATTTTACAGATGAGGTAACTGAGGCACAGAGAAGTTAAGTGACTTGCCCACAGTCACACAGCTGACAAGTGGCAGAGCTGGGATTCGAACTCATGACCTCTGACTCCCAAGCCCAGGCTCTTTCCACTAAGCCACGCTGCTTCTCTAGGAAGGGCCCAAATAGCCCCTTCACAAACCAGGCTTGGGGCTGTGTTCTGCCAGCTAAGGTCAAGGGTTCGAACTGCCATTTTGTCTCCATCTCCAACCCATCCTAGCCCCTTCCAGCTTGTGGCACTGGTGACTTGGCCAGCCAAAAGAGTTTTCATTTTTCATACTAGAGTTGTAGTTCTGGAACTGTTTAGATTTTGTTTTGTTTTTTTTCTTGGGCAGAGATCCAGCCCATTCTAGCTTACTTCCAGCTCTGCCCACCTGCAACTCCAAGACTGCACTGTCTCATGCTGGGCTTCACTGTATCCCTTAAAATGTGTCCTCTCTATCCCTGCTTCTGGTTTCCCTATTTCAGGCCACAGCATGGCAGTTGTTGGATATCATGCTGTCAGTGCTTACTTCAATGTTGCCCCTTAAAGTTAAACTAGTTTTTAGTTAGCAGAGTTTTAATGCTTGCATCCCAATTTGACTTCAGGACTTCTTTGTCAGTTATTCTGTCTTTTCTACTTGGTACAGTGTGAGGACCATAGGCGATACTGATAGAATTGCCCAAGATGTGGTGTCTGCGTGAGCACAGGTTACAAAACCACTCAAAATTATTTTTATTTATATATTTAATCATTTTTTCAGCTATTGCATCTCAGTGTCATTGCACTTGCAATGATAGCACCTGCTATGTAATAATTATGGTATTTGTTAAGCACTTACTATGCATCAGGCACTGTACTAAGCACTGATATATATATTAGTTCTTCCTCTTCCTTCCACAATTTATAAGTGCATTTTGTCTCTCCTAGTAGATAAGTGTTTTGAGGGCAAGGAAGGTGTGTTTTGCTTCTGGTGTATTGAGTAGGTGATTGTTAAACGCCATTGATCGATTTAAGTTAGGTATCACACATTTCATTAAAATTTCAGGTTTTTTTAAAATGTCATTTGTTGAGCACTTACTATGTGCCAGGCACTGTTCTGAGAGTTGGGGTAGGTACGAGGTAATCAGGTTGGACACAATCCATGGTCCCACATGGGGCTCACAGTCTTAATCCCCATTTTACCTACGAGGTAAGTGAGGCACAGAGAAGTGAAGTGACTTGCCCAAGGTCACACAGCAGATAAGTGGTGGATCCGGGATTAGAACCCAGGTCCTTCTGACTCCTAGGCCCAAGCTTTATCCATTAGGCCTCGTTGCTTTTCAAGCAGACTGGAGTCCGATACCTTTGGGAAACTGATACTGGCCTTTCTGGTGAGAAGCCCGTGGAAAACAAGGTAACCCAAAGAGACTTGCCCTTTAAAAAGGGAGAGAAAGGATTCCATGTGTTGAGTCCCACTGGGGACAGGACACATTTTGGGTGGGATCGTGGTGATCTGCTGTGCAGAAATCAGAGGGTGAAGATTCGCTTTGGTAGAAGGCACCATAATTGCTGTGTGGCCCACATTTGCTGTAACTGTTCAGGTAATTGCTTTGTAATTGACTGCCTCACCTTTTTCCTGTTTAATAAATAACATGAATAAAACTGAGCCGCCTGTGGTGGGATTGGAATTCAAATTCCATTGACCGGGGCCGGCATTTTTCATTTCACATGGAAAGGCAGTTTCTATGTAAATTATTCCAAAAGGATCTCCACGGACTAATGACATTAGTGTCTGGATGGATTGAAATTGTCTGAGTAATTGATACTACAACTGCACGGTGTATCTTGGAAAAAGAAATTGGTGATGTAACTTGTACACTTTTCTATTAAGGCAGAAATGGGAAGGAACTGCTTGAAAAGCAAAAAAAAAAAAAAAAAAAAGAATATTTTGCTAGCGGGCACTCAAAACGACGTGACATGTTTGTTTTGACTTAAAGATCCAAATCCCTTATTAAGTCAATATTTATTATGCCTTCGATGGACTTTAATAGAAAAGTTATTCGAGTCATGGCTACCGTAGAAATAGCTCCTCTTTTCTGACCCAGTCAGCTGTCCTCATATTGAGCACATCATCCCTCTATTTCAGCAAGGTTTATCTGGAGTTTAGGACTGAAATGATTTTAGCAAAAGATATTTACACTGGACTGATTTTTAAAAACTATTTCAGAGGCTATTTCCCTAAAGGCAAGAGGAATGTTAATCCCAAATTTTCTCTTGAAATATTGTTAAAACATCATCTCTGCTTCAAAAAGAAATTCTCCATCCCTTAGGATCATATTGATGTATTGAACTGGGACTGTTTCCATTTCCACTTGTTGCCTTGTGTCTTGGAGATCTCTCATTATAAGGGAAATGTCAGGTTCAGGCATTGAAATTTAAAAACTTTCTGAGGCAGCTCACCAGCCTAGAATATCTCCACTCCAGTAAGTTCCGGGTGAGCCTTCTATATTAGTAAAACTTTATGGAAAGAAAAACCAAACCACTGAAGTATTAAAACAATCAAAAACTTGAAAATGACTGTGTTTTTGAAATGTTAAAATTAATCATGCTAATTTACAAAAAGTATTAAAGATAGTTTTAGGTTAAAGCAGCCTGTGAATATCAATATAATTGTAGCGGCTTAATTTGGCATAAAAAACATCAGATGATATATTTTATTATCACTGTCCGTTCAATTTGCTAGCCTAGATTGCATGGTGTATTAAGTGGTTTTTGTAATTATCATTGAAAGAAATCTCCGAAATCGATGTTTTTGTTTATGGAAGGAACAAGAGTCGCATACACTGATTTGTAGGGGTCATTCCTCATTGCCGAGGCCAATTCTGGATTCCCCAGCTCATAATCCATACTCTGAGAAGATTAAAGTACATGGATCTTACCAAGTATAGCAGTAAGCTACAAGGGCCAGCTCTGAGAGCAAAGCGTATCTTGTCTTAATCCTACGGGGCCGTCCGGAACCGGTAGAGTTGGATCCCAGAATTCCAGACCTCGCAAAGTCACCAATGTCTAACGATCCAGGAAAGAGGGTTTGTTGACCCACTCTTTTCCTGGGTTTGGCAGGCACAGAGAGGATGCAACTTCCTTTGGAAGCTTGGTCCAGCCTCCGTAAGTACGTGCAAAACCCTCAAGATCTTTTGTGCACTGCTAGGTCCCAAGGAGGCCAATATCTGAGTGACCTGGATCATGAATCAATGAATCACTGGGAGTTATTGAGGGCTTACTGTGTGCAGAGCCCCATACTAAGCATTTGGGAGAGAACAGTAGAGTTGGTAGATGGGATGCCCGTGCTGCAGAAGCTTACGATTGATTACTTCACATTTCTCCCCCGTCAAGTGGATTCTCCAATCGTGGAAGAATGGTGTATGGCTAGAGCAGGCTGCAGATCTGGCCTGCTGTTATGTTGAGGGAAGAGGTTTTTGACTCGTCAGCACCATCGTCATCATCAGTGGTATTTGTTGAGGGCGTACTGAGTGAAGAACACAGTAATAATAATAGTAACCATGACGGCATTTGTTAAGCGCTTACTACGTGCCAGGCACCGTTCAAAGCACTGGGATAGATACAAGGTGATCAGGTTGTCCCACATGGGGCTCACAGTCTTGATCCCCATTTTACAGATGAGGTAACTGAGGCACAGAGAAGTGAAGTGACTTGCCCAAAGTCACACAGCTGACAAGTGGCAGAGTCCGGGATTCGAGCTCTCGACCTCTGACTCCCATGCTCGGGCTCTTTCCGCTAAGCCACGCTGCTTCTCTTGGGATAGTATAATACGACAGACATGGTAGACACGTTCCCTGCCCATAACGAGTTTACAGTCCAGATGAGGAGAAACCCGTGCTACATAGGCAATAACAATAATAATGACATTTGTTAAGCGCTTACTATGTGCCAGGCACTGTATTAAGCCCTGGGATGGATACAAGCAAATTGAGTTGGACACAGTCCCTGTCCCACATAGAGCTCACAGTCTCAATCCCCATTTTACAGATGAGGTGACTGAAGCACAGAGAAGTGTAGTGACTTACCCAAGGTCACACAACAGACAAATGGCAAAGCTGGGATTAGAACCCGTGATCTTTTGACTCCCAGGCCCATGCTCTATCCACTACGCCAGATCTCTAATGCTTTTGTTCTGGGGTTATTACTCTTGGTCTGGTAGTGCAAAGCACTCTCCATTTCTACCAGACCTCATATCTGGGGAGGACAGGGCTGCGAATCTTAAATCAACAAAAAGAATCATCAGCTGCAGTACTGGATAGGATCCGAATTGCTGGAGAGGAAGGTTTCCTCTGAGCCTGGGGAATTTCTCTGTGAGGCTGCCTCCTCCTCCCCTCCTCCTGCTGAGGAGTGTGCAGAGGGAGAAAACAGATTCCAGAGTTCCAGGTGTGATCTAATTTCCTGTTCTTTGTTTCCCTTTTAATTTCAATGAGAAGATAGACAAATTGCTCCATGTGGATAATTATGTCTCTGACCGAGTGTTGGTGGAAGTTGTTCTCAAGGTATATGAGGCTAGAGACCCAGGGAAACATGTCCCATTTTGCTAATGGAAAGAGACCGGATCTGGGAGTCAGAAGACCTGAGTTCTAATCCTCGCTCTATCACCTGCCTGCTATGTGACCGTGGGCAAGTCACTTAACCCCTCTGTAACCCAGTTGCCTCATCTATAAGATGCGGATTCAATGCCTCTTCTCCCCGCAATTAGACTGTGAGCCCCTTGTGGGACAGGGACTGTGTCTGACCTAACAAGGCCCAGTGGATTTCCCAGGGAAAAGGCGAGTAATTGTGAAGAGGTTGGGGTTATCCCATCCCAACTGTGAACATTTGTGGGGTCCTGGAGTTGGAAGAGATCTTGAGAGGTCAACTGATCCTATCCCCTGCCTCTGGACAGGCGAATTCCAAACGTATCCGAAACAAATAGTTGCCCCATATTCAAAAGGTCCTCCAGAGATGGAGGCACCATGTCTTTCCAGAGGAGCTGCTTGTGCTTAGCAGTGTTCTGCACTGCCCTGTGACCTTGGGACTGTCAGTTAACTTCTTTGCGCACAGTGTCTGCACACAGTAAGTGATCCAAAAATACTGTTGATTATTTTGATGAGATTTGGCTTCAGATCTGCTTTGTATCACCATTTGGACACTTGGCTAAACGTCTCTGTGCCTCAGTTACCCCATCTGTAAAATAGGGATTAAGACTGTGAGCCCCACGTGGGACGGGGACTGTGTCCAACCCAGTTAGCTTGTAGTATCCACCCCAGCGTTTAGTACAGTGCCAGGCACAAAGTAAGTGCTTAACTAAGAATACATTTCTCATTATTATTATTATCATCACAGCTCTGGTTGGCCTCCAAGGGAGACGTGGGGTTCCTGAATTCAGCTTCCCAGTCCCCACCCACTCACCCAGTCTCCTCTTGATCTCTGCGGTTTGTGGAGACTCACCGGATACCTCCTGCTGTCGCTTCCTGAACAACCAAGGCTGTGCAAGATTGGGAGATTGGTAGAGGTTGCATCTGGACCCTACCTAATGCAATCTGCAATTGTGATGTCTTCATCGCCATGTCTGGTGGGATGTCATTGCTCTTCTGTCATAGCTAGTCTGGATGGGACCTGGTCAGCCCAAATCCCAGCTCGCTGGAATTTAGCAAAGTGTTTTAGCCCCTCCCCGAAACTGATCTCTGCAAGGAAGGGGCAGCCTCATCGCCCTTGCGGGAACTCCGCCAGAAATTTGGTCTGCTCTGCCATCACATTGGAAGAATGGGAGGAAGCACGGCCTAGTAGGAAGAGCTTAGGACTGGGAATCTTTTTCTCTGGACTTCGTGACAGACAGTTCTGCCTCTCTCCTCCTGTGCAAACTTGTCCAAGTCACTTAAGCTCTCTGTCTCATTTTCTTCGTCTGTAAAATGGGGATAAGAGGCCTGCTTGTATTACCTATTAATTAATTTAATTTAATTTAATTTTGGTATTTGTTAAGCGCTTACTATGTGCAGAGCAATGTTCTAAGCGCTGGGGTAGATTCAGGGTAATCAGGTTGGCCCACGTGAGGCTCACAGTTAATCCCCATTTGACAGATGAGGGAACTGAGGCCCAGAGAAATGAAGTGACTTGCCCCCAGTCACACAGCTGACAAGTGGCAGAGCCGGGATTCGAACTCATGACCTCGGACTCCCAAGCCCGTGCTCTTTCCACTGAGCCACGCTGCTTCTCTTAGATTATGAGCCCTGATGGTACAGGTACTGGGTCCTAATCTGATTCTTTTATATCTACCCTGTTGCTTAGCCCAGTGTTTCACACACAGTAAGCACTTGACAAATATGGTAACTAATTAACTGGCCCTGCAGGATTTTCAGGGTCTTGGATTTTCACTTCAACAGTGTGGCATAGAACAGTTAGTGGTATGCCAAGTCCTACCGCCTATTCTGGCTATGCCCCTAAATCAACCCTGCGTGAAGCAGCGTGGCTTAGTGGAAAGAGCCTGGGCTTGGGAGTCAGAGGTCATGGGTTCTAATCCCGGCTCTGCCACTTGTCAGCTGTGTGACCTTGGACAAGTCACTTGACTTCTGAGCCTCAGTTACCTCATCTGTAAAATGGGGTTGAAGACTGTGCGCCCCATGTGGGACAACTGAATTCCCTGTATCTACCCCAGCACTTAGAACAGTGCTTGGCACATAGTAAGCATTTATCAAATACCAACATTTTTATTATTATTATTAGAATGTGTCAAAATTGGGCTCCTTGTTCCCCATAGAAGGCAGTACTTATGCCATCAACCCAGATGCTCGAGGAACACCGGGCCCTAGTGGAAAGAGCATAGGCCTGGGAGTCAGAGGACCTGAGTTCTAATCCAATTCTACCAGTTGTCTGTTCTGTGACATGTTGGGCAAGTCACTTAACTGCTCTGTGCCTCAGTTTCCTCATCTGTAAAATGGGGATTCCATGTCTTCTCCCCCTTATTTAGACTATAAATTCCATTTGGAATGGTGATTGTTTCCCCGTCTGTATCTACTTGAATCTATCCCACACTTACAACAGTGCTCGAGACAGTAGAAAATGCTTAACAAATACCACAATAATAATGGTAATGGTCTTAAGCCCCTGGTGTTTCCTATGGTGAAATTAGGGCTTTGGAGCTTGGGTTCATTTGTGATCGAGCTGCCAATCTTTCAAACGAAGTTCACGAGGTTCAGCCTATTTTTTTCCCAACTTTGTGTTAATAAACAAGGCTCTTTCCAAGGCCTCCCTTCTCTTGGAAAAAAAAAAAAAGGAGCACAAAAAGAAACCAGACAGCCCCTAATGACAGACGCACATGTGGCTGCCACTGTAATTATGCATCGTCTGTTCCGAGTGCTACAAATCAGCTGAGAATTCCCTAATGCTGAACTCAATCAAGAGCCATCAAAATGTTCTTGATACCTGCATTCATCTACATTTCTAATTCTGTTAGAACTCTTTGGGCACAGAGGCACCCCCCTCCCCTTCCTCAGTAATGTCGAGAGCAGGATGGCTGCCCATCTCCTTGCACTAAAATCCAGAACTGGGGGGGTAGAATGTTTCTAATGCTAAATCTGAAATAAACAGTTGAGTCCCCAGGGAAATTACACCAATGAATCTGTGGGTTAAATGATATCGTGAGAGGGGTGAGTTTTAGGGTTATCAATGGCAATTCTGTAATAGATACACAATAGTATATGCTGTTTGATGTGCATACCATGTCACTACATATGAGAATAACGTCTTACAGTGATGTATCCCTTATTTTTTTCAAGGACTTCTATAATGGTATTTAACTGCCTCCTATGTACCAGGCAATGTTGTAAATGCTGGGGTAAATGAAAGATAAATAGGTCGGATACAGTCCATGTTCTACGGGGGACTCATAGTCTGTCAGAGGGAGGTGGATTTAATAGCCATTTTGCAGATGAGGTAGCTGAGCACAGAGAAGTTATATGACTTGCTCAAGGTCACCCAGCAGATAAGTGGCAGAGCCTGGATTAGAAACCAGGTCCTCTCACTCCCAGGCCTGTGCTCCTTTCTCTAAGCCACACTGCTCCTCTAATGAACTAGATGCTCCTGGTTGGTTAATCCTCCCCTAAAGAAAACTAAGGTAAGCTATCAGTCTGCCCTGAGAGAGCCTTACACACGACTAAAAATCTCTACTGACACAACAGCATTAAATGGTGTCAGAGAATTCTTGTTACCTAGCCAGATCACTGTTGAGTGATGCAACAGTAGACAAGTAGAAAATCATATTAAGAAGGCCAATATATTCTTTAGGAAACTGTCAAGCAGTGGAAGAAGCAGGGTATTAGCTGCTGTGGGCTGAACTGAAATTGGAAAATGGAAAACAAGCACCTTAAGGACCCAGCAAAACAAAATGGTAGAGAATACCACAGCTGAAAACTAGGACTCAGTTGCCTCGGATAAACTAGTGTGGCCTACTTCATTCAAGAAGGGGGCAGCTCTCTTCTGCGCAGATATTTTATAAGGAGGGCTCAGCTGGCAGAACCCTGAGAATGGGGAGGATTTGAAACCCATCCTGCTCAGAAATCTGCCTTTGCCCTGGGTTCTGTGTTTGGTCTAATCCATGAGCTCCCACCCAGCCTCTACCTCCAAATTATGACAGGTGGAAAAATGAGCTTTAAGAGTCCTAGTCAGGAAAGTTTTTACCTTCCTCTCTCCAGACCCATGCTCAATTCAACAAGCCAGGCTTTCATAGAAGAGGTAGAGGGTGGGGAGAAGAAGGGTGAGGGAAAAGATGACATTTTGATTGGTGTGACCTTTGATGTGTAAGAAACAACTACCAGGTCCTCATGAGGGAAGCTTCTGGTTCAGCAGTTTCCAGGCTCAAAATGGAGGCCGCAGAGCAGCAGAAGAAAGACCACTGCTGGCCCCAGGCTCCCAACTTTTGATTGACTTTTCAGATTGAATCCACAGGTTTTATTATCCAACAACACTGCTTGCCCATCTCCAACCTGCATTCTTGTGTTGTGCAGAAGGATGTAAGGCACAAACACACTCTGACATTTATATTGAATATTTCAGTTTGAAGAAATTTGAAATTAAATATACTTTCCGCCTATACTATGAAAAAATCCATTTATGGAAACCAAATCAAATTGGCGATCTAAAGACTGGTGGCCAGAAATGAAATATTTTGAGAATAAAATGTATGGAGATTGGATTGCTGGTACTGTGTCCTGTGCTGAGGGTGCCTGGGATTTGAGCTAGAAGTAGTTTATTGGACAGAGCTTCCTCTTGGGACGGTTTCTAAAATGGCTTTGCATTCTGGCACTTGGAAAATGAAGTTATTTTAAAGAACTTTTTTGGTAGATGGGCTGTAGTCTGTATTTTCTTGGAGCCATTGTATTTTAGTCTTGGTAAATGTGTTTGTGTATATGAATGAGAGAGTGTGTGTGTATCGATATTCAAGGACATTCTAATCTTCCCTCAGGTGGCTAACGTTATTTTAGAGAGGTATGAAGAAAGGTAGCAAAACAAATAACTGGTGGTCTGGGATCAAAAAGTACATTTCATTCACAAAGTCAAAAATTGTCAAACGTCATTAAAAAACTCTAGATTGTAAGCTATTTGTGGGCAGGAAACATCTGCCAACTCTGTTACATTGTACTTTCCCAAGTGTGCTTTGCACATAGTAATGCTCAATAACTACCATTGATTGATTAAAAAAAAAATTCACCAGGGTCAAGATTAGGATCCAGGCTGTAGTTACTTAGCCCTGAGGACACCAGTCTCACACCGGCAGCTACCATCTGTACATGATTGACTCCTAAACCTACCTCTCCAGCCCTGACCTTTTCCCTTCTTTGCATTCTCACATTTCCTCCTGCCTTCAAGATAACTCCACTTGGATGTCAATCAATCAAGTTTATTGAGCGCTTACTATGTGCAGAGCACACTTGGGAGAGCTCAGCACAACAATATAACAGACACCTTCCCTGCCCATAGTGAGATTACTGTCTAGTGGGGAGACAGACATTAATATAAACAACTAAATAAGTAAATACAGTACTGCCGTGGAGCTGGGCCGCAGCGGGAGGGATGGAGGAGGATAGCTTGAGGTGGTATTGTCCAAAACTGAACTCCTCAACTTTCTCCAAAAACCCTGTCCCCTTTCCCATCACTCTTGGCAACAGCACCCTCCTCCATGTTTCACAAGCTTACACACTTGGTATTATCCTTGACTCATCTCTTTGCTTCAATATGCAAACTGAGTCATTCACCAAATCCTGTCAGTTCTATCTCCACAACACCTCTAGGATCTGCCCCCATCCTCTCCATCCAAACTGCTATATCAGTACTCTAAGTCCCTGTCTTATCTTGTCTCCACCACTGCATCAACCTCCTTGCTTCCCTCCCTGTCTCCAGCCTCTCCCCCTCTCTAGAACATATTTCACTCTACAACCCTGGTTGACTTTTCTTAAAAAAAAAAAGAAAGTTGTGTGCACAACTCCCCACTCCTCAAAATCTTCCAATGGTTACCCATCCATTTCTGCATCAAACAGAAACTCCACACCATTGGCCTTTTGTCAGCTCTCTCCCCACTACTTATCCTCCCTCCTCTCCCACTACAACTCAACTTTCACACTTCCCTCCTCTAACCCCAACCTACCAACCTACTTTCTGTACTTTGATCTCACCTATCCCACCGTCGATCCCCTTGCCCACGGCTTCCCTCTTCATAACTGGCAGATCACCACTCTTCCAATCTTCAAAGCCCTACTAAAATCTTGAAGAAGCATTCCTTGACTAACCTCTCATCTCCCCCACTTATCTCCCTCCCTTCAGTGGTTCCTGTGCCGTTAAGTCAGTACCCCTTAAACACTTTCATACTCACCCTAGCACCATAGTTATTTCTGTACATATCCTTATCTTCTTTGGCTTCCCTTACCTGTCATTTTTCATGTTTATCTCACCTGCTTGACTGTAAGCTCCTTGAAGGCGGCGATCGTGTCTTTCAATTCTATTGTGCCATACTCCCCCAAGGTAGTACAGTGGTCTACCTACATTACGCTGTCAATCAATACCTTTGATTCATTGGTGGCCTCCTCCCCAAATACCTCCTTGCCCTTTCCTTTGCTCTTACTAGCTTCAGTCTGTGGAAGAGAAGAGACATATAGGCTTAGGACCAACCTCTAAAGGGCATGACCTCTTCCACTTTAAGTCCCTTTCTTAAAGGTGCACTTGCCCCCAACAGCCCTCTGAAACAGAGCAGAGTCTATGGTGGAAGCTGTAAGCGGTGGGAGGATGTAAACCTGCCTTTCATTCCTCATCCACTTTTAGCTCAGTAGCATTGGAAACCAACTCCCCCTTTGCCTCCCACCAAGATTCAGCGCTCAAAGCTCCACGGGTTGGACCACCCAAAGTTTGGGGTAGCAGTCACCGATTGTTCTCAAGACAACTGGTGAGTTGATGAGTTGACGTGCATTAATTCACTATGTAAAGCGTAACCATTATCTGAGGGATTGTTGATTTTATTGTTATAATGCCTACATGTATGTGTTCAACTGCCTAACACCCTCTTCATGCCCCCATCCATTAACTGAAAATGCAATTTTTTTTAGATTATTTAAGTTGAAGCTGCAGTTCCTTCCTGAGAATTGCCCCCATTAGGCCCCGGATTCCCTTTCTAAACACTTAAGAATGTGACCCACAGGGGTGGAAGTGAGCCAGAGCCATCCTGAATGGGACACTGGTAAACAAATGCTGGAGCACCTGACCCGGGAGGAATTATTTCAAAGCTGACACTTGTTTTTTTGGTCCTGAGCCCAGCTGCCTGGATCAGGGATGCCTTCCTCTCCCTGAGGGCTGGACTGCAGTCCACAATCCTGCCTGAGCCCATGGTCTGGAGCCTGAACTGCTCTGTGCCAGGCATCCCAGTGGCCACCAGCAGTACCAGGCAGCCCGGTGGCCAGAAGCAGTGCCATTTCCTCCCACAGTGAGTCGGCCGGTCCCGGGATGGGGAAATGAGAAAGCCCGCTTATGCTTCTGCCTCTCCAGTGCTTTCAGCCAGCAGGTGGTGGCCTCTGACCCAGGCCCAGGACCCACAGGGTCCTCATCACCTCATTCTCAGGGGGTTGCACGGTGATCTCCAACAGTTCATACCTCCATGAGTTTAAATGTGTATGTCCTTCCTTTCCCTTGCCCTGATCTTGATGAAGGAATCCAGGTGACTTGATACCTTATCTGAAGTTGGAAACATTTGGATGGAGAATGAATCTTGATTTATGTTTAGGGATGGAGCAGT
Organism: Ornithorhynchus anatinus; assembly: GCF_004115215.2. NCBI lineage: Eukaryota > Metazoa > Chordata > Mammalia > Monotremata > Ornithorhynchidae > Ornithorhynchus > Ornithorhynchus anatinus. The sequence goes on along the minus strand of NC_041732.1, from coordinate 71,301,680 downwards.
GTCTTAATAAGGAGTCAGGATCCACCCTTTCTTTTCCCCTAGTTGGCTTTGGCTTAATTGAGTTTTTCAGAAAAACTCCCCAATTAGCTCTGAATCCGCCACTTCTGATCAGCTTTCCAGGTGATTATCTTATGTTTAGCTATTTGTCTACCACCCTCTTGAACTCCAGAGAAACCAATGAAAAGGAGAGAGTAAAACATAGAAGGGGCCAAATATTATTTTTGGAAACCTCTTGGACCATAGTGGGACCTTGAATTAAACTGATGCTGTTCATTTCCCTAGCGTCTGGTGCCAAACTCAGTCAATACTGCTGCTATGTAGATGTCCTCCATTTTCAACAGTGATGCTCCTGATGTCTCCACCTATGTGATGGTGCCTGCAAAGCCTAATTCCCAAACAACACTCCTCCACCTTAGATTGTAAGCCCGTCAAACGGCAGGGACTGTCTCTATCCGTTGCCGACTTGTTCATTCCAAGCGCTTAGTACAGTGCTCTGCACATAGTAAGCGCTCAATAAATACTATAGAATGAATTGTAAGGTGCTTCAGGTCAGGGAATACGTCTCGCAATCAACCAATCAACAGTATTTATGGAACGTCTACTGTGTGCACAACATTGCACTGAGGCCTTGGGAGAGTTCAGTATTTGGGCGATATGATCCCTGCCCTCAAGGAGCTTGCAATCTAGGTTTTTTTTAGTAGTATATAAGGGCTTACTATGTATTAGACGGTATGCTACTGTCTACTATATACTAAGTAGATACAAGGTAATCAGGTTGGACACAGTCCTTGTCCTACGTGGAACTCACAGTCGTTAAAATAAATTACAGGTAGGAGGAAGACGTATGAAACTATCTACAACAGGGATGAGGATAATTCTCCTCCACACCTTCTCTCACCTTGGCTTCACGGACCCCGTCCTCTCCCGGTTCTCCTCTTATCTCTCTGGCCGGTCATTCTCGGTCTCCTTCGCAGGCTGCTCCTCCCCCTCCCATCCTCTAACTGTTGGAGTTCCTCAAGGGTCAGTCCTTGGCCCTCTTCTGTTCTCCATATACACTCACTCCCTCGGTGAACTCATCCGCTCTCACGGCTTCAACTCTCATCTCTCTGCAGATGACATACAGATCTACATCTCCGCCCCTGTCCTCTCCCCCTCCCTTCAGGCTCGCATCTCCTCCTGCCTCCAGGACGTCTCTACCTACATGTCTGCCTGCCACCTAAAACTCAACATGACCAAAACCCAGCTCCTCATCTTCCCTCCCAAACCTGGTCCTCTCCCTGACTTCCCTATCACCGTGGATGGTACGACCATCCTTCCCGTCTCTCAGGCCCGCAATCTCGGTGTCATCCTTGACTCGGCTCTCTCCTTCACCCCACACATCCGATCTGTTACCAAAACCTGCCAGTCTCACCTTTATAATATTGCCAAGATCCGCCCTTTCCTCTCCACCCAAACGGCTACCTTACTGCTACGGGCTCTCGTAATATCCCGGCTAGATTACTGTGTCAGCCTTCTCTCTGATCTCCCTTCCTCCTCTCTCTCCCCGCTCCAGTCTATTCTTCACTCTGCTGCCCGGCTCATCTTCCTGCAGAAACGCTCTGGGCCTGTCACTCCCCTTCTTAAAAACCTCCAGAGGTTGCCTATCAACCTCCGCACAAAACAAAAACTTCTCACTCTAGGCTTCAAGGCTCTCCATCACCTTGCCCCTTCCTACCTCTCCTCCCTTCTCTCTTTCTACCGCCCACCCCGCACGCTCCGCTCCTCCGCCGCCCACCTCCTCGCCGTCCCTCGGTCTCGCCTATCCCGCCGTCGACCCCTGGGCCACGTCCTCCCATGGTCCTGGAACGCCCTCCCTCCTCACCTCCGCCAAACTGATTCTCTTCCCCTCTTCAAAACCCTACTTAAAGCTCACCTCCTCCAAGAGGCCTTCCCAGACTGAGCCCCCCTTTTCCCTCTGCTCCCTCTACCCGCCCCCTTCACCTCTCCGCAGCTAAACCCTCTTCTCCCCCATTTCCCTTTGCTCCTCCCCCTCTCCCGTCCCATCCCCTCAGCACCGTACTCATCCGCTCAACTGTATATATCTTCATTACCCTATTTATTTTGTTAATGAGATGTACATCACCCTGATTCTATTTATTTGCTATTGCTTTAATGAGATGTTCTTCCTCTTGATTCTATTTATTGCCACCGTTCTTGTCTGTCCGTCTCCCCCGATTAGACTGTAAGCCCGGCAAAGGGCAGGGACTGTCTCTATCTGTTGCCAGTTTGTACGTTCCAAGCGCTTAGGACAGTTCTCTGCACATAGTAAGCGCTCAATAAATACTATTGAATGAATGAATGAACCAGGGGGTTAGGGGATGTGGAAACAGCTAAGACGTGATTTTGCATAACACAAGATTCCTGGAAAGAAACCAGCAGACTGCCTGCACTCCAGGCCTTGAGAGACCCTCCCCTCAACCCCCCATGAAAATTCAAAGATCTGAGTAAAGAGCGGCAAGCGCTCCAGAGAACTTTAAGGCCGCTGGCTTTCTTTCATGTCTTGACAGCACGTGCTGATCTGTAAGGTTGCTATTTCCATCTCAGCCTTGCTGGCGGGTTATTTTTTTTTAAAGTTGGATAAATATTAGACTATAGAAAGTCAGACGTCAAGATTTCTGCAGATGTATCTAAGAATGGATTGTGCCCAGATGCAGAGTGTTCCGGATTCAGAGGATTCTTGTTTCAAAGAGATGCCCATTCGTAGTCCAGCACAGCCACTAGAAAATGTCTGTCACCGCTTTCTTTGAAGCCAAGAAAATCGTAGTCACCTGCACCTGGAAATGATTACCACTGTTTGTCATTTCCCCAGAAATTTATATTTTCAAAGTGCACTTATGCTCATTTTCAAGTTAAAGAGGTCAGATGTGAGATTTACCAATTTGCAGGGAAGATAGAAGTATTTGAGAATCCCAAGCCCTGACTTGTTTTTAATTTCTTAAAAAGAGACCTAGGCTGAACTGTTTTATTTTCCCACACTAGTTTCACGAGTAGGTGTTTGACCATTACAATTTAATGGCCACGTTTTGGGGTGCTACACATGGGTGGGAAATTATTTTCTCCCCCCCACCCCAGCAGTTACTTTTTCAAAGGAGATGGGGACAGTTTCATTTTTGCGTGCAACCTTTGAAGAGTTACTGCCCTGGAAAGCAGCCCCGAACAGGAGGGTCTTTTCATATTGGTGCTGCCCGAGGGTAACAACCTCGTCGGGAAGTCACTCCAGAAGTTATTGATCGATGTGAGGCTCCCTGAAGAAGTGTAGGGTGGGGGGGGGGGGGTCATTCCCATCTGCTAATTTACCCTCCTGCCCATTAGCTGCCCCAGTGATTCCCTTCACTAGCTGGTGAGAAGATTCAATTCAAAACTCAACTTTTGGGTTGGGGGAAACTCGACTGTTTTAAACTTGTTTGATGCACTCCAGTTTAAGAAGGGACGAGCCTACTCGCTGGATTATGTGGGACCTGGGGGGCTCTTCCCTAATAGGTCCTAGGAAGGGCACAGGTGGACCACATGGTCTGAGCTTGCCCAGAATGAAACCTGTGGAGAACCGGAGGAAGGAATCAACACAAGAAGGGCAGAACTTTACACGGCATTGAGTTGCGGTAAATTTCCCAGTTTTTCCCAGATGGATTCTGAAAAGCAATCCCAATGCTATCATGGAGCCAACTAGGACAGATTAGCAATGACATGACTGGAGGTTTCTTTAAGGCAGGGGCAGACTCTTCCCCTTCAGAGAAGCAGCATGGCGTAATGGATAGAGCACGGGCCTGGGAGCCAGAAGATCATGGGTTCTAATCCTGCTTCTGCCACTTGTCTGCTGAGTTACCTTGGGCAACTCACTTCACTTCTCTGCACCTGTTACCTCCTCTATAAAATGATGATTGAGACTGTGAGCCTCACGTAGGACATGGACAGAGTCCAACCCAATGTGCTTGTATCCACCCTAGGACTTAGAATATTGCCTGGCACGTAATAATCTTAACAAATGGCATAATTATTACTATCTGAGTGCTTCCCAGGTGTTCAATACAGTACTCAGAACCCAGCAGGCACTCAGGAAATATTACCCATGAAGACGTCGAGCCTGATCTTTCCTCTTTAGAGTGTAATCTGAGAGTTATCCATGCAGGACAGATGCCTTCGGTGTCTTTTAGGTGGCCGGTGGTGTTGCACATTCTCGGTGTGTAGTCATTCCAGATCTAGTTGGGAGACTCGAGAACCATCATAAAGACACCCTATTCTTACCCTGAAAATTTTCCAGCTTGGAGTTTGAATCAAGCTGCAGCCTGCTGGAAGCGCATAATGTATTGGCAATTTATTCGTGTCCTTCAACAAACCCATTCAAAATAGCTCTTTGTTGATGATCACTTCAGGACCAGTTCCAGCTGTTTCTTGCTACCTGGCTTTCCCTAACATGAAATCGTCAATGTTCTTGCAGTTCTGCGGATGTTGGTGGTACTTTACAGGGGAAGACATTTTGGTGAAATTAAATCAAACGCATTTGAGCAATTGGCATTTTAAGAACACGCTGCTGATCGCTCGATTGCATATTTTGAGCCTCTGGTGTGTGCTAAGCATTGTAATAAGCCCATGGGAAGGTAAAAAGGTCACATGGCACATGTTCCCTCCCTAAAGGAGGTAATAATTGAATGGAGTTGGCAGACAGAAATGATTGACAGAGTGTGAAATCTGGAGGAAAAAGAAGTACAAATACAAGGTAAAGGGATTTGCGCACCATATGTGTGCAATAAATACACTGATTGATCAGGATGAAACAAGTTGAAAAAATAAGTGAATGTACAGATAGATTATAAGTAAAGGCATGTATATTCACAAAAGAACCAAGGATAAGAGTTAAGTACACACGTGCTTAGAGCGGATGTTGGGGTGTGTAACTTATTGGGGATGGAGTCTCAGATGCTGGACAGAGGATTGTCAGGAAAATGGAGAGCAGGGAAAGAGGAAACCTTGGCCTACTATGCTACTAGGCTCTCATCACCCCCCACCCGCTTTCCCCTCCTTACTCTCTTTCTCTCATAGTCCCAGTCACTGAGCACCTAGGTCCTCCCCTCATCTCACCTCCAGAAAACTTAAATACATGTACTCATTTGTTTTCCTTACCTCTAATTTATTTTAACGTCTGTCTCCCCAGTTAGAGTCTAAGCTTCTTGAGGGCAGGGATAGTATCTCCTAACTATATTGTGCTCGTTCAAGTGCTTAGTACAGTATTCTGCACAAAGTGAGCCCTCAATACCGCTGGTTGATTAGCACTAAGAATAATGATATTTATTGAGCACCTGCTGAATGCACTGCATCTGTTGACTGTCAGCTCCTTGTGGGCAGGTATTGTGTATTCCAGCTCTGTTGTGCTGTTTTTTCCCAAGTTCTTAGTATAGTGTGCTGCGCACAGTAAGTGCTCAATCAATACCATTGACTGATTGCTCGATAAGTACAGCAGAAGCACGAGACATGTTCCCTGCCCCCAAGGAGCATGCGAATAGGGGAGTTGCAAGCATAATCAAAGAGCATTTCATCTAGAATCAAGGCTGCTGTGCTCTCTGGTGCAGAGGAGAGAAGAGCTGGCCAAGGGAGGGTCCTCTACCCACACTTGCTAAGCCAGTTCTAATGGGGCTCTGGGCATCTCCCTGGTAACCTGTGAGGCCGGTCTGACTGTCCTGGCACCTGCACATTGAACGCCAGATCCACCCACCAACAAGCAGGGCATTCAGGTTGTGGCCGGTGAAGGAGAAGCCTCAGCCACTGTCAGCTGAGAGGGTATTCACGTGGTTTTGCACAAGGCTGGGTCCCGGTGAATGTATTCAGTGCTCCCTGTGACAGTGATTGTCATTTCTGAAACTGTGTCTTGAAATTGAGCACTTAACTCTCCCTGACCTTCACTGATGTAGTGACATCTCCCAGGACTTTGTTCGCACAAGTTACATTTCCTGGAACACTTCTTCCCCTCAGCTCTTGGATTGTTCCTGCCACTTATTACAACAAAAATGCAGGGTTTTTTCCTAAAATGTTCTGGCGCTACCAAAGGTTGTCCCGTTTTTAGTAACATCGATCTTGTTGGAAGGATTACGCCATCTGCCTGGCCAGAGTGGCTTGATGATTCTCCACGGGGACAGCAATAGATGTGACTTTATGACTGTTGACTGTTCTTTGCAGATTTTCCCAGTCCCAAAGCTCTGCACTGTTACGGAAATGTACGTGGAAAATTTTCCTTGTTCTTTACCGTGCATCTTATGGATTCATTCCCTGTTGCCTTCTCCAGCACCTAGCCCAACAGCTCCTTGAGATGGTTCTTGGAGGTATGGCCTGCCCAGCTGGGGCTTAGATTTAAGGCAAGTGGACTGGAGAAGGTAAGGTTATCTCATAGTCAGAGATCTAGATGAGTTTCAGCTTTAACACCGACTTACTGGGTGACCTTGGGCCAATCCATTAACCTCTCTGATTTTCCATCTGTAAAATAGGGGTGATGATGCCTGCCCTCCTGAGCCCCTGGGGCAGTTGTAAAGATAAATGAGGCATTTGTTGTGAAAGTGGTCTGAGCTCATAAGAGCTAGGGTTAGACTCACTATAAATCTTATTACTGCCTTCGCCACACCTATTTTCTTTCCAGTTTGGAGAGTGGTCCTTGTACAGTGGCTTTGTGACTCCGGCCAGTCCTCTCCCCCACAGCTTTCTCCTCTTGGGGTAGAGGCAGGTCTATGACTTCTGAACATTAGTCTCATGTCATCAAGTCCTGTACAGGGTTGGATTTAGGGCAGGGGTCCTGAACCTCGCTATCAATCAGTGGTATTAAGCCTTAGACTTGATTGGTAAACCCACAAAATGATAATTAAAATGATAATTTAAAGCACTCCATCACCTGGCCCCCTCCTACCTCACCTCGCCTCTCTTCTTCTACAACCCAGCCCACGGACTTCACTCTAGTGCTTACCTTCTCATTGTGCCTCATTATCACCTGTCTCGCCGCCGACACCTGGCCCACATCCAGCCTCTGGCCTGGAACGGCCTCCCTCTTCAAATCTGACAGACAATTACTCTCCACACCTTCAAAACCTTATTGAAAGCACATCTCCTCCAAGAGGTCTTCCCAGATTAAGCCCCACATTTCCTCATCTCCCACTTCCTTCTCCATCACCCTGACTTTCTCTCTGCTCTTCCCCCATCCCATCCCCACAGCACATAAGTACATATCTATAATTCTATTGATGTCTGTCCCCCCCTGCCTCCCCTGCCTCTCCCCTGCCCCCAGACTATTTGCTCCTTGGGGGCTGGGAATGTCACCATTTACTGTTGTATTGTACTTTCCCAATCACTTGGTACAATGCTCTGCACACGGTAAGTGTTTAATAAATATGAGTGAATGGATTATGGAATTTATTCAGCACTTACTAGGTCCCAGGGCTATGCTAAATTCTAGGATAGATACGAAATAATCCAATGGGACCCAGTCTCTGGTCCACAAATAAATCACAATCTAAGAGAAAGGGGAAGCAGTGTGGTCTAGTGGAAAAAGCATGGGCCTGGGAGTCAAGACGATCTGGGTTTTAATCCTAACTCTGCCTCTTGCTTCCTCTGTGACCTGGGGCATCACTTAGCTTCTTTATGCCTCAGTTTCCTCATCTGTAAAAGGGGGATTCAGTACCTGTCTTTCCTCCTTATACTGTAAGCCCCATGTGGGATAAGGACTATGTCTGACCTGATGAATTTGTGTCTACCTAAGTGTTTAGAAGAGTGTTTGGCCCATATTAAGACCATTTTTATTAGGGAGAGCCAGGTATCTTCTCTTCATTTTACAGATGAGGAGACCGAGGTCCAGAAAGTTCAAATAGCTTGGTCAGGATCACATAGCTGGCAGGGACAGAATTGGGTCTGGAGTTTCAGTGTCCTGAAACTTAATCTTAGATTCTTTCCACTAGGCCTTGCCGCATCTCAGTTTCTACTATCTTAGGTTACGCACAGTGGCCTATACAGAGCTCCTACTGAAGGCTCTAAGAGGGCCAGGAACCACAAGATGGTAACCTTTCCTGCCAGGGACGATCAGTGTTTCTGAGCAATGGGATGGTGATCTCTGTGGGTAGAGGAAATTCATTAATCCCAGTGGGAATGGCAGTACCTCTAATTCCACCTCCAAAAATGAGGCCTGGGCTACTTTCCATTTCCAACCAGGTTTAGGCCCAAATCACATGATACCATCCTGGGTCTCCATTCAAACTCGCCGAGGTTAGCCAGCTCCACTTTCAGCTGGGGAAGAGTTATCCTGGAGCCCTCTCGCTAAGACTAAAGCTCCCCCGCCCCCTCAGAACCACAAGTCCTAAATTGAGGAAAAGGTCGGGCCTGCAAGTCTTGTCAGTCACATGGGAGGCTCACCGAGGCTAGACTCCTGCCTCCACCAGTACCCTCCTGAGAGAGCCAGGGCTGGGCTGACTGACGTGGCATCTGCGTAGTCGGGATCCAGGGTACTCTGGACCTGATGTTTGGGGCTCACAGCTGCCTTCGTTCTGAACCCCAGAAGGAAGGGAGCTGAAGCAGTGTGGCCTAATGGACACGGTCCTAGGACTCAGAGGACCTGGGTTCTAATCAATCACTTCATTCAATCGTATTTATTGAGCGCTTACTATGTGCAGAACTCTGTACTACCCACTGGGGAGAGTACAGTACAAAAGAATTAGCGGACGTGTTCCCCGTCCCAAATGAGCTTACATTCTAGAAGGAGAGGTGGACATTGATATGAATAAATAAGTACTTTATAATATATACTTTAAACATGTGTACAAAAGTGCTGTGAGGTTCGGGGCGGAGTGACCATCAAACCCCAGCACTGACCATCAAATTACAGCACTGACGCTTGCCTGTTGTGTGACCTTGGGCAAGTCACTTAACTTCTCTAGACCTCAGTTTCCTCATCTGTTAAACAGGGATTCAGTACCCTCCACCTGGGACTGTAAGCCCCTTGAGACTGTCTGACCTGTCTATGCTGAATCTACACCGATGGTTTCTACAGCACCTGACATCCAGTAAGTGCTTAACAAATGCCAGAAAACCTCAAAGGCAGAAATTAGATTTTGTCCACCAGAGTTCTGTGCTAATGATTAATAAATGAGAGCACAGTGCCCAAGTTTGAAAGCCCTTCCCTGTAAGGTGGAGGAGGAGAGGACCTTTCCCGTGGAAGCTCCTCCCGAGTCCAAGCACTCTACTGCTCTGACCCTTTTCGTTCAGTTCCTCGTGACTCTTCTTTGGGTGTTGATATTGTCTTCCGAAGGCATATTTGTTGGAGCCGTGTGAAAGGTACTCCAATTCATGTCAGATCTTTGATACCGATAAGATAAGGTAATAATTATAGTGATGGTATTTGTTAAGCGCTTACTATGTGCAAAGCACTGTTCTAAGCCCTGGGGGAGATACAAGGTGATCAGGTTGTCCCACGTGGGGCTCACAGTCTTAATCCCGATTTTACAGATGAGGGAACTGAGGCACAGAGAAGTTAAGTGACTTGCCCAAAGTCACACAGCTGACAATCGGCGGAGCTGGGATTAGAACCCATGACCTCTGGCTCCCAAGCCCGTGCTCTTTCCACTGACACTGCTTTTCCACATTGAGATCCTGGAATACAGCCGGATCTCTGACGTTCGAGAAATAATTTAATAATAAATGAGGTGTATGTTAAGGGTTTATAAGGTACCAAACACTCCGTGCAGCATTGGGGTATATACAACATAATGAGGTCAGACATGGGGCTCCCTGTTTTAGGAGGGAGATGATCAAGGCAGCACAGTGTCGCCAGGTGGGACCGCTGAGGAGGGTTTTATAGTGCCTGGCACATAGTAAATGCTTAACAAATACCATTAAAAAAATCCCAACAAGCTGGGGTAGATACAAGGTACTCAGGTTGTCCCACCTGGGACTCACAGCCTTCATCCCACGTTTACAGATGAGGTAACTGAGGCACACAGAAGTGAAGTGACTTGCCCAAATCACACAGCTGACAAGTGGCAGAGTTGGCATTAGAAACCACAACCTCTGACTCCTAAACCCATGCCCTTTCCACTAAGCCACTCTGCTTCTACGTACATGCAAACAAGGAGAGCTGAACTGGAAAGAGCACGGGCTTGGGAGGCAGAGGTCATGGGTTCTAATCCCACCTCTGCCACTTGTCAGCTGTGTGACTTTGGGCAAGTCACTTAACTTCTCTGTGCTTCATTTACCTCATCTGTAAAATGGGGATGAAGCCTGTGAGCCCCACCTGGGACAACCCGATCACCTTGTATCCCCCCCAGTGCTTAGAACAGTGCCTTGCACATAGTAAGCGCTTAGCAAATACCAACATTATTATAATTCAATCATTGTCGTATTTATTGGGTGTTTACTGTGTTCACAGCACTGTACTAAGAGCCTGGGAGAGTACAATGTAGCAATAACCAGTCGCATCCCATGCCCACAATGAGTTTACACTGTAGAGGAGTTGGCCGGTATCCCTTGAGAAGTGAGTTCAGGAAGATCAGGGTGCCAGAAGATAGATTAGAAAACAGCACCCTGCCCATCAGTAGAGCAAGGAAGTATCTTCACATACACAGGACATCTCATGGCTTGTCAGCACGTTGCTCTTTTCAGTCACGCCCACATTTGCCGGTATAATTTCAACTGAACAACAGTACTTATTGCCCTCCTCTTTTACAGAGAGCTCTGGACTAAGTGCTTGGCAGAATGCAGCCGAGTTAGTCAGCATGGTCTCTATCTTCATGGAACTTAACGTTCAAGCAGGGAAGAAAGAAAGTAAAATAACTTCCTGATAGGAGGAAGAAGGGAAAGTGTTTAGTAGGGTGTATAAGATATGTACGGAAGCGTCGTGGGAGATTGAGACTATACTATGTCGTGCAAAAGTTGTGAAATAGTCGGGATATAACCTAGGGAGAGTAGAAATTAATCTGGGGTGGCCTCCTGGAGGAGATGTGATTTCAGGAAGAATATGATCTGTCGGATTTGAAGGAAGAAGGAGTTCCAGGCAGAAGTAAGGGCATAGGCTTGTTGTCGGTGGTGGGAGAGAGAAGACAGAGGCATAGTGAGTAGGATGAAGAGCACGAGCTGGGGTGTTGGGGAATAGAGTGGATAAGTAGGAGGGAGACTGCTGACTAAGTGCTTGAAGTGGTTAGGAGTTTCTGTGACATTCAGAGGAATGGGTAACCAGTTGAGGATTTTGAGGAGTGCGGGAAGGTGTGCAGAATGAAGTTTCAAAAAAATCTTATGGGAAGCAGAGTGTATTGTGGACTGGAGAGGGGAGAGACTGGAGGCAGGGAGACAGTGAGGAGGTTGAAGCAGCAGTCAAGCAGGGCTGTGCTAAGTGCCTAGACTAGTGTGATGGCCATTTGGATAGGGAGGAAGGGGGTTTATCCTGGAGTTATTTGGAGGAGAAACTGACGGGATTTAGTGACATTGAATATTGGGGTTAAAGAGAGGGTGGGATCAAGGATCTTGCCAGGGTTTTGGGCTTCGGAGATGGGGAGGATGGGGATGTTGGGTGGAAGAGAGATTTCAGGAGGAAAAAAGAGCAGCTTCCTTTTGGACGTATGGAGCTTGAAATGCTGGTGGTACATCCATGGAGGCAGTAGGAAATGCACCATCGCAGAGAAGGAGAGCGAGAGAGAGAGAGGTTGAGATTAGTAAAGTAGGTTTGGTAATAGCTGAAGACATGGAGGCAGATGAGCTCTCCAAGGGAATGAATGTAAAGTGGGAAGAAAATTGGCATCATCTGTGAAAAAGAAAGGGTCCCCACCTTCCTCTCACTGTCTCTTCACTTGTGAATATTTACCAATGTCTCTTTCCCCAACCATTTAGGGGCACTAACTCTCTAAGTGACTTAACTAGAATCTGCATAATGGGGAGCCCCATTCTTTTGGCAGTGGTCTAAATCATGTGACTTTTGAGGAATGAGAAACTGAGTTTCTTCAATGAAACCTCTCTTCCTTTCCATTCCCATTAATCAATCCTATTTATTGAGCACTTTCTGTGTGCACAGCACTGTACTAGGTGCTTGGGAGTGTCAATTACGACAGAGTTGGTAGACGTGTTCCCTGCCCCCCAAAGGTTTACACTCTAGATGGGGAGACAGACATGAAAATAGATTACAGTTGTATGTTATAAATGCTATAAATGCTTAAATGATACAAATCCAGGTGCCCAGACTTTTAGATTGTGAACCCAATGAGGGACAGGGTCTGTGTTTAATTCCCACCTGTACATTTTCTCCCAGCGCTTAATGCAGTGCTCTGCACACAGTAAGCACTTCATAAATACTATTAGTACTATTAACTCTCTCTATTTCTTTTTTTCATGGTGTTTTCTAAGCTCTTCCTATGTGCCAGGCACCATGCTAAGCGCTGGGGTAGATACAAGCTAGTCAGGTTGGACCCAATCCGTGTCCCACATGGGGCTCACAGTCTTAACCCCCATTTTACAGAGGAGGCAATTGAGGCACAGAGAGGTGACTTGCCCGAGGTCACACAGAAGACCAGAGGTGGAGCTGGAATTAGAACTCAGGTCCTTAGGACTCCCAGGCCTGTTGATTTCTGCCCGACACTTTCCACTTACCGCTTGAGGGTCTTAGACGCTTCCTCTTCTTCCTTCTCCTCCCCCTCCTCTCCCTCTGCACTCCCTTGCACATATTCCCTGGGGTTGTAGCATTTCAAGGAATCCCCATAGTCAATTTATGCCAAGTCTGTGGAGCGGCTGTAGTCATCATTTTAAATAGGCTTGCAACTAGGGGTTTTGCATTGCTGAGCGCACCTTGCCCCCCAAATGCTCTATCAAATTGCCATTCTCACCCTGTAGAGAGGCACATGGGTAGCCTAAATAATGGAATCTTTTCACTTTGCTACTCACCTGACAAAAGTCATTACATTCCTGGGGGTTGGAAATCGTGCTTAGAAATGATTGATACTTGGGGTTTTTTGAAAATCGACTTTGAGGAATGTTGGGAGAGGATGGAAACTCGAGAACCCCACCCCCACACACCCCCACTCCCGTGCAGCAGTGGAGGCGTGCGGAGGGGTTCATTCTCGAGGGAAGAGTATTTCAATATCACCTCCCCTGACCTGGAGGATTAATATTCGCTTCTTTCTGCTCACTTTGCAAACAGTGCATGCACATTGATTCTGGAAGCTGAGACACCAGTGTATATTTATTACAGACCGGTGGCGCTCAGCCTCGGTAGAAAACCATAATTGCTAGAAAAATCAGAAAATGACTTGTTTCCAATCAGTTCTGGAATCCAGAAGGCAGTCTCTGTAATTTAGGTTTGGGGTGGGATTCTACGTCAACCATTACCTTCCTAAGCGGTTATAAGCACTGCTTGCAAGGAGAAAAAAAAAATGGTGTCTCTGCAGTGGTACTTCCTTGACGTGCCTTAAAGCGTTTTTTTCAGTAATCTCGGGTCTTTCATACACCTAGACCACTGGGGCACACACTGCTCTACCCTGAAGATCAGTTAGGAAGGGGAAGATGAAGTAGAGGAGAAGTCTCCCCACCCTTGTCCTTTTCCCCAGCTCTAATTCATCACCCATTCCTGGGATTGCCTTTTGAGTTGCCCTGATTGTTGGGGGAAAAAAGGAAATATCAGCTGCGGTTGTGCTTAAAACCAGAAATCTAAAGCGTTATTAATAACTGGAGGGCGGTAGAGGACAGTGGCTACTGCGAGGTTTCATTTCCATTTGTAGCATTTAAAAATGACCCGGTCTTAACTTGAACGTACAGCAACTTTATTTGAATAGTCTATGTTGCACTCAGAGTAAATATTAATTCCATTATGCCATAAACTTTTATTTATCATGACAGCAAGTCATAAAGTTCTCTTACCAGAATATAGCCGCTAAATTGCATATCATAGATGAGATACAGCTCACACATTGGATTCTAGCAGCAATTACCCACCATCCTTTATACGAGTCAGTCTTAAATGCACTTTCTAAGTCCGGGGCTCAGCCTGAGTCGAGGCAAACAAAATTCTTTCTCCGCTGGGCTCCGGTCACCCGGAACTCTGAGCGGGAGATTGTGGGCCTAGTGTGTCAGCACAGGCCAGAGCAGTACGGATCAGAGTGCGTGCAGTCACTCGGCAATAACTCATTCACAGCGTTCCTTGCATATTATGCGTCTCACTTTTTTAATTACATAAATTGCTCATTAGAAGTGCCTTATAATTGCCTTACTCTGTGGTATTGCGCGAAGTGTAGGTTTTAATTATTCTTTTTTGATATGTAGCGCAGTTTGACTTGTTCAGGGTGATGGTTTAGAAAGATGGATTTTCCTTCATTGTGGGGCTAAGTGGAAATAAATGGCGATGTTTAATAAACTTCTTGACTTAGTTTTTGGAGAGGCAGCGTGGCCTAGTGGAAAGAGCATTGGATCGAGAGTCACGAGACTTGGATTCTTGTCCCAGGATCACCATTTGCCAGCTGTGGGATCTTTGGAAAGGCATTTAGCTGCTCTGTGCCTCAGTTTCCTTATCTGAAATATAGAGGTACGATACCTGTCTTCCCTCCCTCTTAAACGGTGAGCTACGTGTGGGACAGAAACCGTGTCTGATCTGGTTACCTTGTAATAATAATAATAATGATAAGGTTGCTATTTGTTAAGCGCTTACTATGTGCAAAGCACGGTTCTAAGCGCTGGGGGGATACAAGATGATCACGTTGCCCCTCATGGGGCTCACAGTCTTCATCCCCATTTTACAGAGGAGGTAACTGAGGCCCAGAGAAGTTAAGTGACTTGCCCAAAGTCACACAGCTGACAAGTGGTGAAGCCGGGATTCAAACCCATGACCTCTGACTCCCAAGCCCGGGCTCTTTCCAATGAGCCACGCTTGTACCTACCACGGTGTTTAGCACAGTACTTGGCACAAGGTAAACAGTTACATTCCATTATTGTCATTCTTCTTATTCTTTTGGAAAGGGATATACATTTCCTAGACGAGTCAAAGGGAAAACTTGTGGGCACAGTCAAAGTAGTCTTACTTCTGGCGTGCATCAGCATCCCTGAACACAGTGAGTGGAGTTGGGCAGGAAATATCTGCTAATTTTGTTGTACTGTCCCAGCTGCTTAGAACAGTGTTCTGCGCATAGTCAGTGCTCAATAGATACCACTGATTGATGGATTGATGATAATCACTGCCTGGTCCCAAGGCTGCTGTTAGCCTGTGACCCCCAAATCCGACGAAAGAGGCAATTAGCTCTCTGTCTCTGGATGCTTCTTACATAGAGAAGTTGGGTCCTCAACAGTTCCTAAGTCATATGGAGCCCGTCTCCCATTAATAATAATGTTGGTATTTGTTAAGCGCTTACTATGTGCAGAGCACTGTTCTAAGCGCTGGGGTAGACACAGGGGAATCAGGTTGTCCCAGGTGGAGCTCACAGTCTTCAGCCCCATTTTACAGATGAGGGAACTGAGGCAAAGAGAAGTGAAGTGACTTGCCCACAGTCACACAGCTGACAAGTGGCGGAGCCGGGATTCGAACCCATGACCTCCGACTCCAAAGCCCGTGCTCTTTCCTCTGAGCCACCATTACTTTCATACCTGTCTACCGTATATTGATCCATTTGGGTTTACATCTTCTCTGTCCATTCAATCGAATTTATCGAGTGCTTACTGTGTGCAGAGCACTGTACTAGATTGTAACCTCTCTGTGGACAAGGTTTGTGTCTTTCACTTTGGCTTTCACGCCCCAGGCACCGTGTACCGTCTAGAGTGAGCTGGTAATCTTGTATCTAACCATAATGTGTATCAGATAAGGAAGCCCTTAAAATGTACAATAAAAATTATAGTAGCAATAATGTAGTTGCTCGGGAAAGTACATTGCCTGCAGTTTCCGAGTTGAGTTCTCTGTCCACAGTAGATAGAGTGATACCTGATAGTCTGACTTCTGGCACTGTATCCCTTGGGTTAATAACAATACACTGAGAAGCAGTGTGTGGATGGCGCATGGTCCTGGGAGTCAGAAGGACCTGCCTGCTAATCCTAGCTCTAGCACTTGTCCGCTGTGTGACCTTGGCCAAGTCATTTAATCTCTCTGTACCTGTTACCTCCTCTGTAAAATGGGATCAAGGCCGTGAGCCCCTGTGGGACGTTGACTGTGTCCAACCTGATTAGCTCGTATCTACCCTAGTGCTCAGTACAGTGCCTGACATATAGTAAATTCATAACAAATATTTTAAAAAACCTAAAACAAACAAAAAAAACCAAGACACAGACTCTAAAGGTGTTTAGCTCTCTATACTTGGGGGCAGTGTTTTGGGGGTGAGAAATAGAGCCATAGGTTGTCATCAATAGCTGCAGTCCTGGATTTGATTCCTATTTGGGTTTTTTACTCTAATGAGGGAAAGTCACTTGAGGTCTTGTCCCCATATCTTATATATATATATATATATATATATATATATATATATATTTAAAATTATGGTATATATTGTTTTAATACATGGGTACTATGAGAAGCACCGTGCCTAGTAGGTAGAGCATGGGCCTGGGAGTCAAAAGGTCTTCAGTTCTAACTTTGGCTCCACCACAAGTGTGCTGTTTGACCTTGGGCAAGTCACTTCACTTCTCTGTGTCTCAGTTGCCTCATCTCTAAAATGGGGATGAAGACTGTGAGCCCCAGGTAGGACAGGGACTGTATCCAACTTGATTTACTTTTATCCACTACAGCGTATAGTAAACTGCCTGACACACAGCACTTATCAAATACCAAAATTATTATAATTATTATAATATTATTATTATGTCCTTTGATGCCACACTCCATCACCCTCCCCACCCACTCCTCTGTTTGCCTCTCTCCAGCCCCAGGTGAAAGAAGCTATTGATTGACAGGCCCCTGCCTTGAGAGGGAAATGTTTTAGGATTCAGTTTTGGACAGTCAGGATGCGTTGGGTTTTTTTCCCTGGTAAAATGATATATTTACCAAAACAGGCTGCTGCACTGACTTCTTTCCCTTGGGTCTGCCATGGGACCATCTGCTTCCAGGACCGATTTCCCAGCAGAGATTTCATTCCCCATCAGCACCTAACCCATTCTATTCCCCTCTCCCCCATCATCTTTTAACCAACCTCACACGTGTGGTATGACAAGGGTCACACGTGTCACCCAACATCATTAACCCATCCGTAGTTGCACCTCTATGAATGTAACACCATGCTCACTTATAAATATGTAATGTGCCCGGGAAATGAAATATGCAACTAAAATATCGCAGTTCTAAGGCTTGTAATTCAAAATGTGCAAGCTATAAATAAGCTGGAGGTGGGGGATTTCATCAGTCTCTTAGACTAGAACCTGAGTTGTTTGCGTGTCATTAGCGACATAGAATGAGGAAATGGGGCTCTTGGGAGGTGGGGGATATTGATGTGCGGTGGGAGCAGTCCAGAAAAGATTGCTAAGTTTCCTCAATTGGCTTTTTGACTGTTATGCATCTTCTGGCAAGACCACCCTGGGGTCTATTTTGGGTGCTCCTGCCAGCCTTGGCCGGAGAAGATGTATACAGTTAGAGAGTCTGTCCAGAATCATTATCCTGGATCTGTTGGGGGGGCATTGTATTTCCCTTGTCATGTTGGATGGGAGGGGATGGATGTGACAGCCAATCTGGGAATTCCAGACCACGCCATCCGCGGCTTCCATTTGGAAAAACTGACATGGTGCGGGAGGCGGGAGACCAAGCTGAAAAACCTCCAGCGGAACCTGGAACACGGTAGACTGGCCAGAAAACTGCTCTGAATTTGCCTGTGCCAGAGAACCAGGTACTGGGATGGGGACCATCCTCCTTAGACTGGCACCGAGAGGCCGGGATCGAGAGGGACATGCTCCATGGGGGCCTGTCAGGAAGGAGAGAGGATTGAGAAGGGTCCCAGGAGTGAACCAGAAGCCGCCACCCCCTCCCTCCCCCCCAGTTACTTTCTCCGCAGGAGCATCCGAGGGCAATGTGGAAAAATGGTGGGAGATTCACACCGCAAGGGGGAGAGGCAGATTGGGGTGCCGGGTAAGTAGTCGCAGTAATCAAGGAGATCAAGATGCCCTTCTGAAAGCCAGTGGAGCTACACGGTCAAAAACTAAAAATATCCATGTTGAGGGACGGAAAATCTATCTGCAATGTGATGTGAAGGAGAGGGCACAGGGCTTAGGCTCTAAAGAAAAGGATGGGGCCATGGATACCCTCTGGGCAGCTGTAGCCCTGAGGAGACTAGTCTCTGGACGAGTTCTCAGATCAATTAGGAGGTCTCCTCAGAAATGTGGATTTCCCTTGGAAGAAGTCAAGTGTAGGGAAACAGTCTGTCCAGAGACCCAGAATCATTCCTGGAGCAACCGAGGGCACCCTTTGGGGTCAGAGGCGGGCAGAGTCTCAAACATGACAACTACTCTGATAAAATGTCACCAGGGAGCTAAATCTCCCTGTCAGGCGTCCAGAGGGGTCAGAGAGGTTTCCAGAACCCTAGAGTCTGTCTGTCTAGAAGACTAAAACCAAGTTTGACAGAGGTGAGGCAGACAGGGGCCTTATGTGTGTTTATACTTTTGAGAAGAAATGGGCTGGAGTTGGGTGAAGGGGCTGGAGAGGTGCAGGGCCCAATGGGAGAGGAGATGGCGTGTCTATGTCATTCTAAATTAGCCTTCCCCAGTCAGCGATTGGCGGCTTTTGGCTCTCGGACCCGACCTAGTAAGGCACTTGACTTTAAATCTGCCAATTCTCAATAGACCCTGGGCCGGTTTTGGGGCAGGGGAACAGGAGAAGGGAGTGCAGGGTCTGACAGACCGCTGGTCGACTGTCTCTGGATTGTCAGTCTGAGCCACTTTTGAAAGTGGAGAGTCCAGAGTTCACAAGTGACCCACAGCATGGAAGTCAGCAAAGAGTTTATAGCCTCTTGTGTGTGTGTGGGAAGTCTTTGAGTCCCAGAAGACTGGGTAGGAGGAACGTTTCCCTTCCCTCTGTGTCTGCCTCACTTTTCTCTCTCTCTCCTGCATCAGAAAAGGACTGGGAAAGGACAACTATTGAAATATACCCTCTTTCTATCAGTCTGACAGTCTCATTCTCTCACAGCTCCAAGCTGCGGAGCATGTGTTTTTTCTTGGGAGACTTACGGTTGGCCTTTGGACCTCTTGGAAGGGGAGGAGAATGCAGAAAAGTTGAACAGTTGCCCCCGGCAAACCCCACCATCATTCATTTGTTCATTCAGTCGTATTTATTGAGCACTTACTGTGTGCAGAGCACTGTACTAAGCACTTGGAAAGTACAATTCAGCAACAAATAGAGACAATCCCTACCCAATAGCGGGCTCACAGACGGAGGGCTCTGTATGGCCTGAGAAGACCTATTTGCCAACCACAGGAGGGCCTAGGAGGACAGAGCCACGATGGGGACAAAGAACCCCAATTCTGGTGAGGGTTGAAGTGTGCTTGAAGCGCAAATTAGCCCCTTCTGGGATGGCTGTAAATTGTGGTCAGAAAAGTCCTGAAACCCTGAAGTTAGCTGGGAAAGCCACTCTGTTGCTCTCTCTTTGCATGGTGAAAAATGCCAGAGACTTGGAGATCAAGAGCTTCTCCAGGATGGGGGAGGGCCAAGAGCTGAGAAGTCCTTTTAGGGATGTGGAGAGAAAGCTGGAGACTTGGGGAATGGGAATACTGTGGCAACCTAGTGTAGGTAACTGCGGCGTTGTGATGCGCCGATTCCATGCCTAGAACATGACATTCATTCAGTTCTGTCAGACCTCGGGTTCCCACTGTGCATTCTGCCTAAAGCAGCCCGATTTAGTGGAAAGAGCACGGGTCTGGGAATCAGAGGACCCTGGTTCTAATCCGGGCTCTGCCACATGTCTGCTGTGTAACCTTGGGCAAGTCACTTAACTTCTCTGTGTCTCAGTTTCCTCATCTGAAATATGGGGATTCGATACCTGTTCTCTTTCATGTTTAGACTGTGAGCCCTGTGTGGGACAGGGACTGTGTCTAACCTGATTATCTCAGTGCTTAGAACAGTGCTTGGCACATGCTAAGCGCTCAACCAATACAATTATTATTATGAACAATTAGGGAAAATTCTGCTGCTGTCACGGGGTTATTTTGATTCAGGGCAATACAGTGAATTAAGAAGTAGTCATGCAGGTAGGTAAGCTGTTGGGCACAGGGTCAGTTCTCCAGTGTGAGTGTTCTTAAACACGGGACTTTGCAAGAATGCAGTCCTGCATCCAGGAGATACTCGGGCCTAATGTGCAATTTCACTTACGGTGTATTTTCCTTCAGAGCCAGGTCGGCTAGAAGGAACACTCAACTCGTAAGGGTGGGTTTCTTAGTCCAGCGAGGTGGGGGCTTCAGGCAGAAGGTGGTCCCGGTGAGCACCGAGCCTTGGGATGTAGGTTCGTGAAATCTGTTGGAGGGTGAGGATGCTCTAAAAGGTAGTCTAGGGATGTGAGGCATACACCCTGAAGATGAGTTTTGATCCTCATTCACGCCGAAGCCAAGGTCCAGTGGGGGTGTTAGCATCAGAACTGGCCATGCTGAATTGAGGCCTGAACTGAGTGAGACCCTGTCCTGTCCAGAATTCACTACACCATGAAAAACAAGGGCTGAAATGCAATCCAGATTGCTAGCAAACAGTGAGGATGGAAGCACATATCCTTAATCTCTGTTGCTTTCCCTACCGGAAATTTACCCCTTTTCTACTTTAATGACCATTTCCCCTCCTAGATTATAAATTCTTTGAAGGCAGGGATCATGTGATCTTACTGTCTGGTAGTAGTCTTCCAAGCGCTTAGTACAGAGTTCTGCATACTGTAGCTACTCAATAAATACCACTGATTCATGGATGGATGGATATCCAGGAAACTGGCACGGGGCTACTCCAGACATCCCCCCATCACTGTGGAAGACAGAATCCTAGGCTGAATGAACCACTGTTCTGAACCAGAAATAACTCCACTGATGGTCTCATGTTAGTATGCGGTATCATTTGTAACCTCACAAAAAGAAGAAAATCTGCGGAAGGTGAAGTTTCTCTGGAGTCAAAGTAACCCTGGGTTATTTGTTTCCTGGAAACCACCTCAATTTGGGAAGTTTTCATGTGATCCAAACTAAGTATCCTCAATTTCTTTTCTACCATATGGCATTAAATTAATCTAAGCCAGAAGGATCTTGCCATATTAATGGGATTTCCTTGGATGAACATTCAGCGGAGAGAGTCGCTAAAGTGGAATTCCGTGCAGAGGAATTATTGGTCATGACAAACCCAAGAGGAGTATGGACTATTTTCTTCTCCTTTCTCTGGATGCTAGTCAAGGGCCTATGGGCCCAGGAATTGAGATCGGGTTGGGATTGATCTCATCCATTTGAGGTGAAGAACCTGAGGCCTTTCAGAAAATCCCAGATCATTTCACGTAGAAATTAGGAATCCTTAGTTTTGGCCGGGGGCCTCGCTTTTAAGCACAGACAGAGGGGTGGGAGAGGAGACGTGCTGGACAGTGCGTTAGGCTAAAGAGTCCTCTCCCGCCTGTTCCTTTCCACCTGTTCAAAGAGCTAGCCCAACCCCTGGCCTAGGCAGAGGCTGAGAGAACATTTCATAAACCCACAATCCTGAAAAACAGTCTGCTCTGTTTGCTGGGGGAAAGCTACTTTCCTGATGATCAAGTTGCAGAAGTTTGAATTGGAGTCTGTTTATCAGCTGTGCTCGCCATTTCCTTTCATCTGTTTTAGACTGTAAACTCCTTGAAGCCAGGCACTGTCTTCTGATTCATTCATTCACTTGTACTTATTGAGTGCTTACTGTGTGCAAAGCACTGTACTAAGCACTTGTTCTGTTGTAGGCACCCATAGTGAATAGAGCACTGGCCTGGGAGTCAGGAGGTCATGGGTTCTAATCACAGCTCCACCACTTGTCTGCTGTGTGTCCTTGGGAAAGTCACTTCACTTCTCTGTGCCTGTTACCTCATCTTTAAAATGGGAAATGGGACTGTGAGCCTCCCTTGGGACAGAGACCGTGTCCAGCCTGATTTGCTTGTATCCACTCCAGCACTTCAGTGCCTGGCACATATTAAGTGCTTAACAAATATCATGATTATTAATATTATTAAGACTATGTTCCACATACATTAACATACTCAATTACTGATTATGATGATTCACAGTCCTCTGAGGATGACCAGTAACCAATTAATTTACCTACACTAGGAGCCCCATATGACGTAGGGACTGAGTCTGACCTGATTCTCTTTTATCTACTCAGGTGCTTAATACAGTGCTTGGCACACAGTAAATGCTTAAGAAACACCATAGTTCTTTTTTCTTCTTCTTCCGCTTCTTCTTATTGACAGGTATCCATTGGTGGCATTAATTGAGCAGAGTGCTCTGCATCAAGTACTTGGGAGAGTATAATAGAAATTTTTTCCTCTCCCTCAAAGAGTTTACAGTTTAGCGGGGAGACAGATCGATAAAATAAGACCCTAAAGCATCTAATTCAGGGGCAGACAAACGCTGTGCACTGAAGGAGTGAGAATTGGGATGCCAGTGAAAGTGAGATCTAAGATGGATGATATACTGGGTCAGAGCATGGAAAGGTTGAATAGAAAATCGCTTCATTTGGGTTCCACCCGATAAAACAGCCCAAAAAAGGAAACTCCAAACGTTCCTCCTCCCCGATCTGTCCTCGGGGAAGAAAATAGGTTCCAAGGCCCTTGCTTGATGAAGGTTTCTGATCGGAGAGGGTCAGAGAAACATTTTGAATGATAAATCTCAAACCCGATACATCAATACCTTGATGGAATTTTTAATTATGTTGGGAGTTTGAAAGTCTCATTTCCTAGTTGAACAGAAACTGTGACTAAGTTTTCTTTAAATAATTAAATATATTTTTAATAATTAGGACCTTGCAGTTGCTTTCATAACTATCTTTTTTCCATTCCTTTTAGAGAAAGGGGTTTTTGCATTAAGGGGAGAAATCCTGGATTTCTTATTATATCTTTGGACCAATTTAGGTGCTCAAAGTGGGCTGGTTTATTTATGGAGGCTTTCTAATTCCAAACCATCCCTGCCTTGCTCCCAGCCATTCTGTGTGCTCTCGCTTTTAGTTACCAGTTTGGGGGTTCATTCATTTTGATGGGGAATTCCTATATATGCTCTTTGTCCTACAGATATTGCTTGCTTGCAGGTGGGAAAGGAAAGGCTCTTTAAAGCAGGGGCTTGGAAATGCCATGGGACAGGGAATTTTGAAGACAAAATCTTTAGAAACCTTGTCCTCAGAGCATGTAGAGTCAGAATGCCAAGGACTCATTCACAGGAAGCATCATTGCCCAGTGGATAGAACATGGGCCGGGAGTCAATGCACTGGAGTTCTAATCCTGTCTCTGCCACATGCCTGCTGTGTGACCTTGGACTAGACACTTAAATTCTCTGGGCCTCAGTTACCTCAATCTGTAAAATGGAGATTAAGACTGTGAGTCCCACATGGGACAAGGACTGTGCCCGACTTGATTAGCTTGAATCTACTCCACCTCTCAGTACAGTGTCTGGCACATAGTAAGCATTTAACGAATATCATAAAAAAGAAGAAAACTACCCTTAAGTGAAATAGACTTTTCTATCTCTCCCTTTCCCCACATCGGTTTGAGATATTTTTTACACTTGAATTTTCTCCAATCAATCAATGCTATTTACTGAGCACTTAGTATGTGCAGAGCAGTGTACTAAGAGTTTGGGAGAGTACATACAATACAATTGGTAGACATTATCCCTGCCCACGAGGAGTTTACAGAAATCTGCCTTGCAGGTTGGGCTGTGTGTGAGAATTTAGGGGCTTTTCCTCGAATATAACAAAGGCAGTAATTAGGAAAGTAAACCCATTAACTAGTGTTTGTGTATAAATATAGGGCTACTGAGGGCAGGAGGGGGCCCGCTGACGTGTATAGCAGGCAGGGGATTTTGGTGTGCCGTCTAATTTAATCCTTTTTTTTTAATGATAGTTCGTTCTGTGCATTCAAGTTGATTCCCATCTCATTTTCTCGCTGCAAATTTGAATCCTAAATGAAGACATATTTAATCGCACCTAGGACAAGTGAATAAGTGCTGGAAAATATAAAGCAATTATTTAATCATGTTGATTTGTGCTAATTGGTTGTTAGGCTATAAGGGAAAAGAAATAGTATTAGATCCTTGGGTACATTCTGTGGTGTTCTTATTCTCCTGGAATGGAGTGGAACAGTTAGAGAGAAGCTGGTTAGGAATTGTGCTTAGAGGAGGGAGCATTAAGGCCAGAAGAACCTGAGAATGAGAAATTTAACATGGGATTAGGGGAAGCCTAGTTTGGAGACTGGGAGTCAAGAAAGGCCCCCGAGCTGGGCCTTCAGGACAACAATATGGTTCTGCCTGGCATTAGCCGTCTCATGAGGCATTTCCCCTGCCATGATCACATGCTGGAACTCTAATCGGAGGCCGTGTTCCCATGATGTTATTGCTGATCTGAGGCCAAGAGAGCGGGAGGGGGGAGCTTAGCGAGAGGGGGGGTTGAAGGAGACCTCTGACTCTGCGGTCAGCCGTTCTGGAATCTCACTCGTGTGGAGCAGTGAATTCGGTGTCGAGACCGGAGACCCAAGTTAGAAAGTTTTCTCACTCTGCATTAAATGAGTCGGCCGCTGGTTCACGGGGCATCCACTCCTTGGCCTTTTCCACCTGGAATCTGGCCTGGGAGACTGGGAGGGGGGATGAGGAGGAGGAGAAGCAGGAGGTGGATGCTAGTTCCTTTTTTTAAGCGGCCGTTAGCTGATTCTATCCGATATCTAAAAGCGGGGATCTTTTCTGTATTTGTCTGTGGTTTCTACTCCTCGGTATTTCCCAACTACTTCTCTTCCTTTCCACCCAAACGGCCACCACCCCGGTTCATGCTCACATCACTTGTCGATTAAATTACCGTATTGGCCTCCTTAATGGTCTTCCTACCCACAACCTCTCCCTCTATAGCCCGTCTGGCACTCTGCAGCCCAAATCACCTTCCGAAAATGCCATTCTGCTCATCCCTCTTCCTTGCTCAAAATCCTCCAGTGTCTACCCATTTCCCTTAACCATTTCCATTGAGGAAAGCTCCTATTAACTCGCCTCCATCTGACCCTTTCATATTTATTTGTCCTCTTCATCTGCCCCTCATCAGACAGCGCTCTATGCTCCACCCATGAGAAACTTCTCACTTGCTCTCCCTGTCATCATCACAGTACTATCTACCTTAGCACTTAGTACAGTGTTTGGTATATAGTAATTGTTTAACAAACTCCACAATTTTTATTATTTTGACTTGCCTTGCTTACCATCCGTTACTGGTTGTGGGTGGAGGAATTCAGCGAACACTGATCTCCATGTAGATCAGGCAGATACAAAAAAAAAAAAAAACCCTTAATTCTACAAAGTTTGTACCCCAGTCAAGGTATAGTGTAAAGTTTGAATTGTTTTTGAGTTATTGGAAGGGAATTTTTTTTGTATAAGGAAAATTTGCAGCAATGAAAAATGAGGATCCAGTTGACCAATGGGAGATTCATTCAGTTATAATAAGGAAGTGTGGACTGAATACCTACTGAGGACAGGCCACTTGACCAGGTGCCAAAGGGGCTACAGAGCAAGAACAAAAGCCAGTATCCTCCCTCATGGAGCCTTCTGGGAGAGATAAGACAAAAAAAGTCCAGCAAAGATAACGTGAGAGGTCTACAAAGGTAGACAGAAATTCATGTTCCTAAACAATCCCCAGGAAGAGAACTCTGCATACAGTTACCGCTAGGTAAATACTGTTGATTGATGAGAAACACAAGAGAAACATGCCAACATATTATACAGGAATATACACAAGTAGAGACATGTGAAGGGAGCAGTGAACTGGATTAATATGGAAGAATATTAAAAAAAGGTTGCCTTTGAAGGTTTTATCTTTAATTCGTTTTTAGAAATAATTGAACTGATAGTTTTCCCCGTCCAGCATGAACCCAAAATTCCAAGTTTGCAGTCTAAACATTTGACCACCCTTATGATTCTAGATTTCCTGGGTGTAGAGTCCAAATAGAAAACATCTATGCAAGGGCTGGAAGAAAATGTTTATTGTATGAATAACTTTAGGGAAAGGAAAAAAAAAATCAGCCACAATGCCATCAAGGAGACTGTGGTTTTTTTTTTATTTATTATATTTTGTCGGTAAACAAAAAAAATTGCTACATTTAATACTTACACCCCTCCTCGGGGATTTCTCTGAGTAATGGAAAATGACAGTTGTCGCAACATTCTATATAAATACAAGTCTGTTTGTAGGAGTCTGTTCTATTTTTAATGGAAACCACACCTAACTTGCTGTGAAGAATCGTACCTTTGGAATTTAGAGCCCCAGCTGTCTGGCATACACAATACACAGTGTAATTTAAGAGCCGTCTGAAAAAAAAAAAGCTACAACTTTTTAGTTTAATGCGGGAATTATTCACCTAATTTTCCCGCAGTCGAGGTATTATTTAATTTATTGTCGTGCGAACCTGGAAAATGATGTAGCTAATGAGTGACACTATGTACTTTGTGAGCCAATCCATAATTTAAGACGAGGCTGATGTGCGCTGGATTGTCTGCAGTTGGAGGAGAGCAAGCCGTAAAAACAAAAATAATACCCATTAGCGGGGTTGTAACCTCTGGTGCATGGACTGTGAGCTTGGCCGTCGTGATGTATGGCAGTCGCTCGCTGAAGCCTTATTTTGTGAGACATTTACATCTGCCTCCTGAGGCCCCAAGTCTCGTCTGTGACTGGTACCTCCTGCAGCTCTTGAACACCTTTGGGGTGAATTCCAGTTCTTGAATGTCTTTGGGTTGGTTCCCTGGCGTTCTGGAAGTTTGAGGTAAAATAAGAAGACTCCTCATTTCCTGCCCCCTTCCCTAAACTCGCACCCCAACTCTGGACCGAGAGGAAACATCCAAGGTCACCATCTCTCTGCCTCTAGGGATGCTGTAGCCAATGGGCAAAAGAGAGAGCTACCTAGACCCAACATCTTGAGTGGCTTGTGGTTCAGCGGCTTCACACCCTGCCCTTCCTCCAGGAATGGCCACTAATGACACTCAAGGATAGAATATCAGGCACCCGTTTGCAAACCTCCCCTCGCCCTCAACCCCCACTCCAACACACTTTCATAGTAGGGGGCAAAGGGACAGACCATCTGTTGGCCAGTGTGACCTAATGGATAGACCATGGGGCTGGGAGTCAGAAGGACCTGGGCGCTAATCTCCGCTCTGCCACTTGTCTGCTGTGTGACCTTGGGCTTCTCTGTACCTGAGTTGTCTCATCTGTAAAATGGGAATTAAGACTATAGACCCCTTGTGGAACATGGGCAGTGTCCAACCCGTTTAGCTTGTATCTACCTCTTTTCTCCTCTCTTTTTCCCTTCCTCTTCTCCCACTTCCTTCTGCATCACCCTGATTTGTTCCCTTCACATTCACTCCTCCCTCAGCACTAATGTACATATCCCTAATGTATTTATTTATAATGTCTTTCTCCCCCTATAGACTGTAAGCTCGCTGTAGGCAGGGAACGTGTCTGGCAACTCTGTTATACTCTTCCAAGTACTTGGTACGGTGCTCTGCACGCAGTAAGCACTGAATAAATAGATCGACTGATTTATCCCAGCACTTAATGGAGTGCCCGGCACTAGAAAGCACTTAAATACTATTAAAATCAACTACAGAAAAAGTACCCTCTGGTGTAGAACTGGATAGATGGCTACCCTGTGCCCCACTCCTCATCTCCTTGCCAGTCTGAAGGGATTAAAATAGCCCCCGCTTTGAAGAGGCAAAAGAGCATAACTGGGCAGAGAGCTCCTGCTCTCCAGGGAGACAAGTAGGGGTGAAATTTGAGCCGTGGAGCCTATTAAATTATATTCACTCCAATCCACCCAATATTCACACATTATGTCCACCTGCACCCAGAGTGAGTAGTGGATCAGACTTAGAATCTTTCCGAGTGATGTCCCAGGAAGTGTCTTGAAAGCTAAAGGTCCTTAGCGGCTCTTAATATTGATGCTGTTGATGCCTGTTTACTTGTGTTGATGTCTCCCCCTTTCTAGACAGTGAGCCCGTTGTGGGCAGGGATTGTCTCTCTTTGTCATTGAATTTGTACTTTCCAAGCATTTAGTACCATCATCATTATTGTTATTATTATTAGTACAGTGCTCTGCACACACTAAGTGTTCAATAAATACAACTGAACGAATGAATGAATGAGGCTAATCCCACCCTCACTCTCCATTTAAGAAGACAGGAATTGGATGATTTGTCACCTTAAAAAAAATTCTGGACCAGTCCTCCCTCTGATATTTGATGTCAAGTTCCATGCCGAAGGCAAAAGCGAGGAGGGGGAGTTAACCTCCATCTTGTGCACGTCGCCAAGGTCAAGCATGTTCCATTCGTGTTGATGCGGCTACTTCTTGACCTCACCTCCTTCCCGGCTCCTCCATCCAGACTTTGCAGACATGGGGGAAACACCTTCAGAGTGTGTGGGTAGATATTTTGCATTTGCGTCTAATTTGTAGGCTAGCCATCCTGCAGAGTTCTTGAAGTGTATGATGGTGAGTTTTAGGAGCCTTATAACAAGCAAGGAAATGTGCAGTAATTCTGATTTATCTAATGCCCAAAGAAGTAAGTGCAGATTCCCGAGGCTCAGGAATTCTTAGTAGCACTCCGCTCCTCCATATCAGTATTTTCAATAAATACATAAACATTTTGTTGACCTCTAGTGGAGCACAGAGCCCAATATATTTACATACACAGTGTTAAGTTTAAAATCAGCTTTAGACTTGCTTTGCCTCCTGCAATCGCTTGAATAAAGCATTTTTGTTGCCTACTCAAAATCCTTTTGCTGCCTTTACATTTTAATGGGCCTTCCTGTGAAATAGAGGATTTTTTTTATGACTTGCGTTTATCAGTCCGTGGGGGGGCAGGAAGGGGGAGGGGGAAATGGGGACGACTGGAGAGAGAGTACCACTGCGGTTCTGCAGAGAATGCCCTGCTGACTCTACGCTGAACACCACGCCAACGGCAGGCTGCAAACCTAGCCACAGCCTGAGCAGCCGAGGGTCGAGAGAGAGCGAAGGCGTGGGCCGTGTTTGCGCATTTGAATCGCGGCAACTTCCCGGGATCCAAATATCCCAAGAAAAAATTCCCGGTTAACAGGTATTAAATCTCATCGGCCTCAGCAGAGTCCCACGTATCTCTTTTTCTAGCAAACTTGTATTTTTTAAGAAGAAAAAAAAGAGAGGTATTCACTCTCGTTGGATGCTAACTCTTGCCAGGACCAAATCCGCTGGCATATTGATAGGTTAAATGATAGATGCGTTATAGAGGAGAGGGGAGGAAAATGGCAGCGGCTACATAGAGAGACCAAGTCATTCCAGACTCCGTGGTACGTTCAGAAACACTTAGTGGTTTTCCTTTACGCTCAGAGGGAAAAATCCTATTTAAGTTTCGGTGCCAAGACACTGCTTTCTCTTAGGTCGTTAGACCTCGTCCGTGTCATCGACAAGGAAGATCTGCTCATCCTAGCATGTAGCTCATATTAAATGTCTCTCGTGAAAAAGGTTCTCGCCTCGCTGTTGATGGTCCAATCTAATAAAACAAGCCGAGTCAGCTTCGCCTAGCCTGCGTCGCCGGCTCGGCTATCTCTCCCCGCACCCTCCTCCCCACCTCCCGGAGAAGTCGTCCCCTCCCTCCCTCCAGTATGCCCGGGAGATACCTAATTAAAACTCCAGCTGCAGTTTAAAAATACCCTTGCCAGATGTTGGTTTAAAATGACCTCTCCCTGGCAGCCGAAATCGAAAAGGCCGTCCGTGTTCAGCGCCATAATGTAACCTTTTTGTAGGCTGTCATTCTCTATGCTAATGAAGCACAGCTGAATTTCCAAGCCAGACCTACCAAGCCATAAAACCAACTGCTTTGAAAGCAATGCATCAGTAATTCTTATCACCTGGCATCTGGAGCGCTGGGGAAAACTCACTTTCTAACTAGAACATGTCATATCATGACTTAGGAGGAGGCTCTGACTTGGCAGTCTGCAGGCTATTTTGCCTGATGGATCTGCTCGCTGAAAGCTAATACAACTCTGGATAGGACAAACCCTTATTTAAGCTGAATCTCGTTCTCTGACACCCCTCTCCGCCGATCAGCCTGGAATCCTCTATCATCGGGTTTTTGTTGTGCTCAATTTATTTCTACCCTCCTCCCCAACCTCCCCTCTGCCTCACACATCCCTGAGAGATAAGCAGAGGTAGGACTTCTCCCCATCCTTTCAGCGAGGAAACCGGGGCCTGAGGAGGTTAAATGACTTGCCTGAGGTCACAGGCCGGGCAGCGGGCAAGGCATTATGTAAGGGACCAGTTATGATCAGCCCCTCTCGTTGCTGGGGAAGAGCCTGCTTTGGCCCTGGGGTAGATATTTCTGGGTCCGTGAGGGCTTTTTCTCCTCAGAGTCGGTGTGAAGTTTTCTGTGACTTAGCTCTCCAACAGTTCTTCAAACCTTGTTTCGCCCTGGAAATCTGAGTGATGAGGAATACAGTGGCCCCAGAATCAATTTCTTTGAGAACGAATGGACTCCCTCTTTCCCGAGGATAGCAATTTATAGGCAGCAAATTCCTATCGGCACATTTATCAAAGCAAACATATAGGTTAAATTACAGTTAAACTAGCAGCCGCCTGCCAATACCCTAGGATCTCCAAAGGTTCCGGCAGCTGGAGACGGGGCAGCCGAGCGCTTTCAACTCTGGGCTCTGCCAGCCTTATGACACCGGTATCTTTTGAGCTTGGGCTAGAAGCGTATGGCTGCTTGGCGCTTTGAATGAAAATATGTTTCCTGCACCTGGGAGTCATATATATCAGGCCCTGGGAAAAAAAAAAAAAATGACTCGGTCTTTCACTGAGAGAAAGAGAATCTGGATTCATAGAGGGTGTGCGAATGCTGCTCAAATGTATACGTTACCCAGACGGTTGAGGGAGAGATTGATTCATGGGGCAGTAATTCTGCTAGTCAGCAGAGGTAGATGGGTTTATAGATAACACTGGAAAAACCAGGCCTTCTATAGTCTTGGCGATTCCAAGTCTCAGGGTGGGTTCTTTCCAATAAATCAAACTTAGTTAAGTAAAACTGAATCTTTCATGGGTGAAGGCCACGTGGGAGAGATTGGGGGCCCAAAGGAATGATTATTTATCATCCAGTCACAGGCAGTGAATAACTCTGCCTTTCTACCCCAGAAGCTGTGGGCAGTCATATGCAAGCTAGGCACCTGAGGTTTTATGGCTGTTTTATTATCCTGTCGAGCTGGTGCTGAGGGGCTCCTAAAGTAAGGATGGCCACCTTGCATCTCGGATACCGATGGGAGGCTTTACGGAATGGACGGCTCAGAAAAGGAGCCAGGGATTTGGGCTGAAAAGTCGGGTTGTCGTGCTGAAGTCACGTCCGGCCAGAGCCAAGTGTGGTTTGAGCTGCTGGCCCCGTGGTTGTGGCCTGGACGGGTGATTTCTTGGGTGGTCGTGCTGGGGGAGCAGGCTCGGCTACCTGTCCGGAAAAAATCCCAATGAACCTAAGCCCCAGGCCTCAGCATTTACGTAGCAATCTGTTTATTTAATTGCACATTTGGTTATCTATTCTGGTATTTAATACTGGCATATTAAGCTTCACTCCCTATTTTATCCCTCTCCCTCTTGTTCCCACACTCCATAAATATTTTTTGTTTGTTTCTCCCGTTAGATTATATGATCTTGGAGGGCAAGGGGCCTAGAACTTGTTCCTGCTCTACTCTCCTGAATATTTAGTTCAGTGTTCTAGCAATCAGTCAGTCGGCCAATGGTATTTATTGAGTGCTTACTCTCTGCAGAGTGCTGTACTAAGCCCTTGGAAGAGTACAGTGCAGCAGAGGTGATGGAAGCGTTCCCTGCCCACAAGGAGCTTACAGTCTAGAGAACTGTAAATGCTATGCTCAGTTGTTCTAAGCCATCAGCGGATCCATTCATTCCGTCGTATTTATTGAGCGTTTACCGGGTGCAGAGCACTGTACTAAATGCTTGGGAGAGTACGATATAACAATAAACAGACCCATTCCCTGCCAACTATGAGCTTCTGCAACTCCCACCTTAGCTTGGGTTTTGGTGCATGACCAGAGGGAAGATGGTCCTGCCAGTAAAGTTGCTCCCCCAACCAAGATTGAGAGGGAAGAGGCCCCTTCCCCCATGCCAGAAAAAGCCCTGACCCTAACCAGAAAGATCTAGTATCAGTGAATTATCTTAGAAGAACTGGGCAGATCTTGCTTATAGTGCTTTACTCCCCTGAAGGAGAAAAGGAGTCAAGAATTGGCAGTTAGGATTAAGCCCTTTCATTCGTCCAGAAAGAACGCATACTTTTCCCCTTCAGAGGAGACACCATCTCACACAGTGAGGTATTGGGAAGAAAATGTCTCACCATCCATAATGGTGGGGAGATCCATTTCCTGGCAATCTTGTCTGATCCTTATTATTATTATTATTGCTATTATTAGGTTTGTTAAGCACTTATTATATGTCAAGCACTATTCTGAGTGCTGGAGTAGATACAAGCTAATGAGGTCAGACGCAGTCCCTGTCTCATCTGGGGCGTAAAATCTAAGAATAGAAATTGAAACCCCATTTTTCCAATGAGGAAACTGAGGCACAGAGAAGTTCAGAGAAGCAGCCTGGCTTAGTGGAAAGAGCACAGGCTTAGGAGTCAGAGGTCACGGGTTCTAATGCCGGTTCCACCGCCTATCAGCCGTGTGACTTTGGGCAAGTCACTTAACTTCTCTGGGTCTCAGTAACCTCATCTGTAAAGTGGGGATTAAGACCGTGAGCCCCACGTGGGACAACCTGATTACCTTGTATCTACCCTAGCGCTTAGAACAGTTCTTTACACAGAGTAATGGTTTAGCAAATGCCATCATTATTATTATTAAATTAATTGAACCAGGTGCACCTAGGGATTGAGAGTGACCCGATAGCAAAAGCGTGGAGCTGAGGGTCTGGAGTGCTGGATTCTAGTCCTGCCCTGATGCATTTGTTGTTATTAGTAATGTTTATTAAGTGCTTCCAGTGTGCAGACAACATTGTACTAAGTGCTGAGGTGATTCGATAAAAATCAATTCAGATCCAGACCTGGCCCATAAGGGACTTTCCATCTAAAGGGAAAGGACAGGCCCACAGGTTAGTGAGACCACAGTACAGTCAACAAGAAAAAGAGTGCCGCTCAATAGTTCAAAAACATCAGCACTAAATATGTTGGAAGAAAACCCTATTGCAGGGGAGTTCTTCAGGGAAGTCGCCATTTGTGGCAAAACTGCCACAACACTAATAATAATTCCGGTATTTGTTAAGCGCTTACTTTGTGCCAGGCACTGTACTAAACACTGGGGTGGATACGAGCAAATCAGGTTGGACGCTGTCCCTGCCCCACATGGCATTCACTGTCTCGATCCCCAGTTTACAGATGAGGTAACTGCAGCGCGGAGAAGTGAAGTGACTTGCCCAAGGTCACAGAGCAGACAAGTGGCAGAGCTGGGATTAGAACCCGTGTCCTTCTTACTCCCCAGCCCGTGCTCTATCCACTTCGCCATGCCGCTTCTTATACATTAATAACAGTAATAATAGTATTTGTTAAAGTGCTGTCCCCATTTGAAGCACGGTACTAAGTGCTGGGGCAGAAACAAGATGATTGGGACGGATACAATTCCTGTCTCACATGGGGTTCACAGTCTCGGAGAGAGAACAGGTGTCAGATCCCCATTTTACAGATGAGGAAACCGAGACACAGAGAAGTTAAGCAGCTTTCCCGAGGTCCCACAGCGAGTGGGCAGTAGAACTGGAAAGGTCACAGTGGCAGAAAATGAGGACGTTAGAACGGAGCCCAGACCAAGGCTGGCCAACACCTTCACTCACTTTCAAAAGTTGATTCACTCTTGCTTTTTCGACTCCTTTAAGTATATCTCTCTCTACTGTAATAATAATGTTGGTATTTGATAAGCGCTTACTATGTGCCGAGCACCGTTCTAAGCGCTGGGGGAGATACAGGATAATCAGGTTGTCCCGAGTGAGGCTCACAGTCTTAATCCCCATTTGACAGGTGAGGTCACTGAGGTACCGAGAAGCTAAGTGACCTGCCCAAAGTCACACTGCTGTCAGGTGGCAGAACCGGGATTAGAGCCCATGACCCCTGACTCCTAAGCCCGTGCTCTTTCCACGGAGCCACGCTGCTTCTGTTCCCGTTCCATCTTCCCGGTTATCAGTGGTTTCCCACGGGTCACTGGGGGAGAGAGAAGGAGAATAACACTATCTACCTTAACCCTCCCACCTAATAATAATAATAATAATAATGATGTTGGTATTTGTTAAGCGCTTACTCTGTGCAGCGCTGGGGTAGACACAGGGGAATCAGGTGGTCCCACGTGAGGCTCACAGTTAATCCCCATTTTACAGATGGGGTAACTGAGGCACAGAGAAGTTAAGTGACTTGCCCATAGTCACACGGCTGACAAGTGGCAGAGCCGGGAGTCAAACCCATGACCTCTGACTCCGAAGCCCAGGCTCTTTCCACTGAGCCACGCTGCTTCACTGTACTAAGCTCTGGGGTAGATACAGGGTAATCAGGTTGTCCCTGGTCGGGCTCACAGTCTTCATCCCCATTTTCCAGATGAGGGAACTGAGGCCCAGAGAAGTGAAGTGACTTGCCCACAGTCCCACAGCTGACAAGTGGCAGAGCGGGGAT
Organism: Ornithorhynchus anatinus; assembly: GCF_004115215.2. NCBI lineage: Eukaryota > Metazoa > Chordata > Mammalia > Monotremata > Ornithorhynchidae > Ornithorhynchus > Ornithorhynchus anatinus. The sequence continues at coordinate 71,266,865 of NC_041732.1, read as the reverse complement.
TCGAACCCATGACCTCTGACTCCCAAGCCCGGGCTCTTTCCACTGAGCCACATACCTACTCCCTGGAAGGCAGTACTTCATCTCTCCCAATTCCCGGGTGTCCTGCTGCATCTCAGGGTGTGCCTAAATAATAAAACTAGTAATAATAAATAGCTATGGTGCTTGTTAAGCACATACTATACGCCAAGCACTGTTCTAAGCACTGGGGTAAATGCAAGTTGATCAGCTTGGGCAAAGTCCCTGTCCCACATGGGGCTCAGATTCTTCATACCCCTTTTCCAGATGAGGTAACTGATGCCCAGACGAGTTGAGTGACTTGCCCAAGGTCACACCGCAGACATGTGGCAGAGCTGGGATTAGAACTCAGCTACTGCTGCCTCCCAGGGCCGTGCTCTATCCGCTTATTATTCACTGAGAAGCGGCGTGGCTCAGTGGAAGGAGCCCGGGCTTGGAAGTCCGAGGTCATGGGTTCGAATCCCGGCTCTGCCACTTGTCAGCTGCGTGACTGTGGGCGAGTCACTTAACTACTCTGTGCCTCAGTTACTTCGTCTGTAAAACGGGGACTAACTGTGAGCTTCACGTGGGACAACCTGACGACCCCGTATCTCCCCCAGCGCTTAGAACAGTGCTCGGCACATAGTAAGCGCTTAACAAATGCCAACATCGTTATTATTGTTCAGTAGTATTTGTTGAGCGCGTGCTGTGTGCAGGGCACCGTACTAACCGCTTGGACTGTACAATTCGACAACAGATAGAGACGATCCCTGCCCACTAATGGGCTCGTGGTCTAAATACGGTACGCCCTCCCCACCAACCTTTCCCTCTGTGCTTAAGGTGCTTTCCCACCAGTCCACTTAGCCACGCTGAATAAGGGAAGACCAGGCTGGGTTGGTTGGGGTCATTCATTCATTCGATAGTATTTATTGAGCGCTTACTATGTGCAGAGCACTGTACTAAGCGCTTGGGATGAACAAGTCCCTTCCCCTCCACTATCCACTGCATTAGCCAGCAGGCCCTTGACGCCCCTCGGGCTGCAGAAAAGAGCTTGCCGGCCACTGTTTTGCCTTATGGATTTGTTAAGCACTTACTGTGTGCCGAGCACCGAGACCCAGGGGAATCAGGTCGTCCCGCGTGGGGCTCGCGGTCTTCATCCCCATTTTACAGATGAGGGAACTGAGGCACCGAGAAGTTGAGTGACTGGCCCAAAGTCGCACGGCTGACGAGTGGCCGAGCCGGGATTCGAACCCGTGAGCTCTCGACTCCAAAGCCCGTGCCCTTTCCGCTGAGCCCCGCTGCTTGATGAGTTCCCGCGGCCAGTGGAGACACAACAAGTGAATTCCTAATGATTCAACCCCTCCGGGTCACTCGCCCGTGTAGATCGGTACGGGTTACGGAGCGGCGCGCTGGCAACGCCACGGCCCCTTGGGTGCTTCCAGGCGGGCCGGGATGTGGGCCAGTTGGGCAGTGCTGGATTCTCTGTGACGGGAGAGAGAAGCAGAGGATTCTGGCTCCTCGGCGCCTTCTGCCCCCGGCTCAGCAACCAGGAGACTGAATTGTTCCGGCCCTTTATTAGGGGGAGCGTGGGGAGTTGAGAACAAGGGTGGAGCTCAGTCTTCTTGCCGCAGGCTTAGTGGGAGAGCGTTGGCTGCCGCAGGCCTCATCCCAGGCTGCCAGGAGAGAGAGGCCGTGTTACCTCCGTCGATCAATAGTATTTATTGAGCGTTTAATATGTTCACAGCACTGTGCTAAAAGCTAGAAGAGCACAGTACCACAGAATTAGCAGGCACGTCCCCTGCTTATAATGAGCTTACGGTCTAGAGGGGGAGAAAGGCATTTGAGAAGCAGCATGGCTTAGTGGAAGGAGCACAGACCTGGGAGTCTGAGGTCACGGGTTCTAATCCCGGCCCCGCCACTTGTCCGCTATGTGACTTTGGGTAAGTCACTTACCTTCCCTGTGCCTCAGTGACCTCATCTGTAAAGTGAGGATTAAGACCGTGAGCCCCACGTGGGGCAACCTGATTACGTTGTCTCTACCGTAGCACTTAGAACAGTGCTTGGCACATAGTAAGGGCTTGACAAGTGCCATCCTTATTATTATATTATATTATTATATGAATAAGTCATTTATATCATTTAGAGATATGTCCATGCGTGTTGTGGGGTTCGGGGTCCAAATGTCCGAAGGTCAGAGATCCAAGTGCATAGACCTCTGCCTCATTCTTATGTTTTCAGGCCAGGGCAACATGAAACCATTGGTAAAGGAGGGGGAATCCTGGGGCCGGCAGGCTCTCTCCCTATCAGTCTTCCCCTCACCTCCTCCAAGAGGCCTTCCCAGACTGAGCTCCCCTTTTCCCTCTGCTCCCTCTACCCCCCCACCCCTTCACCTCTCCGCAGCTAAACTCTCTTCTCCCCCCCTTTCCCTCTGCCCCTCCCCCCTCCCGTCCCATCCCCTCAGCACCGTACTCATCCGCTCAACTGTATATATCTTCATTACCCTATTTCTTTTGTTAATGAGATGTACATCACCTTGATTCTATTTATTTGCTATTGTTTTAATGAGATGTTCTTCCCCTCGATTCTATTTATTGCCATTGGTCTTGTCCGTCTGTCTCGCCCCGGATTAGACTGTAAGCCGACGGGGACTGTCTCTATCTGTTACCGATTTGTACATTCCGAGTGCTTAGTACAGTGCTCTGCACAGAGTAAGCGCTCAATAAGTACAATTGAATGAATGAATGAATGAAGAGGAGGAGGAGAGTGAGGAAGGTACGGGATAGGCCCTCTCTCCAGGCCCCCAAGTGGGGAAAGCTCCTATCTCTAGGGGTATGGAAGGGGAAGAGTAAACAACTTGATAAACAACATTTTAAAAGAGGAAAAAAGGAAAAAGGAAAAAAGTCATCCCCAAGAATGTATGAGGTGCCTGCTGGGAGCAGGGCCCTGGGAGAGGGCTAAGAGGGTTTCCAGAGGAGAGACTAAAGGAAGTATCCTGACCTTCCATCATCCTTTTGACCAAAGCGAGGGATGCTAAGGCAATGGCCCCGTGCCCTGAAGGATTGATTGACTCTATGTGGGCTTGCGGAGATTTCTCATCATGCTTATAGCCCCCAGCTCCCCTTTTTAAGCAAAGTGGAAATCATTGCTGCAGGGAATGTTGGGCAGCAGCAACTCAACATTCATCATTGCTGCCCCAGAAGGACCCCAGCCACTAGGGAGACTACTCATTGGCCCCTGGGGATTATGCTTCCTTGGAGGCAGGAGGTGAAAATGGGAGCTTTTAGGCTTCCCAAACTGGCTCAGCTCCCTCTTACCCTGGGCCATAATAGGGTATGCTCTGTGAAGAAACCTCAGCTTTGACAAGTCTCATCCCTCCCCTCTTTTAGAGTCCTAAAATGCCACCTCCTCCAGAAGTTCTTCCCTGATTAATCCTCCTCCCTTCTCCTCAGTCATTTTAGCATCCTTATGCCCATTTCTGTGCCTGGTTTTTTTTTTTACCCACTTGTGCTTAGTATTACTCCATTCTGTCACCCTCTTTGTCCATGTATGAGAACTTCTTCCTTAGATTGTCATTTCCTCAAGAGTGGGGATCACACTGTCATTTCTTCTGGTTGTCCCCTAATAGCAATGTTAACGATTGTGGTATTTAAGCACATATTTTGTGCCTAGTACTGTACTCAGCCCCTAGGCCTCTAGCAAGGTTCCCTGTGAATGTTCAGCCTTCAGTCAGCACGGTGATGAGCTGGTCACATTTCCCAGGCGCAGTCAGGAGTCCAGGGCTGGTGGAATGGAAGACTCACTGGAAAAGGCCCCGTTGCTTGTGGCCTTCACAGGGGAGCAGGTGGCTTTGTTTCCTGGCAGCCACCAGGCCCCGGGGGAAAGAGAAGCTTAATTGTGGCAAGCAACAGCGGCCCCCAAACCAGCCCCACAGCCGACAGTTCAGATAGGGCCAGGCCCAGGTTGTGGGGCAGAGTTGTCAGGAACATCCAATCCAACGAAAACTCCAACAGCCTCTTCCGGACCCGGGAACGCACCCGACGGAACAGAGTGGGGATGGTTTTCAGCAAGGGAAAATAATGCCCTCTGTTAGGAGAACAAACCTTTAGGATTGAGCCGTCACCCAGTTGAGAGACCTCGTGCAGGCACCTAAGGACCAGAGGAACCTCAGGAGGTATTAGCGTTGACGGGGAGATCACATCCAGAACCGATTTCCAGAAACACCGCAGCAACAGCCGTGCCCCTAATGTGTGTGCGATTGTTCTCCCTGTCATAAGCATCATCTGCATGCATTATCTCCAGACAGCTCCAGTTCAGCCGCTTGGCCCGCGTCCAGTGCCGTCTCCACAGAATTTTAAATCGTGACTGTCTCTATCCGGGCGCTCTCTCTGTAGGGCGAATCGGGATCGGAAAGACATGGAATCCACGGCCCACGCGGAGAAGCCAAGCACATTTTGAGGAAGAGGAGGCCAGCGTAGATGCTGGGAAAGCCTGGTCCCGCTGATTGTTCCAGGGAGGGGATGGGAAGCTGAGGGAGGAGGGGCCCCTCTGTCAGCTTCATTAGCTTGTTGGGCACCCTGAAGTCGCAGCTGCCTATCAGTGGGCTGGGAGACAGGAGAGGGATGGCCTGGGTCTTTAATTTGGGCCCGGCCAAGGAGTCGGCTGACCTGTTGCACAGCTCAAGACTCTGCCCAGCTCAATTTCCCAGGCCTTTCTGGAGCCTTGCTGGGGAAGGCCACAGGGGAATTTCAGTTGTTCACATGGGGGGGGTACCATGGCAGCAGACCTAGGTTGGGAGTGGGTTAGTGGTAGGCCTTTTAAAATTGAATTCATTAAGTGCTTACTCTGTGCCAGGCCTTATACTAAGTGCCGAGGTAGAAACAAACTAATAATGTTGGACACAGTCCCTGTCCCCCAAAGGGCTCACAGTCTTCATCCCCATGTTATGGATGAGGTAACCGAGGACCTGAGAAATTAAGAGCCTTGCCCAGGCTCCCACTACAGAAAACAGGGGGAGCCTGGGATAAGATCCCAGGTCCTTCCGACTCCAAGGCCTTGCACTATCCATTAGGCCTTTCTGAGGCAGGAGGATAAACGTGCCCGTAATTTCCTCATAACAAAAAACAAAGTCCACTCTCCATCTATCATTCTAGTTCCCTGCTCCTATATTTATGCAATCTCTTGGAAGGATCATTTGCAGCCATTGCCTTCACCTTCTCTCCCCCACTCTCTCCTTGACCTTCTACACTCTGGTTTCTGACCTCTGCACAATAACCTCCTTACTGTCCATACCGGTGAGCTCTACTCTGTCCTAACCCTTCTTGACCTTTTGGCTCCTCCCTACTCAATTATAATAATAATAGTGGTATTAAGTGCTTACAAGTTGCCAAGCACTGGGATAGATGCAAGTCAGGTTAGACATGGTCCTAGAAACATTATCTGTTTTATTAACAGAGTACTAACCTGGTTCTCCTCCTACCTCTGGCTGAACATCTCAAATTCATTCACTGGCTCCCCTTTCTCATCCCATCCCCTAAATATGAGTCCCTGGAATGGCTTTGTTCTGGACCCCCTACTCCTTTTGTTCTACACTCACTCTCAGGGACTTGATCCACTCACATGGTTTCAGCTGCCATCTCTGTGTGGATGGCACTGCCTACCTCTCCAGCTCTAACCCCTCCATCTGACGTTCAATCCTGGATTTCCTCCGGCCTCCAGGACACCTTCCGCTGATACCTCAAGCTTACCGAGTCTTAAATGGAACTATTCATCTTCCCTCCTAAACCTCCCTTCCTCCTCCTCCTAATGCCTCCATCACAATCAATACCTCCATCCTCCCTGTCCCAGAAGAATGCGATCTTGATGTTATCTTTGGTTCCCCACTGTCCCCTAACACGCTCATTCACTCTGCTGCTAAATTCTTCCAATCCATCACACGCTATATTGCGCAGACCTGGGTTTTCTGGCTCCATTTTGCTCCACTTTTAGCTTGACTGAATGTCATCACCCTGTTGGTTTCCCTGCTGCAGTAATGGTAGAAGAAGTAATAGGGTATTTTAAACACTTCAACATTCTCTAGACTGTAAGCTCGATGTGGGCAGAAGATGCGTCTACCAATTCTCTTGTATCCCCCAGGCGCCTAGTACTATGCTCTACACACAGCAAATGCTCAATTAATAACATTGATTGACTTGTTTGCAAAGCACTGTACTTAGCTTTGTCTGGAGGAGAAAAATATGCAGATGATAGTAGATCTGATCACTGGTCCTCCAGGGTTTCTCAATCTAAGACTAAAGGGAATCCCACCTTTGACCCCTAGCCCGTGTCCCACCTCTGGCCTGGAACACCCTCCCTCCGCAAATGTGCCAATCACACTTCCCCCTTTCAAAGCCCCACTGAGGGCTCACTTCCTCCAGGAGGCCTCCCCTTTCTAAGACTAAGTCCCCCTTTTCCTCAGCTCTCCCTCCCGTCCGCCCTGACCAGCTCCCTTTGCTTTACCCCCCCTCCCTGCCCCACAGGACTTGTGTATATATATATATATATATACATATCTATAATTCTATTTATTTAAATTGATGTCTGTTTATTTGTTTTGATGTCTGTCTCCTCACTTCTAGACTGTAAGCCTGATATGGGCAGGGCTTGTCTCTGTGGCTGAATTGTACTTTCCGAGCGCTTAGTTCAATGCTCTACCCACAGTAAGCACTCAGTAAATACGATTAAATGAATGAATGCATGAATCAAAGGAGAGAGGATTGGCATCAGATACAAAAGGAATTATTTCAAATGTTTAACGGAAGCAAAACACATACTCGCTGCCCACAAGGAGCATGCATTCTAATGGGGGAGGTAGACAAAATATTTAGAAACCATGGGGACTGAAGGAAGAATGAAAATGAAGAGTGGAGTGAATGCACCAGGATGAAACGGCAGAATAAATGGGAATAAATAATTGCCTAGACATATATATCCAAATGCTGCAGGTGGGTGGAAATACCAAAATGCAGTGGATGGTTGATGTGACTTAGGTCGAGAGTCTTCCAAAAGAGTAAGTGTGTCTCTCCCGCAGGGGGGCTTCATGCTGACTAGATTCAGTCCCAAAAGCCAGAAAGCACCTGATTTCCCTTGTCCAACAAAAGTTGACTCCATCTTTTTTGTGTGTCTCCCTGATTGCTTTTCCCTCCTCCCGTGTCCTTCGAGTGGCATTTTCTCACCTCACCAGGGGCAATCAATCAAACGCCGATCTCTTCTCTGCTATTAAGAGCGGTAACGATTGCCCTTTGAGCTCTCTGGTCCTGGCTCCAGTTCTGAAGCTATGCATCACATGGTATTGACCCTCCGGCTCTCTTCTCCCTGACCCCGCATGCTGCTAAAATATCGTCCTGTGGATAGGAAATGAAAAGGGTACAACCTTATTTCTTCAAAGATCGGCCAATCTAGCCCAGAGGTATAATAAAACCCCCAACTTTCCTTTCAGGAATCATCCTTTATAAGTAATATCTTTCAACGTTAAGTGGTATGTACACAATTGTGAAATGAAAAAGCAAGCCTCGGTGCCTCAAAGCTGCGTGAGGTTTCATGTTGGGATGTAGTCATTGGGTTTCATGAAGAGGGTTGCCCATTCCTGCTCTCACGGTCACAGAGAGCTCTTCCTGATTTTTTAAAACTAAGGACATCAGACCTTAAGGGATTTCATTCCTGGTTCAGATCAGTGGCCCAACCATTCCAGTGTTCTGTCTTTAGACAGCAGCAACGGGATGCCCGGTGGAGCCATGTAACAGGTGCTTTCCTCAACATCCATCCTCCTGCTTAGGGATGGGCGATCTGACAGCCAACCATATCCTGCCTCTGTTCATCTCAAACTTTCCCTCTAGTGGCCCGATAACCTCCCATCCATGAATCTATCCAAGCTCCCCTTGAACCTATTTTACTTCCAAACCTCATAGCTTCCTGGAGTATATAATTCAATCAGTCAGTCAATCGTATTTTAGTGCTTACTGTGTGCAGGGCTCTGTATTAAGTGCTTGGGAGGGTACAGCACAAGAATATAACAGACTCATTCCCTGTCCACAATGAGCTTGCAGTCTAGAGGGGGAGACAGACATTGATATAAATAAATTACGGATATGAGCATAAGTGCTATGGTGCTGGGTGATGCAGAAGGGAGTAGGAAAGAGAAAATGGGGGCCCAGTCAGGGAAATCCTCCTAAAGGAGATGTGCCCCCAGTAAGGAGAGCAGACGTCCGTCGGATATAAAAAGGGGGGGGCAGTCCAGGCCAGAGACAGGGCATGGGCGAGAGGTCCCTGCTCAATCCATTATTGAATAGTATTTATTGAGAACCTGCTGAGTGCTAAGCACTGTTCTGTGTGCTTGGGAGAATACGACAGCAGCAAAACATTGAGTTTCCCACCTTCGAGGGGTTTTCAATCTAATGGGGGAGACTATCGGATAGATTATTTACAAACAGTGGAAACAGGAGGAAGAGCAAATATTTAGTATGAGTAATGCAGATGTATCAGGATGAAACAGCTGAATAAAGAATTGGCTGTACAAGGAAAATATATAAAGAAATACAAGAAATAAAATTGAAGGACAGCTATATAATATAGCTGTCTGTATTTTATTTCTTATTTTGTATATATTTATATATATTATATAATATATCTCGCTGTATTCAAAGACACCACTGACACTAAAATTTATATATATATATATGTATTTCTTTGTATATTATATAACCATACTTCATATTTTATTTTATTTCTTATACACACACACATATATATATATATATATATACATCTGACCATATTCTAGGAAGGCACCACTGACAGTAAAACTCCCAAGTGACTGTGTGTGTGACTGAAAAGGCCAATGTGGAATCCACAGTCCTGGCCATGATGTTTGCCTGCATCTTGTCATGTAATCGTAACTGCTGTTTGCAGCACAAGACATTCTTTTCACTTTTTCTTAAAAACTTGACATCAATGCTCCACGCTAGTCAGTCCTTGGCAACTGACTCCCACTTTTCAGATGAGATGCAGCATCGTCTGTGCATTGGCTTTATTGTCTTGAAAATGTTTCATCTGTTCTCCTTGCTTTCAGTTTCCCACTTTCATCTCACCAAACAACAGTTGTTTGGGTAGTCATTCATTCAATCATATTTATTGAGCGCTTACTATGTGCAGAGCACCGTACTAAGCACTTGGAACGTACAGTTTGACAACAGATAGAAACAATCCCTGCCCAACAATGGGCTCACAGTCTAAATCGGGGAGACAGTCAACAAATCAAAACAAAACCAGTGGTCTGGCATCAATATCATCAAGAGAAATAGAATCATAGATATATACAGATTAACAAAATAAATAGAATAAAAAATAATATATACAAATATGCACAATTGCTGTGGGGAGGGGAAGGGGGAAGAGTAGAGGGAGGGAGGAGGGGGAAGGGGGAGAGGAGGAGGGGCAGAGGGAAAGGGAGGGTTCAGTCTGGGAAGGCCTCCTGGAGGAGGTGAGCTCTCAGTAGGGCTTTGAAGAGGGGAAGAGAGTTAGTTTGGCGGAGGTGAGGAGGGAGGACATTCCAGGTCAGTGGTAGGACGTGGGCCAGGGGTCGACGGCGGGCCAGGTGTGAACGAGGAACCATGAGGAGGTGAGCGTCAGAGGAGCGGCGTGTACAGAGTGGGCTGGAGAAGGAGAGAAGGGAGGTGAGATAGGAGGGGGCTAGGTGATGGAGAGGTTTGAAGCCAAGAGTGAGGAAGTTTACTGCTGTCATTTTCTCTTCTCACATGTTCCATTCAGTATAGCTGTTTTTAGGTGAGCATAGCTTGCGTTAGAGGACTGACTTCATTCCAGAAATTCCTGGTTTACGATTTTGTTTTACCATTTGCTGCCGATGTTTGATATGCTCAAAAAAAGAAGTAGATGGACTCTCATAAGGGTCCAGATGTGGCACTTGTGTAAGCTCCAGATCTCACAGCTGTAGAGAAGATTGGTCAGCACCATAGCTTTATATGGCCTGATATTAGGTACCCATCATTCTGTTTGATAGTCTCCCAAAGAACGTCCGGACCTTCGTGATCGAGTTTTCTACTTCCTCGTCTATCGTCGGTCAGTGTGCTGTCCAGGCAATAGAATTCTGTCACAGCATTTAGCTTTGTGGTGCCAATGCAAATATTTGGTGGTGGGAAAGGCTTCTCTGCTGTACGCCAATCCACTGACTTTGTTTTCTCTAATCTTATCATCAGCCAAGATCCCTGACTGATCTGGTGAAGCACTTCACAATATTTGCATGTTTTCTTAAGAGACTATCTCTAGGACTCTAGATGATACTCAAAATATGTGGAGGTGGAATGGTTTCCCAGAGGCGAATCTATGTTTCCTGTCGCACCTGCCAGCATGGCTGCGTAGAATGTGCTGGACCAACTATTCATTCCCGCTTTTCTCCATTGGCAATGGAGAATGGATTGGACAGGACCCCCGCGGCCCAGACCCAGTTAGCCATGCTGGCAAGAAGTAATAATAATAATGATGATGGCATTTGTTAAGCGCTTACTATGAGCGAAGCACAGTTCAAATTTCTGGGGGGATACAAGTTGATCAGGTTGTCCCACCTGGGGCTCACTGTCTTAATCCCCATTTTACAGATGGGGTAACTGAGGCCCAGAGCAGTTAAGTGACTTGCCCAAAGTCACACAGCTGACAAATGGCAGAGCTGGGATTAGAACCCATGACCTCTGACTCCCAAGCCTGGGATCTTTCCACTGAGCCACATTGATTCTCCAAGTAGTCTCAGAACCAAGATAAACCTTTCATGGCAGCCAAATTTGCTAAGTTATTTACATAGCCCTTTTCTTTTGTCTTCCCCTATAGACTGTAAACTCATTGTACTCGGAGAACGTGTCTCTCAACACATAGTGTCATTTAAATTGTTCTCTCCCAAGCACTTAGTACAGTGTTAGGCAAACAGTCAGTGCTCATTACGTATATATATGTATGTATATATATATAGATAAATGCATAGGAATGAAATACGTTGGGAGGCAATATGGCCTAGTGGATAAAGCGCGGGCCTGGGAGCCACGCAACCTACGTTCTAATCCCAGCTCCATCACTCACCTGTCCTAAGACCTTGGGCAAGTGAGCTAACTTCTCCGAGCCTCCATTTCTTCAGCTGCAAAGTGGAGATTCAATGCCTGTTATCCCTCCTGCTTAGACCGCGAGCCCTAAATGGGACAGGACCTGTATCCGATCTGATAAATTTATATCTATCCCAGCACTTAGAACAATCCTTGACGCATAGTAAGCATTTAACAAATTCCTTAAAACAAACAGTACATGCTCAGGGCTGGGTATTAGCATAATGCCACTGGGTGTCGTGAATTGATCGAGGATGTCTTCCTGGAGGTTGTTCTCTCTTGGGTGCAGATCCTTTTTCTCTGTCCAACTTCATCGTTCCAGCTAAAAAAATAATAGACAACCCGATTCATTATTTCTCTTGAGGGGCAGTAAAGCCTCAATCCATTAGGACGGCTCTGAGATAAAATCCAGCTGCGTGGACAGAATGGAATGCAGGGAGGGTGGTTTGGAGATGGCGGCAGAGTGCGGCTGTAATCGGTACAGATGGGCTGATTGCGAGGCCCGCGAGGAATCGGTAAGTATTGTTGATGAAACTACAGGGTGAAGGAATTGAATCAAATGTGGAAGAGTGTCTGTATAAGTACCAACAGTATTGATCGAGCACTTCCTCTGTGCCAGAGCACTCCACCGGGCACGTAAGGAACATTCAAACAAAGTAAAAGATGTGATCCCTGCCCTTGAGGAGCTGACAATCTAAAAGAGGAGACAAGAGATGAGAACGAATGACTGTACCAAAGTTGAAACCGAGGGATGATAACTGTAAATAATAGAGCCAGGTGAAGAGAGTGCCGAGGTGGCTGATGGGATGGCGTGACCAGGATGGCGTTGGATCCAAGCGTTGTCTGTTGTGTGAGAGGCTTGGGCATGGGGTCAGGACGGTTGATAAAGAAAGTGAGTAGAGGCTTTCCGCTCTAGTTAACCTCTTCCAACCTTGGCCCCGGGGCAGGGAGCGGGATCCTATTTCTGCCCTGGGAACTTGGGACTTTGATCCAACTCCTTCCTGTAGTGGGACACAGACTGCATTAGGTCTGATTGTTTTACGTCTCTCCTTGTGCTTGGAATGTAGTAAACCCTTAACAAGTACCACAAATATTATTGGTACCTTTCTTCCCTCCTTCTCCCTTCCGGTTTTTTGTTTTTTTTTTTGAGATCGTGAGGCCCAAGCCGTGTTCAATTTCCACCTGGGTATTCTCTCCCAGTGCTTAATACGTGTTTTACACAGCTAAGCACTTAAATACTACTAGGATTACTGTTACTGTTACATCTAAGCATTGGGCAGCGTGGCTCAGTGGAAAGAGCACGGGCTTTGGAGTCAGAGGTCATGAGTTCGAATCCCAGCTCTGTCACTTGTCAGCTGTGTGACTGTGGGCAAGTCACTTAACTTCTCTGTGCCTCAGTTACCTCCTCTGTAAAATGGGGATTAAGACTGTGAGCCCCACGTGGGACATCCTGATTCCCCTGTGTCTACCCCAGCGCTTAGAACAGTGCTCGGCACATAGTAAGCGCTTAACAAATACCAACATCATTATTATTATTATTGGGCAGTTCGGCACCTCAAGAACCATACCTTCCTTCCTCAAAGACCTCAAATAAATTCCGGGTGTGTTGGTGTGTCTGCTGTTTGAGTTAAGGGGTCTCCACATTATTCAGTTGGGCCCAGCCACTAGCTGGGAGAGAGGAGGGAAACCCATTCATTCATTCATTCATTCATTCAGTAGTATTTATTGAGCACTTACTATGTGCAGAGCACTGTCCTAAGCGCTTGGAATGGACAAATCAGTCACAGATAGAGACAGTCCCTGCCCTTTGACGGGCTTACGGTCTATTCAGGGGAGACAGACAAAAACAATAGCAATAAATAGAATCAAGGGGATGAACATCTCATTAAAACAATAGCAAATAAATAGAATCAAGGTGATGTACATCTCATTAACAAAATAAATAGGGTAATGAAAATATATACAGCTGAGAGGACGAGTACAGTACTGAGGGGAGGGGAAGGGAGAGGGGGAGGAGCAGAGGGAAAGCGGGGAAGAGAGGGCTTAGCTGAGGAGAGGTGAAGGGGGGGTAGAGAGGGAGCAGAGGGAAAAGGGGAGCTCAGTCTGGGAAGGCCTCTTGGAGGAGGTGAGCTTTAAGTAGGGTTTTGAAGAGGGGCCAGTGTGAGGGCCAAGAAACACATGGCTTATCTTCTAGAGGAAACAGGGTCCCTCATAGTTGCACCCTCCTTCTCGCCTCCCTCCCCTCCACCCAACCCCATCGATTCTCTAAAGAAGATGTCTCTGGGTGGGGAGGGCGAGGGGTCTCAAAGCTTTCCATTAATTAATATTGACAGATATGAGGCAGTAATCACCAGGCTCCTCAGTGCAAGTATCGATCTCAGAACAATGGCCTTCGAGGTGATGTTAAAAAAATGGTGGGCTCTTGATCTCTAAGAACGAGCGGAAAGTAAAACCAAATGAGGCCAGAACAAGCGGAAAGTAAAAAACAAATGATGCCAGGCTGACTTCTAAAGACCAAGATTTATTGGCAAGTAGTGAGCATTTAGGTTCAAGCCATCCCCAGAATGCAGTTGGAGCCTGAAATCAGAAGTGTGAAAAGCTTTTGCCAACCTACCTGTCTCTGGACAAGCAGTGTGGCTTGGTGGAAAGAGCACGGGGTGGGAGTCAGAGGTTGTGGGTTCTAATCCCCGATCTTATCTGCTGTGTGACCTTGGGCAAGCCGCTTAACTTCTCTGTGCCGCAGTCACCCATCCCCATTTGAGACTTGTGAGCCCCACGTGGGACAACCTGATTACCTTTTACGTACCCCGACGCTTAGTACAGTGTTTGGCACATAGTAAGCACCTAACAACATAATGAATGATGATGATTTGAGTATGTAAAGACAGGAATTCCTCCATGCAGACAACACCATCCGATTTGTGTCTGCAGAAATAGCAGAGGCTAGCAGACAGGTGTTCTAGAACTGTATTTTTTCTCTCCTCCTTCCCCCCAGCCCCATCACAAAGTTAGTCAAGGTCCAGATCTTGGTTTAATACGGGTTTGGAGCTTCTGGACTGGGTTCGAAGGAAGAAATATTGGGGAAGTCAGGTTCGGACCCCTGCCACTGGGGAACATCTCTCTTGTAAACCTCTTCCCTCTTCACTGTATAGCGTGTTCTACAGTTTAGATCACCAATCAGTGGTATTTATTAAGCTCTTTCTGTGTTCAGTGCATGGTACTAAGCGCTTGGGAAAGAGCAATTCAGCAGTGACCTTACAGTCTATAAAGGGAGACAGCCAATATAAATAAATTGCATCATACTCAATACATAATGTTATTACTATTTTTGGAGGGGTAAAGGGTGTTCTGGTAATACATCTAGAGAAAAATGTGGATTTATGCTTAGGACTGCTAACATAAGTAAACTTTACCTTCTGTCCACCACCCACCCCTGAGGTCTTTATGTGATAGTTTCTGCATTTTTCAATATTTGAATTTTATTTTAACATTACCTTTTTTTCTGGGGAGGTAACTGATATTCAGAGGCTATGCTGTAATTATTAGGTTCATCCAGTTCTACAACATGAGGATTGCATTAGGGAAGCAGTGTGGCCTAGTGGCTAAAACCTGGGCCTGGGAGCTGGAAGACCTAGGTTCTAATCCCGGCTCCACCACTTGTCTGCTCTGTGACCGTGGAGGAGTCATTTAACTTCCCTGTGCCTCAGTTTCCTCAACTGCAGAATGGGGATTCAATACTTATTCTCCCCCTTACTTAGACTGTTAGTCTCTTATGAGACAGGGACCTGTCCGCCCTGATTCTTTTATCTAACCAGCACTTAGAACAGTGCTTGACACCTAGTAAGCACTTAACAAATATGAGAAAAAGGTGCCCAAAGGGTATAGATCCAAGTACAAAGACAAGGCAGAAGGGAGAGGGAGTCAGGGAAAAGAGGGTCTAATCAGGGAAGGCCTCTTGGAGGAGATGTGACCTTAGTAATGGTTTGAAGTTGAAGTGAGTGCTTGTCTGGCGTATATGGAGGGGCTGGAAAAGGGGTCAGTGGCGTGGTAGATGAGATCGAGGAACAGTGAGCTAGAGGAGTGAAGTGTGCAGCCTGGACTGTAATAGGAGATCAGTAAAGTAAGGTACGAGGAGCCATTTTCCTAAAACAGCATTCTGCTCGCATTTGTCACCTACACACAATCCTCTAATGGCTATTCATTTCTC
Source organism: Ornithorhynchus anatinus (assembly GCF_004115215.2). NCBI lineage: Eukaryota > Metazoa > Chordata > Mammalia > Monotremata > Ornithorhynchidae > Ornithorhynchus > Ornithorhynchus anatinus. The sequence continues at coordinate 71,251,526 of NC_041732.1, read as the reverse complement.
TCCACATCAAGGAAAACCTCCTGACCATTAGCTTCAAGTCTGCCTACCAGCTGTTGCCTTGGTAGTCTTCACCTCATGCTTTATGCTTCTCCCATGAGAATTTCTCACTGTCCCTTCTAACTCTCCCCCTCCCACCTCCAGCCCCTTGTTATGCCCTGCCCCTTCCCTGGACCTCCTTCCCTTTTAAAATATAACAAACCACAGCTCTTTCCATCTCTGAATCCTTCTTGAAGTCCCACGCTTTCCAGGAGGCCCTCTCCAAACAATTTTCCTCATCTTTATGTACTTATATAATCACAGCCAACTATAGCAATTTTGTCTGTAATCTATGTGCATCTCTACTATTTCAGTACTTAGAAGTGATCCTTGGTCTACTTGGGCACACCCGTGCCCACAGATAAAACGTCACCATCCTTCGTTTCGTTTTCTAACCAATGGACAATTCTGTATGCAGTCAAAAGTTCTCATTTCAGTCCATCCCTTACGGTGTGCAAGGCACTTCATTCGTTCATTCAGTCATGTTTATTGAAAGCTTATTGTGTGCAAAGCGTTGTACTAAGTGCTTGGGAGAGTACAATATAACAAACCGACACATTCCAGCCCACAGCGAGCTCACAGTCTAGAGGCGCCATACGAAGTCCTTTGAGAGAGCCATAGAAACAAAGCCCCTGTTCACTAAAAGCTTTCAGTCTAAAAGTCTGGCTTTCAATCTGTAAATTAGGGGTTTTTGAAATTAAAATGATATTAAGGATTACCAATCACAAGATTTTGGCCTAGTGAATAGAACACTGGCCCAGGAGTCAGTTCTAATACCTGACTCTGCCGCTTCTGTACTGCATGACCTTGGCCGAGTCGCTTAAATTCTCTCTGCCTCAGTTCCCTAATCTGTAAAATGAGGATTAAGGCTGTGAGCCCCATGTGGGGCATGGACTGTGTCTAACCTGATTATCTTGTAACTATCTACTCCAGCTCCTCAGTACAGTGCCTGGCACATAAAAAGTGCTTAAGAAATGCCATTTTTAAAAAGGGGGGTTAAAATGGAGACTGTGAAATGAGAGTCAGAAATAAAGTGGCCCCGTAATCCCAACCTGAATGCCTAGGGATAGGAGCAAGGTGACCCTGAAATCCATAATCCTCCGAAAAGAATGTGCTCTGTGAGAGTTCAGTGAATTGCAGTCCATGAGAGCTCAATTAATACCATTATTACATAGCTGGTCGGAAAGTATTGTATCCAAGTCTCCCTATTGAATGTCGGAGGCCAGGACCAGCTGTTGGATACTCTGTGTAGGATTCTGATCCCAAACCCAAAGGACTTTGTTTCTGCTGCTCCAGAATGAACTCTGTCCCTCACTGAAAATGGAATCCGTGGTGAGTGGTCACAGCGTGAGATTTGAAAAGGGGTGGCTCATCCAGGTTTCCCTCCCCAAATTCCAAGAACTGGAGTTGGCAAAAAGATTCAGAGCTATTTATGGCAGGAAATGTTCAATTACCTTCTAATACTAATTATGAGTAATATTCCTTGGTGAGGAGAGCGACGGGCTAATTAAGAATAAGCTGCTAATGGTTGTAAGAAAGAGTTCTAGAATTCATCCACTCTATCATCTCACCATCCTCATTAGGACAGCTGTTTCCAAGGGAGCCCGACACATGTGGAATGGGGAGGGTGTTTCAGAGCTAGGGTTTGGATGTTGAGCATCATATTTTTTTCAACGGTCTTTGGACTAGCCGCCGCTCCTGGTCTGAAATAGCTGGTGTTGAAGAATTTAGAGTCCTTGGATAATCTGACCCCCGCTTAGCCAGTCGCCGTATCCTTCGGTAGATTGATTGGGTTCCCATGCTGTGGGCTTTCGACAACAAATCCGAGCTGTGATATCAACTTAAAAGTCATTACCATTCTCTTTGCGTGCATGTTAATGACACCATGGAATAGTGATAATTAGATGAAGCATCATTTAACATCATCACCAGTGTACTTTACATTTATTTATATGCCATTCTTTTCTCTAAAGTCAGCAAAATGGAAACTCGGAAAAGCAGCCGGTACATCGACTATCCCAAAGCATCTGATAAGTGGAATATCCCACCGTTGTTAATTATTGGTTTATGAGTTTTCTAATCCACGATGCTGACCTCCAGGTCCGCCGAGAGAGAAGCCCATTAGCAAGTGTGAGTCTTCCGGTCTCTCTCTGTTCTGTTTTGTCTGGCTTCACCCTGCACCTGCCACTTATCAGCTGTGTGACTTTGGGCAGGTCGCTTACCTTCTCTGTGCCTCAGTTACCTCATCTGTAAAATAATACTGTTGGTATTTGTTAAGCGCTTACTATGTGCAGAGCACTGTTCTAAGCGCTGGGGTAGATACGGGGTAATCAGGTTGTCCCACGTGAGGCTCACAGTTAATCCCCATTTTACAGATGAGGGAACTGGGGCACAGAGAAGTGAAGTGACTTGTCCACAGTCCCACAGCTGACGAGTGGCAGAGCCGGGATTCGAACCCGTGAACTCTGACTCCCAAGCCCGGGCTCTTTCCACTGAGCCATGCTGGGGATTAAGACTGTGAGCTCCATGTTAGAACAGTGCTTGGCACATAGTAAGGGCTTAACAATTGTCATCATTATTATTATTATTGTTATTATATCCATCCTGCTGCGGGGAAGCAATGTGACCCACTGGAGAGAGCTCGGGCCTGGGAGTCAGAGGACCTGGTCACTGATCCTGGCTCCATCACTTGCGGTTGGTGTGACCTTGAGCAAGTTTTGTAACTTCTCCGTGCCTCATTTTCCGTAACTGTAAAATGGGAATTCAGTGCCTGTTCTCTCTCCTACTTTAGCTGTGAGCCCTGTGTGTCCAACCTGATCATCTTGTAATCTGATTATCTGGGACTCTGTACAGTACTTGCACACCATAAGACCTTCACAAATACCACAGTTACTGAAATAGGTTTCTCTAAGCTTTCACCGTTACGACTTTGTCGGTCGGATCTCCACCCCCGGCATCTGGCAGAATTAGGCAGAGCCATGGATCCTGTTGCAAGTGTTTGGCCGAAAGGCCCGGGCGAGTGGAGAAGGTGAGGGCTGGGGAGGGAGAAGGAGTAGGGGGGTGGGTGTCTAATAGCCTCTCCCTCCAGCGGCCTGAGTGTGTCTGACTGAGTTGCTGAGGTCTTACCGTAGTGGACTCAGAATTGCTTTTACGGGCGAGAACTCGAGTCAGATGGAATGAATTGCTAGGCTGTGAGGAACATGTTTCATTCCCTCACATCCTCCCCGCCATCAGTAAGATAAAAAGTTGTCAAAGCACTGGGAAAGGAGCTTTGATTTTTCCCCGGGGACAGATGTGCCTCTATAAGATGGAGTTAGCATGGTGGTTTGGATTTGAAGGGCCAGGTTGGATGGATTCGGTGGTTTTTAGAGGCTGTCGCAGCCCGGACGCTCAGGGGTTCTGAGTTCTAATCCTATTCCCGCATTCGATTTAGTGTGTTTTCCAAGCCACATCACTCCCTGTCTCTGGCCCTTAGCTTTCCTTCTAAATGAACATGATGAAATGTCCAGCTGGTCTTATTGCCAAGCTTAATGCCAGGGAAACAGGGAGTCCTGGTGAGAGGAGGATGGCACCAGCAGTGAGAAGAGCACTCAACTAGCACATAGGTAGTTTTGTTCTTGGTGATAGCAGCCGTCTCCGTCTCCAGTTGCTGGCTGGTCTGTAAGAAGGGTAGATTGTCAGGCATTCAACTATAAGCTTCCTAAGAGAAAGGACCATGTCTTGTTCTGCAAATAGTAAGCACTCAATAAATATCATTGATTGACTGATTGAACCTTGTAGAGAGTTCTAAACATGGCAGATGTTCAATAGATACTCCTCATAATGACGACTCTTTTTGTCCAGAATCCCTTGATGTTGCCCTTCGGGCCTGCAAGATAGCTCTGTGTTGATCTCGTGATTTCAGAACTTTCCCCTCACCATGTGTGAGCTGTGGGGCTGGGGGTGAGCAGAGGAGGAAGGAGGAATTGGGACAAAGACTTATCGGCCTCCCCATCCAGACCATGTTATTAGGAAACCCCAACTGAACCCCAGAAACTTCTGATTCCTTTTTTCCCCCTAAATTCTTCATCCTTTCAATCAACCTGTGGACTTTTCATTATGCTTGTTTTCAAGTATTCCACAGAGTAGATGGGGATGGGGCTGTGCTTCTGAAAGACTCAGAGGGAGGGGGGGAAGCAGGAAGATATTTTGAGGTTCCTCCAACGGTAAGAAGGGATGAGGTTAGAGGATGATTTTTCTCGGAAGCACCAAATTTTAAAAATGGATCTTTGTTTGCTAGCTCTGAGGTGACAAGGTAGGTGGATCATTCTCTTTGAAAGATGTGTATTCTGACTCTGAATCAGTGCATCTGCCTCCTCTCAGACATCACACTTCCTTCTTGCATCAGTGTTGACATGTCGACTAATTGTTTCTGTAATTGTTGTAATTTCTATGAAAGCAGCACAGCAGATTTTCCAAAATGTCATGCAGGCAACGATGCTCTCTCTCTACTTGGTATTCTTATGTTTCCTCTCCTATATATCTGAGGATTGTCAAACACCTAAGTCTTAGGAAAGCTAGAAATTGCATAGATCCTCTGGACTGTCAGATGGTTGTGTGCAGGAATGTGACTTTTTGTTGTTATACTGTACTCTCCCAAGTGTTTAGTACAGTGCTTTGCACACAGTAAGCACTCACTAAACGCAATTGAAGGAATGAATCTGTGCTATGCAAACTTCTGGACTAAATCAGGACTGGCACCTGCCAAAGGTCGCATTTCTCAGGGAGAAGATCTTTATATCATTGAACTTCCACAGACATAAATTCTGGTGGCTGAAAGATCACTTCCATGTGGAAAATGTGCAGCGCTTGGTAATTAGGGCATCTCCTCATCCTCAAGGAAGGCTGGTGTATTCTGGGAATTCAGAGTAGCCAGCTAGCAGCTTCCAGCCATGTCACCAGAATTACAGTCAGGATCTCTTCTCCGCCTCTGCTTTGGCAAAGACATAATTGGCATGAGGGCATCTTTCTGATAAACTAGGGGGTTGTTTCCCCCTGCCTATTTTTAACATTTTTCACACCAGCTGACTTGAGCTGAACTCTGGTGTAACCCAGCTCTGCACTTTTCTGGAAGAACTAAAGTTCCTTTGGCCATGATTGTCTCCCTCTTCAAAAAGGGGCCCAAACCCCCCCTCCGCACAGTAGCCAGGTCAGAGGGCAGATCGGAAGCATAGGTTTGGTGGCATGGCACTTCTCCATTGGCTTTTGATGGGACTTTACGCTCTTCAGTAGCCATTCTGCCTCGGGTGAACTGGAAAATTGGAAATTAGAAATTGTCAGGCTTGGTTTTCTAGCAGATGGACCCAACCTTCCTCCCTTTTCTCTCTTCCTCCTCCTCCTCCTCTTTCTCCTTTCCTCCTCTTCTCCTGCCCCAGGATCCCAAACACTTGTCCATTCAGCATGGAGCTGTCTGAGGGATCCCGAGAACTGTCATCATTTGGGGAGCCTTTTAACTGCACGACTAGAGTGGAGAATGAATCCTCACGTGGCGGGATAAATTGCGATTGTGGTATATTATTTGGGTTTGACATTTATGGCAAGTATAAACAGAGTGTTATTACTGCCGAATCATCAGGCTTAGGCCAAGAAAAAAGCGGAGTGGAGAGCACACGCAAGTGAGAGAGGAGTTTTTATACAAAAGAGAACAAAGTGATGTGCCCCAGCTTTTAATGCTACCAGCTATAAAACAGAAAAGCGAAGAGCAGAAAATTGAAACCATCATGGAAGTGTCAGGACCAGGGGCAGCAGAGACAAAAGTCGTCGCTGATGAGATCGGTTGTGCCGGCTCTCGGTACCGTGAATCAGCATGTGATTTCTGGCGAGAAGATGTGGGGGCAAGGCATGAGAGAAGATGGGGTTAGCGTGGTGACCTCTGTCGGTATCGATTGGGTTGTAGGGTTACTGCAAACCTGGGCTTGCCGGGTCTTTTTTGTAGGGAGGGAACATGACTTTTGGTTATCTCTGAGGTTCTTTCTCACATGTGAACTGACACCTCTTAAAAAGGGTAATTGAGTAGAATCCAGAGAGCTGCAGGCTATCAGAACAAGACCTGGAGGACATGGTCTTTGACTAGCTGTTTGACAGTGTCTTTGCAGGCGTGTTCACGTATTTATTATTAGACTCAGAGCTCTTGGGGCTGTGAAGGCTGTTTCAACTTGATGAGTTCTTCCCGGTAGTACTAATAACATGGTGGTATTTCTTAAGCGCTTACTATGTGCCGAGCACTGTACTGAGCACGGGGGGTGATATAAGATGATCAGATGGGACCAACTCCCTGCCCCTCATCAGTCTCACAGACTAAGGAGGAGGGAGAAGAAGTTTTGAATTCCCATTTTCCAGTTAGGCGCTGGATTGGAGGGGCGGAATGGTACAACCGGCCTGGGTCAAATCCCGGAACCTCCTTTTCTCCCCTTGGCTGGGTTTTTTTTTTTTTTGCCCTTTGCATCTTCCAGGGCCTAAAGCAGGCCCTGCTCCTCCCCCACAGTTTCTCTCTGATCCAGAACCAAATAGGATAAGGTAGATTCTCCACTCTCACCATCCATTCGTCCCCCTTTCCCAGTGGGGGTATAATGACCTCGAGAGTCCCCTTGGCTCCAGCCAGCTCGGCAGCTTTCTTCTAAAGTACTGTGGGCCTTCCTCAGCTCTTGCTCAGCTATTTTCCTGCTGGGACTCAGGATTTGTCAATGCAGGCTTCAACCCTTCCCTGAGCCCCAAACCCTAGAATTAGGTCAGTGGAAAGAGCCCGGGCTTGGGAGTCAGAGATCATGGGTTCTAATCCCAGCTCTGCCACTTGCCAGCTGTGTGGCTTTGGGCAAGTCACTTAACTTCTCTGGGCCTCAGTTACCTTCTCTGTAAAATGGAGATTAAAACTGTGAGCCCCACGTGGGACAACCTGATCACCTTGTATCCCCCAGCGCTTAGAACAGAGCTTTGCACATAGTAAGCGCTTAACAAATACCAACATTATTATTATTATCATTATTATCTCTGACTTCCTCTGGTCCGAGCTTGGCTGTCCATCTTCAGAGCAGGCCCGTTGCTGGGAGTACGGCCTGCACGATGAGGCTTGGGGAATTTTTCCGTCCACATTCCCACTCTCCTGGAGCAGTGGGGCTACCTCGAAGGTGGGGTCCTCCTGCCACAAGAACCTGCATAATGGAATCCCAGACCCGGTGGGACCCCAGTCGTGATCTGGGACTCATTCTCCCTGAAATCAGTCAGTCCTCACCCTTTTCCATTTCAACGCCCTCCCAAAATTCAACCTCCCCCAACAAGTCTTCCCCAACTAATTCCCAGCATCACCTTTGGCACTAATCCAGTTCTACCCCTCCTCAGCTCTGTGTTGTGAATATGTATTCATTTTGAACATGAATTCACTTCTTGCAATGCCACACTCTTTGTAAATACTCTTATTTCTGTCTGCCCCAGTACTTGTAAGTACTTGTAAGCTACTTGTGAGCAGTGAATGTGCTTCAGTTGGACTTCCTTAAGTGCTCGGGACAGTGTATTACTTCCAGTGATCATTCAGAAAATACCATCACTCCTCCTCTTTCCAGCCCTCTGAAGCTCTCCCATGTCCCAGGGACACCCAGATGATTTTTGGCTCCTACTTCTTGCCTACCAACTAGATGACAATGAGGGCTGCATCCTTCTCAAAATCCTGCTTGACTTTTCCTTCTCCTCTGCTTATCATTTGGTTGCTGGAATGCCCCATTCTTGGCTCAAGATAAACCCATCTTTAGGCCTCTAGCTCCCTTTCCCCAGATGAATAATGATAATAATGATAATGACTACAGCAACAATTATTATTATTATTGTTCAGCCCTTTCTACTAATAATAAGAGTGGTATTTGTTAAGCACTTACTATGTGCCAAGCACTGTTCTAAGTGCTGGGGTAGGTACAAGCTAATCAGGCTCACTGTATTAATCCCCATTTTCTAGATGAGGTAACTGAGGCACAGAGAAGCTAACTGACTTGCCCAGCGTCACACAGCGGACAAGTGGCGGAACCGGGATTAGAACCCACATCCTTTGACTCCCAATCCCGTGCTCTTGCCACGCTGCCAATCACCGAATTAAGCACTAGGGATGGATAAAAGATAATCAGGTTAGACCTAGTCCCTGCTAGTAATAATTATAATAATAATTATTATGGTATTTAAGTGCTTACTATGTGCCAAGCACTGTTCTAAGCACTGGGGTATATACAAGGTAATCAGGTTGTCCCACATGGGGCTCACAGTCTTCATCCCCATTTTACAGATGAGGTAACTGAGGCCCAGAGAAGTGAAAAGTGAAGTGACTTGCCCAAGGTCACCCAGCAGACAAGTGGCGGAGGCAGGATTAGAACCCATGACCTCCGACTCCCAAGCCTGCACTGTTTCCACTTAGCCATGCTGCTGCTTCTATTAGGGAGAACAGGTATTGAATCTCCATTGTAATAATAATAATCATGTTGATATTTGTTAAGCACTTACTATGTGCAGAGCACTGTTCTAAGCGCCGGGGTAGAGACAGGGTCATCAGGTTGTCCCACGTGAGGCTCACAGTTAATCCCCATTTTACAGATGAGGGAACTGCGGCCCAGAGAAGTGAAGTGACTTGCCCACAGTCACACAGCTGACAAGTGGCGGAGCGGGGATTCGAACCCATGACCTCTGACTCCCAAGCCCGGGCTCTTGCCACTGAGCCACTGTACAAATGAAGAAGCTGAGGTACAGACAAGTTAAGCGTTTTGCCCAAGGTGACACAGCAGACAAGTGGAAGAGCCAGGATTCTAACGCAGGACCTCGGACATCCAGGCCTGTGCTCTTTCCACTGGATTTAATCCACTGGATTTAATATTAGGTCAAACTGCAAAGAAAGCGTTGGTGGAGTAACCTGTATTAGACACTGGGAAGTACAGAGTGACCAAGTGACATATTTCCTGCCCGCATGGAGCTCGCATTTAATAGGGAAGACAAACATAAAGATATTTACGACAAGAGTGGTCAAAATAAATAAACTGAATAGACACAAATGTATGAACATTAAGGAGCGTGTGAATAAATTTGTAAGTGTTGCAAATGGCTGAAGGAACGATGTGGCTCCGGTTGCGGGAAGATTAATCGGAGAGAGCTCGGAGATGAGACTTGAAGAGGGTTTTGGGGTGGGGTGAGATGGCGGTCTCTTTGATATAATAATAATAAAAATAATGTTGGTATTAAGTGCTTACTATGTGCCAAACCCTGGGGTAGTTACAAGGCCATCAGGTGGCCCCACGTGGGGCTCGGTCTTCATCCCCATTTTTCAGATGAGGTAACCGAGACACAGAGAAATTAAGTGACTTGCCCAAAGTCACACAACTGACAAGTGGTGGAGTCGGGATTAGAACCCACGACCTCTGACTCCCAAGCCCGGCCTCTTTCCATCGAGCTGTTCCAAGCTGGAGAAGAGTGTGAGCCAAGTTGATGGAGGCAGGAGAGGGAGTCAGAGGTCGTGGGTTCTAATTCCGACTCCACCACTTGTCAGCTGTGTGACTTTGGGCAAGTCACTCAATTTCTCTGTGCCTGTTACCTAATCTGTAAAATTGGAATCAAGACTGTGAGCCCCAAGTGGGACAACCTGATAACCTTGTATCTATCCCAGTGCTTAGAACGGTCCTTGGCACATGGTAAGCGCTTAACAACATGCCATTAGTATTATCATGATTGATATCAAGAGCAAAATATCTTCTTTAATAGTAGAATAGTCGATGAAGAGAGCAGATAGTCAATCAATTATGCTTACTTAGCGCTTACCGTTTGCAGAGCACTGTACTAAGCTCTCGGGAGAGTACAATATGACAATAAACAGACACATTCCCTGCCCGCAGTGAGCTTACAGTCTAGAGGGGGAGATGTGCATTAATATAAATTAAAAAAATGGATTGCAGATATGTACGTACGTGCTGTTGGGCTGGGAGTGGGGAGGAATAGGTAAGGTGAGGCCAGTTGGTGGAGAGATTTAATGGGAAGCCAACTCGACTTTATGAACAGAGATCCTCCTGTTTGGCAGAGTTCCCCCAAATCGACCATCGTAGAGGTGACTTTACAGAGCAATTATTGCCTTTCTCGAGTGCGCTGAGGCTCAGATTCGGTACTACTCATAAAGAGTGGGTGGAGGGGAGGGGAAGCAGGTAGGGTGGATCGCTGTTCTTCCCAGATTTCTTGTGAAGATTCGCAAGGAAGCTGGAAAATATAATATTTTCTGTTTTCCCTCCTACTTGTTTGCAGTTTGTCTGCTCTCCTCTCCCTGTCTCCCACGTCCCTGGTTCCAGCAAGTAAAAAAAGCTGCCGGAGTTTGTGGGAAAGCAGGAGAAAAGGTGCAGGAGAAAAGTCTATTTTCTGCTTTCCCTCTTTCTTGTTTGCGGTTTATTATTGGATTTCAAAAGGTACTGAAGCTCCCCCAGGCTTGGAAGGGGAGAAAAATCACCTTTCTCTCTTCCACCCCCAACTCCAGCGATCACATCCAAACTGCCCCGGGTTCAGGTTTAGGGGGTTACCAGCTGTATCGTCTACGTACTTGGATCCGTCTGTGATCTGTGAGCAATCCGTATTCGCCTCACCCTCATTCTCACAGCACTTATGTACATATGTATGTATTGCATGTCATATATTATATATGTTAATGTTTGTCCCCCCCTCTAGACTGTAAGCTTGTTAGGGGCAGAGAACGTGCCTACCAACTTGATTGTATTGCACCCTCCCAAGCACATAAACAGTCAATAAATGCCATTGATTGATTGATTGGCAAAAAGAACTCAACTAGCAGATTTTCACCTCAGTCAGATCGTGGCAGAACTCGACAGGCATATCAGCCCACCACTCAGATCCTGCCTGGGGGAAGCAATCGGAGTTGGGTTCGGGAGAGGCACGACGTAAAACGGTATTTTAATTGGAAAAATCCAAACATCAAGGTTTTTCTGGAAGACTTTCATTTCTCCAGGGAGTAGGGGATAAGCACGCTACAGACCTATCGTGTACCCCCTTCGAGCCTATTGCGATTTTTTTGTCTGATGTAAAGAGACACAGGAAGCTCGGGGAGGGTTTTTAAGGAGGGGAGAGATGTGGGCCAGACGATGCTTCGGGAAGATTCATTCGATCGTATTTATTAAGGGCTTACCGTGTGCACAGCACTGTATCGAGCCATTGGTCTGTGCATTAGCATGGAGCATAGACTGGAGTGGGGAGAGGCTGATGGCTGGGAGATGAATTAGGTGGCTAATACAGTACTCTGGCTTTGGCAAGACCAGAGCTTGGACCTGGGTGACAGCAGTCGGGGTGAAGAAAAAGGGGCGTATTTGGGTGCGAGCTGTAGTTCTGATGAAACCTATCCAGGACGTCTTCCGTTTCCTGTTGCTTTAACAGGAATGTCTCCTCTGAGGTTCCCTCTGAGTCCCGGGCTTTGAAGTGCCACCGCAGCCCGGTCTGGAAGGAACTTCTCTGCGCCTCAGTTACCTCATCTGTAAAATGGGGATTAACGGTGAGCCTCACGGGGGACACCCTGATGACCCTGTATCTACCCCGGCGCTTAGAACAGTGCTCTGCACATAGTAAGCGCTTAACAAATACCAACATTATCAGACTTGCTGGCTGCAGGGAGATAATGGCTTTATGATGTCGTGGTGGGACTGCATTCCACGAATCCAAACTGGGAAGGAGTAATCTTCCGCCAAAGAGGCATTCACCTGTCAGCTGCCTACCAGAGAGAGCAAATCCCTTCCGGGGAACCCCATTTCTGTCCTTTGAATCAAGCCTGGATCCAGGTGCGGATACATCTGGGTAAAAGCTTCTCAAAGACCAGGGCGGGTCATTCTCTAGACTGTATGCTTGTTGTGGGCAGGGATTGTGTCTACCAACACTGTTCTATTTTACTCTCTCTAGAGCTAAATACGGTGCTCTGCACGCAGTAAGCGCTCAGTAAATATCGTTGACTGATTTTACATTCTTTTTTGCTCAGCCCTGGCTATTTTTGCATCCCGCACAAGCCACTGATGCCTTATTCTTCTAAGTGACTGACTGTGTGGGCAAGTAAACATGTCACCCACGATTAGGTAAATCCAGTCACAAAGGAGGAAGGCACTTTACGGAGCTGATTCTAAATGAGATAAACTTAAAAAAAAAATGTTCCTTATGCATCAGTGACTGACATAAACATGCCGAGTGAATGAAACGGTAGAGGGATTATCAGAATCTGAAGGGTGGTGCCTAGATTATTTGTACACCCCTGGATTATAATGGAATAGGTGTGTGTGTGTGAGTGTGTGTGTGTGTGTGTGTGTGTGTGTGTAAGGCCAGGATGGGGTATGTATACACACACACATGAAAACACACAACCTCACACACCTGGCACGGATCCCTGTGTAGGCTCATGTATGTCTTGCTATCTTATTTCCAGACTTGTCCAGAGAAAACAGTCCAGTGTCTTCTTCCACAAAGGCACTCCTGCTTTCTGATTCCCAAATGGAAACCCTTCTCTTCTTTTTGAAAAGAGCAAACCACAATTCTCCGCTAGTGAAGAATACTGCTGCCTGTTTGGAATCTGGGGCTTCCTCTCTGATACTTTGGACCTTTGTTATTATCATTGTTGTATTTAGAAAGCATCTCCTATGGGCTAAGCACTGGAGTAAGTACAAGATCATCAATCCACCAATCAGTGGTATTTACTGAGTGTTTACTGTGTGCATAACACTGTACTCAGCGCCTGGGAGAGTACGATTCGACAGACGTAGTATTCACGTTCCCTGCCCAAATTGAGTATATAGTGCACGGGGGAAGACAGGCATTCATATTTCCCGGCTCCTCCGCTTGTCAGCTGTGTGACTGTGGGCAAGTCACTTAACTTCTCTGGGCCTAAGTTCCCTCATCTGTAAAATGGGGATTAACTGTGAGCCTCACGTGGGACAACTTGATTACCCTGTATCTACCTCAGCGCTTAGAACAGTGCTCTGCACGTAGTAAGCACTTAACAAATGCCGGCATTATTATAAATAGATGATCACAAAGAGTTCCTCAAGGCTGTGAGGTCCTCTCCCCGCAAAAGCAGACTTGATTTTAGATGCATCCTTCGAGTCCTTAGGACGCTGTGAGTTAGTGTGACCCTTTAGAAGGGGCACCTCCCAGTGGAAAGAGCACTGGTCTGGGGAGTCAGAAGACATGAGTTCTCATCCGAGCTTAGTCACTTGCCTGCTGTGTGACCTTGGGTAAGTCACTTCAATTCCTGTGCCTCAGTGTAGCGTGGCTCAGTGGAAAGAGCACGGGCTTTGGAGTCAGAGGTCGTGGGTTTGAATCCTGGCTCTGCCACCTGTCAGCTGTGTGACTGTGGGCAAGTCACTTAACTTCTCTGTGCCTCAGTTACCTCATCTGTAAAATGGGGATTAAGACTGTGAGCCCCATGTGGGACAACCTGATTCCCCTGTGTCTACCCCAGCGCTTAGAACAGTGCTCTGCACATAGTAAGCGCTTAACAAATTCCAACATTATCATTATTATTATTATTATTATTAAAATGCGGATTCATTACCTGTTCACCCTCCCCACTAGGTTGGGATCGGGGCTGTTTCCTATCTGATTATCTTAAATCTATCCCAGAACATAGTAAAGTGTTTAGGGCATCACGTGAGCTTAAGCAATTCTAAAACTGTTATCATTTGACTCCTTAATGTATGCCTCCCCAGATAAGATTTTCATTCATGCTCCTGATATATCAGAGACTGTTTGTTGCCAACTCAAGAAAACATCATTCTTTAAGAAGGCCTGTACTCCGGGGCTTTGCTTATGAGACTTCTCCAAAGAATTATTCTAGGTTTTCTGGTAGATGGTTAGAAATGGGGTCTGGCATTTGGAGTTTTTTGTGAAAAAGTGCTGGACTTTCAAACTTTTTGAGGTGCCCTTTCCTGAGCTGAAAGTTACCCAAAATAAAGGCCAATTAGCTCATTGGAAGGCAAACATCAGAGAGCCTGAGGTCTTGAAAAAGCTGAGCAGGCACAAAGCAAGGTCTCCTTCCCTTCCAGGGGCTCCTCGAACCCCTTGCGGCCTCCAGGAAGTGTGTCTAATTGAAAAGCTTCGGGACAGAGTGTCACGGGAACAGGACAGGCGAATTCTAATCTATCGACTCTCCCGCTCCAGAGGATCTGGGTCCTTTTGTTGGTTTTCCGAACGTGTAGCTAAAAACCCGACTTGAGAAATGAGATGTGACCTTGAAGTAAATTTGCCTATTATCTAGAAGTCATGGAAGCAGATATTAAAAATGGACTTCATTTATTTTACGAGGAGTTGGAGCATGTCAAGCTCCTCATAATTAGTAATAAACTTATCTCCGCTTGACTACTTTTTACACTGTTTGTATTTTTTATTGATGTAGTCATGCTTAGGTAGCTATCATTTAAAATCGCAAATGTGGGATCGTTTATAATGCCGAGTTCATATTCCAACGTGTGGCACAATTGCCCCTTTAATGTCTTAATAATATCTCTCTAGTTTTCTCCTGCCACTGTTTAATCACAATAAACAGAGTCTAGAACGCGGCTCCTCAGACCAGGCCGTCTTCTCGAGCTTGCAAAATAGGTCACGGGGACTGACCGGACAGTCTGTCTCTTCCCACCGCTTCACTTCACGAAAAAGATCTTCTGTGTGCAAGTGAATGGAATGCCATCTGTATTGTGATTCTGTCGTGCTTTCTCAAATGCCAAGTTCAAGATAATCAGATGAGACACAGTCCTCTAGTAGTCCCTCATCCTTGCTCTTGAGGACCTTACCGTCATGTTGTTTCTTAAAAGGAAAGACACCGGCAAGATAGATGAAGGACTTGAATTCCAGCTCCCCCGAAAGCCACAGAAGTTCTGCTGGGCCCACACTCAGACTGTAATAATGATAATAATAATAATAATAATAATGGTCTTTGTTAAGCACTTACTATGTGTCAAGGACTGTTCTAAGCATTGGGATAGATAAAAAGTTAATCAGGTTGCGCACAGTCCCTGTCCCATATGGAGCTCACGGTCTTAATCCACATTTTATAGATGAAAGAACTGGGGCACAGAGAAGTTAAGTGACTTGCCTAAGGTCCCCCACCAGACCAGTAGCAGGGCAGGGATTAGAACCCAAGTCCTTTTGACTCCCGGGCCCGTGCTATATCCTCTAGGCCTTTCCGTGGGGCCAGCCGTCCATCCAGACTTGTCGTGAACCTCTCCGATGGAACTTCGTAGACCTTGTTCCAAGCTGGAAGTCCTGGGTTGGGGATTTGCCGAGATTGGCCATCCCTCCATCTTCCATCCATCATCTCCCTCTTAATGTCAGTAAGACTAAGCGGCATGATCTAGTGGATAGAGCCCTGGCCTGGGAGTCAGAAGGACCTGGGTTTTAATCCCAACTCCGCCTCTTGTCTGCTGTGTGATCTTGGGCAAGTCACATCATTTCTCTGGGTTTCAGTTTCCTCATCTGTAAAGTGGGGATTAAGACTGTGAGCCCTGTGTTGGACGGGGACTGTGTCCAATCTGATTATCTTCCATCTACCCCAGAGCTTAGAACTGTGTCTGGCACATAGTAAGTGCCTAACAAATGCTACAATCATTATTATTATTATTATTATTACTACTTGTTAATGTGTTACAGAGCTAAATCAGGCAGGTTGCCATAATGCAGCGGAGCAGCGAATTGAGAAGAAAACAGGGGTTGGAAAAGCATTTGAGTAGGGAGGGAATAGGAATCCTGCTAAAATCTTGAAGGTTGTACCGTGACCCAGCTTTATCCTGCTCCTTTCTTGGGTGGAGCGGCAACCTAGTTCCTTCTTATGATCAACTAGTCCCTTGTCCAGCGCTTAGAACAGTGCTTGGCACATAGTATGCACTTAACAAATCCCATCGTTATTATTATTATTTCGTCCTTGGCCCCAGATGGATGAGGGGCAGGAAGCTGAGCTACTGGGTGAGTCTCCTAATAATAGGGTACACATCTGTAATTTATTTATATTCATGTCTGTCTCCCCCTCTAGACTGTAAACTCGTTGTGGGCAGGAAATGGGGTTTGTTGTATTGTTATATTGTACACTCCCAAGAGCTTAGAATAGTGCTCTGCACACAGTAAAGCTCTCAATAAATATGATTGAATGAACGAATAATAACAAAAACTACTATTATTATGGTATTAAGGGCTTGCAATGTGCCAAGCACTGAACTAAGCACCGGGGCAAATAAAAGATAATTAAGTCAGACAAAATCCCTGTTCTATATGGGCCTCAGAGTCTAAGTAGAAGGGAGGCCAGGTATTGAGCCCCCATTTTAAATGGGGAAACTGAGGCCCAGAGAAGTTCCACAAAGCTACACAGGAAACAAGTAGCAGATCTAGAATTAGAAACCAGATCCTCTGATTCCCCCACCTAGGCTTTTTCTACGAGGCCGCGCTCTTCATATTTTGGGTGGGAGGGGTCACCCTGAGGGTAGGAAGGTAGGTGTAAAAAAAAAAAAAACTTGAGGTCACACTGAATCCTGCTTGGTGCTCTGACTTCTTTCTGCTGTATTTGTTTTAAGTCACTTGGCAGTCCGGGCACACGAGGGTTTGGTTGGAGGAAGTTTACTGCTGAACTTAATAGGGTCGTTTGCTCCAGCACATAAATCTGCCAGTGGTTTGCTGAGGTTCTCGGCCGGCCGGAGCAGAAACCATTGTTAATGGGACCGGGCCCCTGAAAAATGGGAATGCGTGGGTGAGGGCATTTCTTTTCTTGCCGAGAATGGACCGAAGCCCCTGAGGATTCAGGATGGTTATTTTAAAGGAGGATTTTATGAGGTGAGTTCGCTTTCATTCCTCAAGGTCTGTTTGCTGGCTGTGGCCTGGGTTTGTTGGTGGATCTGTCTTCTCCGAACTCATTGGTCTTAATTTGAGGGAAAATAGAAAGGATGGGAAATCTGGCTCTGGGCCCTACCGAAGGCTGCCAAGATGGGGGTAGAGGGGTACACCTATGAGAGAGAAGCAGGTTCCAGGTTGATCTACCTACATTTATCGTGTGGTTTCTTTCATCATCAACAGTACTGATTGAGCAACTATTGGGATAGAGACATTATTAAAGGTGAGGGGAAATGCACAGTAGACCAGCAAGCCATCATCCTTGTCCTTGAGGGGCTTATCTTCTAATGGGCAAGACTTGGGGGAGGGAGGGTATTGATGTGATGTTAGTTTAAAAAAGGTGAGGAAAAAACACAGCTATGTATATCAGTAACGTCTCTCGAGAAATAAACACTTTCTCCACCTCTCCCTTCTACAGTCCTGGCTGTTGCGCGGGATTCCTATCACTTTACGTGGCTTCTCCTGCAAGATATATCCCAGAGGTTGGTTCAGAAGAGTGACATTTGACTACGGCTCAGAGAGATGGACTGTGTGTGTGAGTGGGTGGATCAGTGTTAATTTGCTGTGTTGCTGAAATGAGGGAGGGCTCTTGAGTGATCTCCAGAGACAAAGCATTAAGACCTAGTGGAAAGAGCCCAGATCTGGGAGTTGGGGGACCTGGGTTTTAATCCCAGCTCTGCCCCTTGCCTGCTGTGTGACCATGGGCCAGTCACTTCACTTCTCTGGCCCTCAGTATCTCAGTAGTAAAATGGGGATTAAGTAGCTATTCTCCCTACCCCAGGATTTAGTACAGTGTGTGGTGCATATCAAACGCAAAAAAATACCACAACGAGGGTGATTATTATTATTAACTCCAAGGAAACAACTGAACTGGCGGCATAGGTACAGTGAGGTGGTCTTCGAGTTCAAGAGGTTCTACCTTTTTTCTCTATTTTAGCTGCTGTTAGCTCAGTGGAACCCAGAGAGAGCTGGATCCCAACTTCATTTTTCACTGTAAAACTGGGATCACTTCGCACTGATGTGAAACCCTAGTTTGAAAAGAGGGACACCAGTATAAGCATACCACAAGATTAAGTAGTCTTCCAACGTGGTTCCTCTAAGAATAATGCTTCAGGGTGATAGAACATATTTGTGTGGAGCAAAATACAAATATCAAATGACAGAGTGGCCTTTTTTAATGGTTGTTTTAGCATTTTCTTTCAGGTTGAACTTTTCTATCACGGTTTTCCCATTTCTTTCCTCGGTTGATTTTATGTAAATGATTGGGAAAGATCAGGACTCTCATTATAGGCAAGGAATGTGTCTGCTAATTCTGTTCTGTTGTACTCTCCCGGGCTCTTAGTACAATGCTCTGCACATAGTAAGCGATGAATAAGTACGATAGTTTGAATGATTGATAGGAACACGAGGAATTGGGGAGATTAAAAAAAAGGAGTGCTCAGTTAATGCAGACTGTCATAGGACAAACCCTTAGAAGAAACTGAGAATGGAGAGTTTTTAAGGTACTCTCGCCACCATCAAGTAGCTGTATAAAGAGCAATTCTGCTCCTGAATTAAGGAATCCTATTGCTTTTCACTCCTTCCTTCCCCTGTCTCAGCCTCCCCATCTCTCAGGAAACAATTAACCTGGTGGAAGTCAATAGTTCTAGGGTCTGAAGAAGTCCACTGCAAAACCTGTACTTTTGGGATTGGAGTGAGCCATCACCCAGCCCATCTGATCTGAGCAGTCTTCCTGCCAGTGGGGATTTGAGGAGGCTTTTTGATTTAGAGAGTATTGCCAAGTTCGAAGTCAAGCTGCATTGTGTTGACTGTGTAAACTGACCTTGCTCAATGGAAGCTTTAAATCAATGAAAGCGGCGTATTCACTCATTGCATTCCTTACTGGGGCATGGTGGGCTGTTTTTCTTGAATCAGTTTCACGTGGTGATTAATATCATTTTTAATGTTCAGCTGCAGCGAATTCTTAATAAATTATTTTGTAACATGTTGAAATCACTTTGTAAGCGTTTTTGTTAACACCTGTAAGAGGCCTTGAGCTATAAAATATTACTTTATCATCTTCATGATGCTGGACACTTGATATAATGCTAATGTCTCCAAGATTGTTAATAAATAATGAATAGAAGAAAGAGCCAAGGATTGACCTTTCGTGGAACACCATCTGTCAACAGAGCTTCACTTGATCTTTTCTTTTACGTTGATTTCTAGCTTTCAGGATACTGTGGCTTCAGACCAGGTGGTTTTACTCTTGCTGGTGAGCAATATTTTAGAGGAATGGGTGAGGTATGAACTGTCAGCGTAGGCTGTTAACATCTCTTTGTGCCCCTCAGGGGTTTTTAACAATTATTATCAGCAGGTCTGTCAGGGCCTGCAGAAGGAGGGAGGGCAGAGATGGCTGATTTCTCTCCTTTCTTTCCCACCCCCCGGGCCCGCACGTCTTCCTCCAACCCACATCTCCAGCCGGCTCCTCGAAGTGACGATTCAGCGGCCCGAAGGAAGGTTTGTATGTATGAGGCCTAGGCAGATAATAATCTTGTCCTATGAATTTAACGTCTGTCAGAATAGCCAATCTTAGACTGTAGCCCCCTCAAAAGCAGGGACTCTGTCTTGCATTTTCTTTGGCCTAGTACAGTGCTCAGCACACATGAGGTACTGGGTAAATGCTCCTGTGACCCATAACCTTTTCAGATACTGCGTTCTACTGACACTTGGTTGTTTTGCCATCTAGATGTGCCCCTGGTGTGTTTGAGTCCCGACAAGTGGTGGTCTGGAGGACAGTGGTTAGTTATTCGGAACCACGCTCGCTGTGATGGGCGAGTTAATAATGTTGGTATTTGTTAAGCGCTTACTATGTGCCGAGCACTGTTCTAAGCGCTGGGGTAGACATAGGGGAATCAGGTTGTCCCACATGGGGCTCACAGTCTTAATCCCCATTTTACAGATGAGGGAACTGAGGCACAGAGAAGTTAAGTGACTTGCCCACAGTCACACAGCCGACAAGTGGCAGAGCTGGGATTCGAACTCACGAGCCCTGACTCCAAAGCCCGTGCTCTTTCCACTGAGCCACGCTGCTTCTCCGTGGCGAGACGTGGCGAGGCGTGGCGAGGCGTGGCGTGGCCGAGTTCACAGTGGCGGGGAAGATGTCTGCTGATTGTTATACTGTACTCTCCCAAGTGCGTAGTGCAGTGCTTTGCACACCGTAAGCGCTCAATAAATACGATTGAATGAATGAAAGAAATGGGGAAGGTCAAATGGGAATCTCGCCCCGGGATGGAGCTGTCAGTGAATGGAGAGAAACATGAAACTAGGATTGGGTAAGTAGCAGCTTGGCCCCCAGGGGAACTACGACCCAGATAATAAAAATAATTTATTGTCAAGTTTAGTGACTGACACTGGTGTCCCAGATGTCAAGAACTTTTGTAAACACTGGGGGAGATTCAAGTTGGTCACAATCTCTGTCCCACACGGGGCTCCCGGTCTAAGTAGAAGGGCAAACAGAGATTGAATCCCAATTTTATGGTTGAAGAAACTGAGGCACAACGAAGATAAGTGACTTTATCCAAGGTCCCAAAGCAGGCAGGTGGTGGAGACAGAATTGGAACCCAGATCCTCTGATTCTTAAACCCAAACTCTTTCCACCAGTCCATGCTTTTTCCCATGGGCTAATGCCACTTCCTACAGGATGTGTCCCTCCTGGGTACCGCCAGTGTGCAGTAAGTGCGCAATAACTACGATTGAATGAATGAATGGTGGATCTGCGGTAACAGGGGCAGAGAGCTCCTCTCTGGGTTGGGGACCATCAGGGCCCAGGGAAAGGATGCAGCTGTGTGGATCACAGCTTCCGAACAGGAATGAGGGGACGGTGTTCTCGCTGGATGTTCTGATTTGTTGCCCTCAAGTCTCTGGGCTTTTTATCAGCTGAAACTCTGGGGCTTTACCCGCTCTAGATTTGACTGGGATTAAATGCTCAGTGCCTTGTGAGCCTCTGAGAATCGCCTCAGCACAATCTGCAGAGTTGTATTTTCTTGGCTCTTTGTAGAGTTTCCATTTTATTGTTGAATACTGAAATCTCATTACTTTAGGGAATGCTATTACTGGACTATTACTAGAAAGAAACACCTTTCGTCTTCTCTGATTAAAACATCCTGTTTCATATTAAAGCATCATCTCAGAACTTCCCTCATTCCTGAAAATAGGTATTTCAAGTGAACATCCTTGTACCTGCCAACTCATCTGGTTTCTGGGGTGGTGGGACACAGGCAGAGTGACCTGGGCTGGAAATAAGTCTGTTTATTATTTTGTACTCTCCCAAGTGCTTAGTATGGTGCTTTGCACACAGTAAGCTTTCAATAAATATGATTTAATGAATGAATGGGGGTGGAGCTTGCCTGGGAGACAGGATTCTGATGTTTTAAAGTATCTGAAAGTCCTGCTTCTTTCTTCCTGAGTCATCGGAGGTGCCCATACGTTGGGGGACCTGGGTGGAAGTACTGTGGATCTGAAGCAACAGAGGAGAATCAGGGATCCCCCTGGACAAATGGGCGGACTGAGGGAGTTGTAAGACATCATCAGGTTGTATTGTGTATACAATTAATGCACCATCATACAGGATGAGGGGGAAACCACTTGTTCTCACCCTCGGGGCTGCCAAATGTTTGAAATCGATCCCACCTGAACGCTGAGCTGGTTGTGATCTCTACTCTCCATGAATCAGTCAGTCAATCGTATTTCTTGAGCAGTTAACAGTGAACAGAACACTGACTAAGTGCTTGGGAAAGTTCAATATAACAGACACATTCCCTCCTCACAACGAACTTACAGACCAGAGAGGGAGACAGACATTAATATAAATAAATAAAATTACAGACCCTGGATGCTTTTGCTTAAAGTCACTCAAGCAGCTCTTTCCCTTCTCCTTATCCATTCTCTTCTCCCACTACGCCCCAGCTCACACTCTGATCCTATCGGTCAGTCGATCGGTGCTATTCACTGAATGTTTACTGCGTGCCCAGCGCTGTCTTAAGCTCTTATCTAGAGCACTGCGTTAAGCTCTTAGGAGTGTACAGTACAATTGAGTTGGTAGACAGGTTGCTGCCCTCAAGAATTTTGTCCAGTTGTGGAGATGGACACTAAGATCAATTATAGGTAGGGGAAGCAGCAGAGTTTAAGGATATGAACGCAATTACTGTGGGGGTAGGTATCAAAGTGATTGAAAGGTTCAGACTCAAGTGCCTAGATGATACAGAAGAGAGAGAAAATAGGGTGGGCAGATGAGAGCTTAGTCAGGGAAGGCTTCCTCCCTAGTTAACCTACCACCGGGCCTTCTTCTCATCTTCCCCACCACCAACACCTTCCCTATACTCTCCCCCCTGCCTGGAACTCTCTCCCCCTTCACATTTGACAGACTGCTGTTCTCCCCATCTTCAAAGCCCTTTTGATATTACACCTTCTGCTGGAGGTATATTCTCTGATTAATTTCTCATCTCCCCATCTTATATCCCCCATCTTCCACTGCAGCACTTTCACACCCCCCTAAGTGCTTACGGGCAAAAAGTGTGGATATGTCAGCCTTCTGCAATCTGACCTGAACCTGCATCTCCCTAGAATGCCATCTCTCGTTTGAAAATTGACTTGGTGACCTTGGGAAAGTCACTCAATTTCTCTGTCTCAGCTTTTTCATCTTTAAAAGGGGGATGAAGTACCAGTCCTCCCCCACTCTGGGACCACGAATCCCATGTGGGAAAGGGATTATATAGACTTGATTATCTTGTATTTAACCCAGGACTTAGTACCCTGACAGACAGTAAGGACTTTACAAATACTGTGATAATAACAATAACCCCACATAGCACACATATACAAATCTTTTCACTATAATAATAAAAACTGTGGAATTTGTTAAGTACTTACTATGTGCCAGGTACTGTACTAAATGCTGGGATGGGTACATGCAAATTGGGTTGGACACAGTCTCTGTCCCACATGGGGCTCACAGTCTCAGCCCCATTTTACAAATGAGGTAACTGAGGCACTGAGACGTGAAGTGACTTGCCCGAGGTCACACAGCAGACAAGTGGCAGAGCGAGAATTGGAACCCATGACCTTCTGACTCCCAGGCCCGTGCTCTATCTACTACATCATGCTGCTTCTCTTACTTCAATCTGGATTTTATTTCATTTTAGCGTCTGTCAAGGTGACTCTGGATTGTAAACTCCTTGAAAGCAGGGGTATTGTATACTAATTCGGTTGCACTCTTCCAGACACTCAGTACAATAGACACTCCAGACATACTGTGGATTAATTCGCTCTGGGAGTTGTGTGGATAATAGCATGAACACCAACCTACTCAATGTATTTCAGTCTCATCCATCTCACTGCTGACCCCTTGCCCATGCTTTCCCTCTAGCCTAGAACTCCCTCCCCCTTCATATACAATAAATCCACCTTCCAAGCCTTACTAAAATCACATCTCCACCAAGAGAGTCCAAATAAATCCTCATTTTCCCCCACTCCCTCTGCATACTTGGATCTGTATCCTTTAAGTGCTTGGCATTCATTCCACCCTCAGCCCCACAGCACTTATGTACATATCCATAATTTATTTCATTGTCTCTCCCCCCATATAGACTGGAACATATCTGCCAACTCTGTTGTGTTTGTTTCTCCCAAGCGCTTAGTAAAGTGTTCTGCACAAAATAAGCACTATTGATTGATTCATCACTGCTTGCTTAGAACTTCGCCTGCCCCATAGAGGAGGTGAAACCCCCAATTAAGTTGCGTAGTCCAAAATTAGTATTTCTAGCCCTGGTGGGTCCTCTTTCTACGGGAATTCTGGTTATATCATTTGATAATTGTGGTATTTGTTAAGCACTTACTATTTAGCAAGTATTATTCTAAATAGTATTAATAGTAAATGTTGCATCTAAATATCACCGGGGTACATGCAAGACAATCAGAACAGACACAGTTCTTGATCTACATTATGCTCTCCGTCTAAGAGGGGAAATAGGTATAAAATTCCCACTTTACAATTGAGGAATCTGAGGCACAGAGAAGGTAAGTGACTTGACCAAGTCCACCAGCAGGCAAGAGTGGGTGCTGGGATTAGAACCCAGGTCCCCTGGCTTCCAGGTCGGCATGCTTTCCCTTGGGCCGTACTGCTTCAGCCTGGGCATCATCTCTCTGTAAAAGAGGTGGAATTTAAAGCCAGAGCATTTTGAGGGGAAGCTGAAATAATAATAATTATAGTATTTATAAAGCACTTTGTGCCCAGCGCTGTTCTAATCACTGGGGTAGAAACAAGTCAATCAGGTTGGACACAGTTCCTGCCCCGCAAGGGGCTCATACTCTTATCCCCACTTTATAGATTAGGTAACCTAATGGCATATCAGCTGCTAACCAAAGAGCTTACTCAGTTATTACTCAAACAAATTATTCTGCTATTGCCAAGATTAGATTGTTTGTTGTTATACTGTACTTCCCCAAGTGTTTAGTAGAGTGCTCTGCACTCAGTAAGAGCTCAATAAATATGGTTGACTGACTGATATATGGGAAAGAGCATCTTGTTGAGCTCACGCTCCTCCCGGTCCTCTATGCCCCCAAGATTCTCCCTTTTATAACAAATGTTTCATTATGCAATTTGGATATTACACAATGTGCGTGTTATGCAATTTTCTTCCCCTACCATGAGGCTATTTTGGTAAAACACAATTCACAAGCTATCGCAACTAATCCTCATCTTCCTTGGTCCCCAGGACATCTCCATTTTGGTGTCTTGCCAGCACCTGTGAATCATCTTACGTCTAAAGTGTCAGCTCCCTGGGGGCAGGGAACAAAACTTGTGTTCTGATGTTACTTTCCCAAGTGCTTAATAAGGCGCATTTCTTCTAGTGGGTGCTCAATAAATGACATTATTAGTACCATAAATGTGGAGTCACCACCCTCTGGCCATCCATTTCCCGACACTGTTGAACATGGTCCCCGAACTCGATGCTACGGCAGACCTCCGGTGACGTGGGCTGAGCCTCAGAAATAACCCGCGAGCTTGATAGAGAGGGGAGGAAGGGATGTTCCAGGGGACTAGACTGGAGGCTCTAGACTATAATCTCCTTCTAGACTGTAAGATCAGGGCAGGGCGGGGAATGTGTCTGTTTATTGTTGTATTTCTCTCTTCCAAGCTCTTAGGATAGTGCTCTGCACATAGTAAGCGCTCAGTAAATGGCTGGCCGGCTGGAAGGACTGAGGGACACAAAGTTTCCTTGCCTAGGCTGACCCTTAGTCTGCAAGCCCTATTGTAGAACAGAGACTGGGTCTGATGTGACTATCTTATATCTACCCCAGTGCTTAGCACAGTACTCAGCACAAAATGAGCACTTAACGAATACCACAGTATTCCAGAAGGTTTTAAGAACTTCAAGGGCAGGGATCAGTCGCTTTTGCACTACTGTACTCTCACAAGCATTGAATACACTGCTCAGCACCCAGCAAGTGCTCAATAAATATCTCTGATTGATTGACGCTGAAGGTGAACTCTGCTTTCCAGCCTATTTATGGCTGGGGAAGTCTCTCCATGGGGAAGTCTATCCATTTACCTCAGGGAAAGAAGCTGGGTCGACTGCCTCCCCGAGCCCCCATCCCCAGTAGATTCTAGTTGGGTGCTCTCACAGCCACATTTTTATTTTCTGGGCTGTTAACCGGAATTATTTACAATAATGAAGTCCGATATTTCCCCGCTGCTCAGGCGTCTTGCAGCAGGTGATTCCGAGCTGCCACGTCCTTCCCCGTGAGCCAATTACAATATTCAGCTTTACAGCTCAGAAAAGAAAATCTCCAGTCCCTCAACCCCCTCCCCTCACCAATATGTTTCTTAAATTGTGTCACAGTGGATATTTTTATTTTCTCAGGTAAGGCGGCTCTGGGTCTATTGATTTAAAAATAAAGGCTCTTGGAGTGTAAGCTACTCACAGTACACAAACTGCAATTTTTTAGTGATGAAATTAGACCGTGATGTCCAACCGGCTTAGCTGCCGGATCAGTGAACTTTATCTGCAGGTTTCCCTCCCTGAAATGGAAAATGGAGAGAATCTATATTTTGATGCAACTGATCTCGTCTGGCTCAGTGGTTCCAGTAGTTAATTTGGGCTGTAGCCACGCATCTGTCCATGCTTCGGTTTGTTCCAAACGTGACCTTTGCCTCTGTCTCTCCCCACCTTCTCCGTCTCTCCCTCCCCAGGCATTGCTCCCCCCGCCCCCCCCCGCCCCCCCCCCTCCCATTTTGGTTGTCTCTTTGCCATCCTTGCCTCTTAAAAAAAAAAAAAAAAACTGCTGACAGGAGCTTTCTGACTTGTCATTTTGGAGATCATCAACAAATTCTATAGAGAGGTGACCTCCATTATGAGAAAGAAATGGGAATTTGGACGAGGCCCAAGCTGAGGAGCTATAGCCCTCCTTTGACTGGCAAGGTGACATTGTGTGTCATATCAGCATTCACGGCCAGTTCCCTTCTCCTCAGAGAGTAATTATTTCTTTCAGAGCGAAAGGTCCAATTTGCTGTAAAGAACAGAGCCCCAGGTAAAACGAGAGAGCGAGCTGTAAGCTCCCTTGACATAAAAGAGGCACAACCCTTCCCCAGCTCCCCCTCCGCCCCCCAACCTCAGCTCAGACTTTACATCATAATAGCTATTCAGTCTGATTTATTATGTTTGTTTGTTCTGCCCCCTCTGTCAGATCACATTAGGGTGTTTACACTTTAGGCTAGAGGTTCTGTGGTTCACCTGGCAGAATATGCCGAACTGTAGACAACACTGGTCCTTGAATCCTAGCCCCTGGGCTGTGGGCCACAGCCTGACCCCTGTGCCTGGGTCACGACCTTGACTGCGCAGAATTCTCACTGATCGAAACCACGGAGACTTTCATCCTCTCCCATCCCGCAGTCCCCTTTCTCCCACCACAGATGGTCGATGGAATCCGAGGCCCAGAAGCCAACTTGGGCGGGGAGGGTAGGGTCTGAAAGGAGCGACTCGATGGAGTGACTGTATCCGAGGACGTAGAGAAAAAGCAGTTTAGAGGCTGAAGCTGTGCTTTAAACCCCAGGTCACCAGTGGACTTAATTCATGCCAAGGCTGAGCCCTGACACTTCTGGGATTATTGTTTCAGCTCCCAATGTAAAAACAAAATCTAAATTTTAGTTTTTTCAACATCTAAGTGCTCTGAGCACTGTAAGTGCTCAATAAACGTGATTGACTGACAAATACAGGAAGATATTAGTAGGCTGCTCTTTCAAGCAAACGTGTCACGGCTGAATGTGCAGGGAAATGATCATCCGTGGACATAACGGCAATAATACAGCCACCCAATCGAAGTCATTGCAAATTAAAAATGTAAAATTCCATAACTGCCGGGGTACTGGGTGCCATTTCATTTCAAGCACGGTTACCAACATCGTGCTTTTTGGGTGGTCGGCTTTTTCCGACAGAGGTGTGCAGAGGTGAGGGTTGAGTAGTTTGAGGATGGTTCGGCTGACTCCCTGGATTGGCTTCTCTTATACGTCTCCTTCCCGGGGACCGAGCCACCTCCTCAGTCCCACAACCCCACCATGGCAGCCAAGCCAGTCAGAGTCTAGATGTCTGTGATGGCTCTGCCACCCTTCAAAGCGGGACTGCACGGAGCCAGCTGTTAGCCCTGCTCTCCGGCTAGCAAGAAGAAGCTACTGACCCTAAGCCCACGGGAGCCAGCTGAATGCGGAAGAAAAGACTTCACTTAATTGAGTTTTTTCACCGTCTTCAGCTCAAGGGAGGCTGCTGAATCATTCCTCGAGTGCCTCTCCCACCATGCCTTGCTTGTCTCACCCATGTGCCATCTCTACTCGACTAGAATAAAGAGCTGATTGATTCCTGGAGCCTGTATTCTCTCTCTGATCCATATCGACTACTCTAAAACAAGCCAAGGCACTTCCTGTCCCCACCCCTCCCCACCCCCCCAAACCTCACAAGGTGGGGCACTGATCTCTCAATAGTAGGAGGGCTACCCCGTTTCTCATCTCGGGCTGCAGAAACAACTTTATTTGATTTGATGTATATGAAGAGATAAAACTCAGAAGTCAATTGACTTAAACATGGAACAAATGCCGCTTGGTTATTATGGTGTATGCTAAATTTTAATGGCATTTAGAAAGCGTTTTGTGGGGTAGAAAATAGAAGCAGACCCATCAAACCTCAACTATGCTCTATGTTTTATAGTGCAGAACATTTTTCTGCTACAATCCAAAGGCTTTAAAATGTAATAAGGTACATTTGAACCCAAGGGTTTTAAAATATATGTAAGAAACGTGCATATACGGAAATGGAATAAAAGAATCCATTATAGTTCAGGTCGAATTCGAGGGAAGAGAGACATTACAGGAAAAGCTTTTAACATTTCATGTTTCATAGATGGTTATTTATTGACACGTGTTATTGTTCGAGGATTAACATAATGCAAAGTTAGGAAGAAAAATGTAGCGGAGGAGTGAGCTTTATCACTCTATTTTTTTATTATTCTGCTCTTGACGGCTCACCGCGACCCTAATCAAATCTTCTCAGTGGCATCCGCGTCTAGAAATGGCCGCAGAGAATTCAACGGTAACAGTGTTTGTCTCTCTTGGCTTTAAGATCTCCAACATTGAGAATATTGAACTTCCGCTTTGGGCCGGGCACTATACTCGGCACACTAGTAAGTATGAGAATGATGTATTTCCTTGGGGAACTTATAGCCTATCAGGTGAAATAAGCCAGCAAAATGGTGAGATATTCAAGACAAAGAAACACTTCTTCCCATAGCAGATGATAAATCTATGGCATTTGTAACCACAAAAAATTGTGCTGGCCAAAATAGACAGATAAGAATCAAAAGGGGCTGAGCTAAACTCACAGACAAGACTTCTCTGAAGCTTAGAAAGAAACGTTAAGCATATTAGCTGGTCCCAACCTAACCATTAGCTATGAAGCCAGTAGCTACAAAGACAAACATCACACAGTTACTCCGAGCATCCTTGTATTTTCATCTTCTTAATGTTCAATAGTTAAGAAGCCCCAGTATCTCCCCGAAGGTGAGGGCGACAGTGGGATCTAGCCTACCTGGCCCGTCCTGGGGCTGACTGTGGGAAGCTACAGAGTGCACTCTCCTCCCTCTCCTTCTCATGGCTTCCCAGATGCTCGTCTCCTCAGCATCTAAAACTCTTCGTCCCGCCCCCTACCGCCGGCGGAAACCAAGATTGGAAACCTCATTAAGTTTAATAGTATTCTTAATTTGGTAACCCTGAGAAGAATTCCTCTTCAAACCACCTTTCCCTAGCGCTAACACTTTTCACCCCAGATCCCTTAGTACTTTCCTGTAGGCATCTTGGGTCTCGCGTTCCACCGGTCCTTTCCTCTGTTCTCCCAGGGCACCCCAGAAGCTTCCAGTCTCACCCTAGCCGAATATATATATATATATATATTTTTTGGTATTTGGTAAGCGCTTACTACGTGCCAGGTAGTTTAATAAGCACTGGAGTAGATACAAGACAATCAGATTGAACACAGTCCTTGTCCCACATGGAGCTCACAGTTTTATTCCCTATTTTACAGATGAGGTAACTGAGACACAGAGAAGTTAAGTGACTTGCCCAAGGTCACACGGCTGAGTGGCGTGGTGGAGCTAGAACTAGAACCCAGGTCCTTCTGACTCCCAGGTCTGTGCTCTATCCGCTACGCCATTCTGCTTCTCCTTTGACTGCCAGAGTCTTTGCGTCCTTTTTTTCTCTCTAAGGAGCGGGAGCTTCACCCTTCTGGAGTCCTAGCCACTGAACCCTGAATTTTCAGTGTATTCAAACCCTCATCCAGGATCATCTCCGATCCCCCTCTGAGCCCTGCGTTTGCCCAGGAAGACAGCAACGAGCTGCCCCAGCTACACAGCTCATCACCTCTCACCTCAAGATGGCCAAAGGGTCTTCCTCCCTAACTACCTGGCCCCCCAACCTCCTTCTCAAAACTTTCCTCTGAGTGACTTGGCTCAAATATTGCCCTATAAAGTGTTAATTACACTTCTTTCATGGAGGGGCACCCCAGAGTGACTCTCCTGGCTTCCTCTTGCCCATCCTGAGGCTGGGGGCTAGTTGGATGGACTGCTCCAGATGGTCCAAGACCAGTTATTCTATAGAATGAGGGACTTGGACCATGGGAAACCTTCACCCTATTTATGCATCTCCCTCCCTCCAACACTGAACCACTCTTCAGGTTCAGCTTTGCTCTCATGAGTTTAATTGTATGTTTCTGGAGGGTGATGACCACCTCTCCTTTTCTTGAAGCGTTCCCAGGCCTCTAATACAGTGCTGTGGTCCAACCCAGTCAATTTTAGTGATGATGGTGATGATGGTGATGCCATTGTGCTCCATTGAGTCTGGGGAAGCTCTGTCACCTAGGTGATTTTAAGGCCAGTTGGTAGAGATGGTCTAGGAGGCCTCCAGAAGAATAAAACTACCACCTTTGGCTTCTAGCCCTCCGCCCATTAGGCCTCGTGGGGAAACTTGTAAATTATTTGGAGAGCAATATTAGTCTTTTTGCTTCTGCGTAAGGGTTCTGCATTTTTAATAGAGCCTGGTTTTGAAACATAACTCATGGAGTTGTACAAATACCCCATCAATAGTAGATCGGCTCATTTCATTGCCCTCAGCGCATGGAATCTTCATTATCCGCACTGTTGATAAAAGGCAGCATTTTTAGCGGATCTGCCCTACTCCATTTAGCTGAGAACAATGATTTATTCCTCCCTCACTATTGGACATCCTCAATTTCCTTGGGTAATAAAGAACTCACACACCGATGAAATGAATGGGGGAGAATGGTTGCCCTCTGCCTGGCAGAGGCGGAGAGAGAACAGACTCTAGCTGCAGGAGACGCTTCAGGAGGGGCGTCGGACTCCCCGCCGGCCGGTGGTTTAAGCTCAAAAGTTAACCAGCGTAATGTAAAAATTGCTAGGGGAGGCAGTTGCCTCTATGCCTGGGTTGGAAAACAGCCCTTCTCAACGGTGGCTCGACTTCTCTCAACCGACTGTTCCTGTACAGAGGCTCGAGAGTCTCCGGCGGGCAGTACGGCGGCACGAGAAGAGAGTAGGTGGATGTGTCAGGGAGTCAGTCATATTTGTGGAATGCTTACTGTGTGCAGAGCACTGTATTCAGCACTTGAGAGAGTACAATATAACAGCAGATACATTTTCTGCCCACAACGAGTTTACGGTCTGAAGGTGGAGGCAGACATTACTAGAAATCAATAAAATTGCAGATATGCATATAAGTGCTGTGGGGAAGGGAGGGGGGTGAATAAAGGGAGCAAGTCAAGGTGCAACAGAATAGAGTGGGAGAAGAAGAATGGAGGACTTAGGCAGGGAAGGTCTCTTGGAGGAGATGTGCCTTCAATTAGGGCTTGAAGGAGGGGAAAGTATTGTGTGCGTGTGCATGCCCCCGCTGCCTGTGTGCCCTTTGGAAACTTAGTTTTAGAAAACTTGCAGACAGCTCAGAAGGGTGAAAGAAGAGTGGAGTGAGTCTGCAATTGGAAGGCTAAAGCTTCCCTTTAAACATAAAAGGAAATTGTTGGCCATTTGAGGGGGAATGCAGATAAAGCTGTGTGGCCAAACAGAATATGTGGCTGTATAATGAGGGAGCTAGGTGGGTAGTAAAATAAAATCTAAATAGCTGCTCCGCAGAAACTCGGAGACCAGTCACACTGTACCCGCTAAGGGCTTACGCCTGTCAGATGGTTTTATAATTCTTTGGGAATGCCTTTTGGCTTGGGTTATCTCTCTGGAGACCAGGTGTGCTCTGATGACACACTGTTTAAATTAGCGTTTGAAAACAGTCAAACATCAGAAGACAGTTGTGGCCAGGAGC
Organism: Ornithorhynchus anatinus; assembly: GCF_004115215.2. NCBI lineage: Eukaryota > Metazoa > Chordata > Mammalia > Monotremata > Ornithorhynchidae > Ornithorhynchus > Ornithorhynchus anatinus. The sequence goes on along the minus strand of NC_041732.1, from coordinate 71,219,689 downwards.
CCATTGTGATGAGGATTGAGGGGATGGCAGATGTGGGAGGGGAAATGGAGAAGGAGTTAGGTTCTTTGGAGGCTTCAGCACATAAAACAGGTGACATAGATGCAGATTAAGAACCAGAGACCCTCATTACACCTGGTTTAATTAATTGCTTCCTCATTTTAAACCTGCCTTGCAAATGGTCATTCTCCTGTCCCGACAGGCCAGTGGAAAAGAATGTCAATTTTACTTTATCTCTGTACTCTATTGCTTCCTCTTAACTGAAAATTCATTTCAACATCTGTCTCCCCCACTAGATTGTAAGTTCCTGAAGGGCAGAGATCATGTCTATTAATTCTACTGTACTCTTCCAAGTGTTCTGTACAATTAATCAATCAATAGTATTTATTGAGTGCCTACCGAGCTCTGTAGGCACTCAGTAAATACTATTAATTGATTGATTCTTCATTTTACTTAAAGTGTTCCATTTAGGAGTTGGGTAAGCTGGGCGTTCTTTCCCTTGCACATTGGTAAGTCCTGTCAATGTACTCGCAACTGAGAAGCAGAGAAAAGGCAATTCACAGAGAGGCCTTGGTTTAGACTTAGCTTGTTATTCATTCAGTCGCATTTATTGAGTGCTTACCAAAGCACTCTACTAAGCACTTGGATGCTGTGTTAAGCACTTGGAAGGGCAGGGAATGTGTCTTCTAATTCTGTGAATTGTACTTTCCTAAAATCTTAGTACAGTACTCTGCACATAGTAAAAGCTCAATTAGTACCCTTGGTTGATTTTTCTGCCTCAGCACTAGATTGCAAAGATGACTTTTGGGGACAAGTTCATTTCCGGAGTAGTTTTCTGAAAGATCTTGCTCAGAACCCCAGGGGTTCTGACAATAATTCTGACTTATAAGCAAGCTTAAAATTCTTTTGCCTGTCTGCTGCTGGTACCAGTAATTTCAAAACCTGATCAGAGAAGCTGGTGGAATAGTGTGAGCTTGTGTGTGTGCACGTGTGTGCGTACTTACTCACAGATTTCCCCCAGCTCCACCACCCACCACAAATCTGAGGCACCACAATAGCTTCTAATGGGGCACTCTGACCACCTCAGTGGGCAGAAGAAAAGCCTGTTCGGAGGAGACACTGTTGCTATGGAAACCATCATCGTGGGCGCTCCCTGCCTGGCACCTACAGGTCTAAGTCAGAGCCTGCGTGAGCTTTTGGAGAGGGCGGGGAAAAGTCACCAGCAGTCTCCTCCCCGACCCCCGGCCACTGAAGGGGCATTAGACTTTGTGGGGGCCCCTGCTTGCTTTCCACTTCAGACTTAGTGGTCAAGCTGGGCTGCCTGAGATTCTTTGATCCTGAACCCACCTTGGCTTAGCTGGTTTTAGACACTCCCGTGGAGGTGTGTGGTTGTGTGGTGGGAGCGTGAGGTAAACTGTAAATACCTGTAGCATGATGGGCAAGCACCAATTCCAGGCAGAAGAGCAGAGAAACCCGACGCTTTGCTGCTGGGATACCGATGCTTCCGGGTATAATGGTTCTTCAATTGATTAAGCCGGATATAAAAGATTCATACAGTTGATCCCCTGCAATGCCCTCCTTTGTCAGCCCAAGCACCGGTGTATGAGGGTAGCGAAGAATGGGGAATGGCTCAGGCAGGAGAGCAGGTAGGGACAGGGTGGGAAGGGTTTCTGGCATGGCTGGAATTGGAGGCGTACAAGAATGAGCTGTTTCTGGGTTAAGGACTAGGGCCAAGGTAACTCGTCTTAGACCCAGTTCTCCAAACCAGTGTTGGGGCACTTCCTCCAGAGGCACTCAGTCATGTGTTTGATTTTCTGGGGGTTAGACCACTGGAAAGAACATTGTCAAGTCAGTTTCCTCCCTTCCCCCAGCCCTGCTCCCACTATTGGTAAATCCTGTCAGTTTTCCCATTTGATTGTAAGTGCCTCGAGGGCAGGAGAGGTATGCTTTGCTTCTGTCCTACTCTCCCAGACACTCAGCATAGCGCTTAGTCGGTGTTCAACAAATCCCTTCTGTTGTTTGATTGTCTCACTTCTAAGAAGTTCTGGAAACCCTGGTCAGGAGTGAAAAAAGCCAGGATTTGTGCTGTTACATGGTCAGGGTGCCCCGAGGCCTGATGGAATCACACCCTGTGTCAGTCAGCTCTGGGATCAACCCAGATCCCTCCCAATCAGGCTGGGGTCAAAGCAGCTCATTTGCCCTTGGAGTTGGGCCCTCGCCTGCTCCCCCAAACACGGAATTAGCCGGGGCCCTGGACAGAGATGCAGCCTCGTCTGGAGCCCAACTTCACTCCTCCTATTCCTCACCCCACCTTCATTGCCCTTCTCGCTATTTAGGCAGCTGATCAGACGGTTCCTCGGAACTGAGCAAGTTGTTAGGGGAGTAAATATTTTAAGGTCGCGGGAGCACTCTCGAGGAGCTTGTACATTTCCCATCTTCCGGCCACCCCCAGGACGCCCAGGGTTTCCCACTCGAGGAATAAGAAACACCAAAGACCCAGACGTTTTCTCCGGTTTGTTGTGGATTTTGTTTTGTTTTCCAGCGTGCGTGCCCAGATTTGCCTGGGCACAAACATTTAGCAAACGAACCCGCCGCAGCCAGGCGCGCCGATCGCTCTGCCGCCAGTTTGCATGCAGCCATCTGCCGAGGCTCCCGTTCGGCCCAGATGGAGCGGTGTTGACACTCCCAGGCTCCACGCGCGGGTGCGAGGTGCGAGAGGCAGCCGAGGGGTGCGAAGCGTGCGAGCTGCCAGGAAGTGTGAACGGGCACCCGCGATCGCCTCTCGGAGCAGGCGGCCCCTGGGGGTTTTGCATTTCAGTCAGTTCCTCAAAATACGGACGTGGGTTGCTCACACGAGGGAGCCCGATTTTTCTCATCTTTCCGAGGAGGTGGGGAAGCATAAAGCTGTCCTTCTGTCGGTGGTGCTGCAGTCTTAAGCCGACAGATCCCATGGACTGGGTGTCTTGGTCAGGGCCTGAAATGTATTAATTAGATCCAGATGAAAAGAAAGCAGGCGGTGGAAAAGTAGGACTGTTAATAAAAATGAAGGCTGTGACTTGGTGTCCTTGTTCTCTGCTGTTTCCTCATAGTCATTAGATGCAGCTTCACTGGACCCTTGCTGAGGGAGAGGCGAGTTGGGGTAGGTTGGACCCCTGGGGCAATCTTTAGAAGCCTCTCCTCCAGTCCCGCCAAGGTCAGTTAGTAAGAGGCTAATCAGGTTGGACACAGTCCATGTCCCACATGACGGTCTTAATCTCCATTTTACAGATGAGGTAACTGAGGCACAGGGAAGACAAGTGATTTGCCCAAATCACACAGCAGACAAGTGACTGCCTCTGACTCCCAGGCCCGTGGTCTATCCACTAGGCCATGCTGTTTCATTGATTGCTTACTCAATGAAATGCACTGTATCATGTAGTATGTAAATAGTTGTCCCTCATATTCAAAGAAGATACCACTGATAGTGAAGTTCGTCTGTAGGTGCATGAGGGGCTTGAAAAGGCCAGCGTGGAATCCACAGTCCTGGCCTCACTGGGCAAACAAAATGGTTGCTGCTTGTTTTGTTATTGTGCTTAATGCTTGCAGCACCTGGAGCTGTTTTCTCTTTTGCCTCCTTGAATCTCTTTCCACACGAAGCCGTGGCTCCGAGAGAGCCACTTCCTTCTCGCTGGCAGCGCGCCGTACGGCTCTGTCCTCGGCATCTGACTCCTGGTTTTCCGCTGGGATGCAGCATCGCCCGAGCCTTTGTTTTGCTGTGTCCTGAAAACACTTCCTATACTTCCTTGCTTTTTGATTTCCTAGTTTCAGCTCTCCTAACAGCCGACGTTTGGGCCTTATTCTCTTTATGGGTCTCACCCAGCTTAGCTCTGTTACAGTGAGCTCATTTTCGATGCTAGGAGAGTATGTCCCAGAACTTCATTGTTTGTGACTTTACCCTGCCATTTGATATTGAGTTTGTCCCGTAACTGGTACCGGAGGAACAGCTCAAGGAGCCAGCGGTGTGGGTTTCGGGTCTCACGGTTGTAGAGGAAGTTGGACAACACTTCAGGCTCTGTAGACCTTCACCTTGGTCTAATAATAATAATAATTGAGGTATCCGTCAAGTGCATACTATGTATCAAGGACTCCTGCCAGCAGCGGGGTAGATACAAGAAGCAGCGTGACTCAGTGGAAAGAGCCTGGGCTTCAGAGTCAGAGGTCATGGGTTCGATTCCCAGCTCTGCCACTTGTCAGCTCCGTGACTGTGGGCAAGTCGCTTCACTTCTCTGTGCCCTCAGTTACCTCATCTGTAAAATGGGGATTAACTGTGAGCCTCACGTGGGACGACCTGATTACCCTGTATCTCCCCCCAGCGCTTAAAACAGTGCTCTGCACATAGTAAGCGCTTAACAAATACCAACATTAAGATAATCAGGTCCCAACTGGGGCTCACAGGCTAATCTAATATCTAATCTAATCTAACATCTAATAATAACAATGATAGTATTTGTTCAGCATTAACTGTGTGTCAGGCACTTTGTAAGCACTGGGGTAGATACAAGCTAATCAGGTTGGGCAAAGTCCATGACATTCAGGGGGCTCACGGCCTGAATACCCATTTTACAGATGAGGTAACTGAGGCCCAGAGAAGTCAAGTGACTCACCTAAGATCACGCAGCAGTCAAGTGGCGGAGCAGGGATTAGAACTCAGGTCCTTCTGACTCCCAAACCCATGCTCTATCCACTAGGCCATGCTGCTGGAGCCTATGACCCTGCTGCCACTGTACTCTGTTTGTCAGGCATCGTATTAAACACTGGAGAAATTACACACAGAAACACAAGATCTGAGGAGCTTACCCTTTAACGGGGGAGACCAATTTAGCAACACTGAATTTATGTATTCAACCAGCACCAATAACAGTAGGTGCTGGGCATTTACACTCCACGGTCTCTCGGTTCCAGGACAGATCCCAGAACTCCATCAGCCCAACCTTTCAGTTTCCAAGCGACAGCCAGCCGCTCGTCTTCTGTCCCAAGGAGAGTTAGCAGACGCCCTCAGGTCTTGACTCTCTTTAATATCCCAGTCTCCTGGCCAACAGCAAATGGCGGGTTACGCAGCAGCAGCTATAACATTTCCTTTAGGTCTCATGTTTATGTTTGCAACCTTTGTAAAAATATTATTTCCCATCGCTCTCCAGTTTTTATAATGTCAATATACTAAGATCTACCTCTCAGCATTACATTTTATACACAGTGCTGCTTTCTTTATACCCTAGAGCACATGTGTTTTTCTAACTTGGCTTTCAGAAATAGTTGGTTTTCAAGGGGAAATCACAGGAGACTGGCTGTTGGCAGTGAAATAAGTTTTTTTTTTTTATTGTGGTGTGGAGCAATGTGTGCAGTGGAATCCCTAATTGAAATTCACCTTTAACATTCAAGTTATATTTTTATTACAATTTTAAATCCATTGTGGGGGATCATTATCTACGGAGATTAGGTTCCCCCAGGAAGCTGCTTCTTGGGTGATGTAATTTAAATTCAAGGATCCAGAAAAAAACAACCCCCCAAACACTCAACTGATCACATTTCTAGTAGTAGTCAGAAAAGACAAAACCACTCGGACACTGGATGACACAGTTGCTCTATACGACCGCTTCCTTTCCGACGCTCCTCTGTGGCTTCCAGAGGAACCCCATACCCTTCTGAGCAGAGACTCTAGATTTCTTTCTCTCTTGGAAGGAATGGGATCCAAGAGAAGAATACCTTGCAGGGGGCGCTTAGAAAAGAGATTGATATTAATTCTGCTCTGCTCTGTGAGTCATTGCTCTTTTATGTGCTTGCCCCCAGTGTTTTCCCCCTCTTTCTCTTCAAGAATTCCTTTCCCATGTGTCCATTCTCCAGCTGCTGCGCTGACTCAAAGGACAAGGTAGACCTACTCTGCCTAAGGAGAAAAGTTACAAGCTGAGGCAAGACTGAAATGGGATGCAGAAAAGATGCATAGCTGAAAAGGGCAGTTGTTAATCAGTAGTCATAACTTCAGTAAATAGAATGGTAATTTAATTATTTGAACAATACCGGTGCCGGCAAAGAAACCTGGCATAGTTGCACTGGAATTTAAGGAAATTAATAGAAATTGTGTGCGCTACTTGTAGAATGAATACCAAATCCTGACATCTTATGTTTTGACAAGTCTATTATTTATATGGAAATCTGGCTTTTTCTAAAGAGGTTCCTCAGAGATAAACATTTCACTTGAAAGTTGGAGAAGTGGACATTCCAATGTGTGTATGAATTGTGTTGTTTTAGAGGAGATATTTGTAGTAATATATTAAAAATTGCTCTGTGTTTCTTTTGCAGTAGATTGTAAGCTCGTTGAAGGAAAGTTATGTTTGACTTGCTTCCTGTCGTAATCTCCCAAGCTCTTAGTATCTTCACCACTCAGTGTGATGCTGCCCTCACTCCCGGATAGCTGTCCTCATGATATGTATTGTAACATCCCAAACATTCCCAACTACATCCGCAACTTTCCTTCCAAAAACCCATTGCAGACCGCTTGTAAAGGAGCTTGTCCCAAACCCTCTTCACTCTACCAATTTTTGCTACAAGCCCAGCTTCCTGTAGTAACCGATGCCATATATTTCCATTCGTTATGTGAAGAAGGGTTTTCTTGTGTTAGCTTTTAGCTACCCTCTACAAGATTCAGTGGGTGCTCCTTCATCCCAGCTCTGTTACTTGCCTGCTGTGTGATCTTGGGCAAGTCACTTAACTTCTTTGTACCCCAGTTTTCTCATCTGTAAAATGGGGATAAAAACATCCATTCTCCATTCCCCTTAGACTGTGATCTCCATAAGAGACAGTGACTGAATCTTACCTGATTCTCTTGAATCTACTCTTGTTGTTTTATCTAGGGCTTGGCATGTAGTAGACATTTAACAAATACTGTAATTATTACTATCATCCTTTGTACAACAATTCTGACTATACCCTATTAAACCCTTACCTCTTTAAAAAGTTCGAATCATGTCCCTTCTCAATCTTCATCTTTCCAATCAATCAATCATAGGATTTAAAGAGTGCTTATTCTGTATAAAATGATGAAGTCAATACTTGGGAAAGTTCAGTAGATTTAGTAGACATATCCCTGCCCTCAAGGGACTTACGGTCCAATGGGAGAGGTAGACACTAAAATTACAAGTAGAAGAAAGCAATAGAGTGTAAAAAAATCTGTATGTAAAGTGGAGTAGGGAGATCGAGCAGGGCACCCAAATGTTTAGTTACTGAAGTGGCTACTGGGGAGAAAATAGGGTGGAGAAATGAAACTAATCAGGGAAGGACTCATGGAGGGCATTGAATATGGAGAGAGGAGTGATTTGCCAAATACAAAGGAGCTGGGATTTATAGGCAGAAGGGAGCACACTTATAAGAAGTTGATGGCAAGAGAGATAAGATTGAGATTCTCTGAGTAGGTTGACAAGAAAGGAACGAAGTATGCAATTTGAGCCTACTGGAGAGGGTTCAGGATAAGTATGGAGACCAGAGATGATCGAGTACCTTATAGGCAATGGTCGGGAATTTTTGCCTGATGCAGAGAGGAATGGACAACTACTGGATGTTTTTGGAGAGCGAGTAGTCATGTGCAGGACAGTTTTTAGGGAAATGATACAGTCAGCAGAGCAAAGTATGGACTGGAGGCAGGATGGTCTTCAAGGGGACTGATACAGTAGTTAGGATGAGATTTTGTAAGTTTTTGGACGACCATGGTGGCAGTTTAGATGGGCGTGGAATGGGCAAATCCTGTAGACATTGTGGAGGAAGAACTGACAAGGCTTGGTGACATAATGAAAGAGAGAGAGGAGTCAAGGGAAATGCCAAGGTCATGGGCTTCAGGTGGAAAGGATGGTAGTTGTGTCAACAGTGATGGGAATGTGAGGTGGAGCAGAGGACCTGCTTGAGTCTATTCACAAAAAGGAAAGAGCCCAGACCGAAAGCAAGGGATTTAGATACGCGAGACGACCCAGGTTGGAGCGAAGGAAGCTAAGGAAGACGCGTGAAATTGATTATAAGCACCTCAAGGATAGGGATCCTGTATCTTGCCTCTTTTGTACTCTCCCCAGCACCCAGTACGGTGCTTAGCACTCAGTAGATGCTCATTAAGCAGCACGGCCTAGTGGACAGAGCAAAGGCCTGGGAGTCAGAAGGACCTGGCTTCTAATTCCGCTGCTCTACTTGTCTGCTGTGTGACCTCGGGCAAGACCCTCAACTTCTCCGTGCCTCAGTTACCTCATCTGTATGATGGGGATTAATACTGTGAGTCCCATATGGGACGTGGACAGGGTCCAACCTTATTACCTTGTCTGTCTGTACCCCAGTGCTTAGTACAGTGCCTGGCACCGAGTAGACGCTTAACAAATACGATACGAACAAATCAGGAAATGAGTACTATTGGCTGATCGATTGTGTAGGCTTCCAGGACCCACTGCCTACCCATTCGGTCTTGCACAGTCTCTTATTTGTTATCACCTGCCCCAGATGCATCGCCAACTCGCTGAGCGACGTCTGCAGGGCAGAGGAGAGCTGGTCGACATGGGGAGGGGCGCGAGTACCAAGGCACATCACTCAGATCCTCTGGCTGGAAATCTCAGTGAAAAGGCATTGTCTGAAATTAATCTAGGGAGAGGGAGAAACAGATTGAAGGGAGGGGTAACCGTTCCGTCAGACCTTCTGGTAGAGCCACCTCCAAATGAATTTGTTCTAATTGCTTCTTGTGGAGCTTTTAAAGCGGTGGCAGCTTAATAATACATCAGGAATATTTTATATTTGCTTACATCAGTTCTTTGTGTTTCCCTAAATTGCTTTAAGACTGATCTGTGTGTCACTCTGGGTTGATGCAAAGAGTCCCCATAAAAGGGGAAAAGTATGTCTACTGGCATTCCAGGGGACGGGGCTCGGATACACTCTAATTAATATAAATTTAGTTCTATTCATCAAAAATTCTTAATGTGAAGGGCCTAGCAACCCAACTGCACTTGTGAATGATGATTTATAAAAGCAAATGTTTCCTGCCTGACAGGTCTTCGGCAAAACAATTATTAATATTTTTTGGCCAATAGCGGATAGAGTGCCCGATCGCCCCCTTGATTTCCCCTAAAGTAGTAGAAGGGACGTGTGACGTGGAGCTGCGCCGCAGCTTCTCGCTCAGGGTTAGGAGCGTTGTATGGAATCAGCGAATCATCGGCGCTTTGTCGCTCTTAATTTTTGTTAATTCAGTTAGAAGAGAGATGATCGTCAATTTTAGGCGTTTTAAATCACACACCGCAAAACTCCATAAATCACCGTGTTATCTGGCTCATGGAGCTTTTGTTCGTCGGGAAGGGCGGCTGGTTCCCGGGTTCCAGGATGGCAGGTCCGAGTTCTGATTCTGCCTCTTCCTCTGTGTGACCCTCCTTTCATCGGCAGTTACCCCAGCTCACTGCTCTGGGTGATTCAGAGAAAATCCAACAGAAACCTCAACCATACAACAACTGCTACTAATAATAACTGTGGTACTAAAAAGTACCACATGGCATGCACTAGCAGGATAAATGTGAAGGGACCAGTTCTCTAATTCCCTTTGATGCTCACCCCACCCCCAGTCCTTATACTTATTCTCTGCCATTTCCCTTATCCATATTTTATTTTAATGTCTGTCTCCTCCATTTAGAACATAAGCTCCTCTGGACAAGGAGCATAGCTACCAACTCTGTTATGTCGTACTCTCCCATTAAACGCTTAATAATTACCATCCTCCTCCTCCTCATCATTATTATTATTAAGTGCATAGGTCAGTGCTCTTCACACAGTGAGCACTCAATAAATTCTCTTGATTGATTGACCTGGCCAGGAAATGCCTCCAGGCTCCCCTGGGTTTTGGCGAGCTGGTGGCTCTCAGCTCCAGTACTGTTTTGGCAGGGGCAATCAATAAATCAGTTAATCAATGAGTATTGAGTACTTAATGTGTGCAGAGCCTTGTACTCCGAGAAGCAGCGTGGCCTAGTAAAGAGCACAGACCTTGGAGTCGGAGGTCCTAGGTTCTAATCTCCGCTCTGCCCCATACCTGCTGTGCGGTGTGTCTCTGCCTCTGCAGTTCCCTGATCTGCAAAATGGGGATTCAGTGCCTGTTCTCCCAACTACTTACCCTGTGGGTTCCATGTGGGACCTGATTATCTCATTTCTATCCCATTGCTTAGTATAGTGCTTGGCAAATACTAAGTACTTAACCCATACCATAATTATTATTACTATTATTAGTAGTACTATTAAGTTCCTGGGAGAATACAACAGAGTTGGTAGATGTGTTCCTGACCACAAGGATCTAAAAGTCTAGAGGGGGAGACGGACATGAAAATAAATGACTATTATGTACATAGGTGCCGAGGGTAGGGTGAAGAGCAACTGTTTAAAGCGTTCTGATCCAATTGCGTATGTGATGCAGAAGGGAGAGGGATTAGGGGAGATGAGGGCTTAGTTAGAGAAGGGCTCTTGGAGGAGATGTGCTATCCACCACAACTCTGTGTGGGTAAGACACTGTTAAATATTTCTTGCCCTTTTCCATGCTCAACTGTACAGAAGGACAACTGGCAAGCCATTCTCCTGTCTATCAATCAGTCGATCGATGCTCTTCATTTGCGCATTGTTGAGGGGAAACACTCAAGCACGTGACATGGGACGAGTTCAATCCAACCATCTTTGTGGTGCCCCTCTGACAGGCAGAATACTGGGCCAAATGAACCACTGGTTCTTACTCAATAGGTAACTTCTTATGCTCTAATAATAATAATAATAATAATTATGTTGGTATTTGTTAAGCGCTTACTATTCATTCATTCAATAGTATTTATTGAGCGCTTACTATGTGCAGAGCACTGTACTAAGCGCTTGGGATGAACAAGTCGGCAACAGATAGAGACGGTCCCTGCCGTTTGACGGGCTCACGGTCTAATCGGGGGAGACGGACGGACGAGAACAATGGCGATAAATAGAGTCGAGGGGAAGAACATCTCGTAAAAACGATGGCGACTAAATAGAATCGAGGCGATGTACATTTCATTAACAAAATAAAAAGGGTAATGAAAATATATACAGTTGATCGGATAAGTACAGTGCTGAGGGGATGGGAAGGGAGAGGGGGAGGAGCAGAGGGAAATGGGGGGAAAAGAGGGTTAAGCTGCGGAGAGGTGAAGGGGGGGTGGTAGAGGGAGTAGGGGGAGAAGAGGAGCTCAGTCTGGGAAGGCCTCTTGGAGGAGGTGAGTTTTAAGTAGGGTTTTGAAGAGGGGAAGAGAATCAGTTTGGCGGAGGTGAGGAGGGAGGGCGTTCCGGGACCGCGGGAGGACGTGGCCCGGGGGTCGACGGCGGGATAGGCGAGACCGAGGGACGGCGAGGAGGTGGGCGGCGGAGGAGCGGAGCGTGCGGGGTGGGCGGTAGAAAGAGAGAAGGGAGGAGAGGTAGGAAGGGGCGAGGTGATGTAGAGCCTCGAAGCCTAGAGTGAGGAGTTTTTGTTTGGAGCGGAGGTCGATAGGCAACCACTGGAGTTGTTTAAGAAGGGGAGTGACACGCCCAGATCGTTTCTGCAGGAAGATGAGTCGGGCAGAGGAGTGAAGAATAGACCGGAGTGGGGCGAGAGAGGAGGAAGGGAGGGCGGAGAGAAGGCCGACACGGTAGTCTAGCCGGGATATAACGAGAGCCCGTAGCAGTAGGGTAGCCGTCTGGGTGGAGAGGAAAGGGCGGATCTCGGCGATATCGTAAAGGTGAGACCGGCAGGTCTCGGTAACGGATAGGATGCGTGGGGTGAACGAGAGAGACGAGTCAAGGATGACACCGAGATCGCGGGCCCGAGAGACGGGAAGGATGGTCTTGCCATCCACGGTGATAGGGAAGTCTGGGAGAGGACCGGGTTTGGGAGGGAAGATGAGGAGCTCAGTCTCGCTCACGTTGAGTTTTAGGTGGCGGGCCGACATCCGGGTGGAGACGTCCTGGAGGCGGGAGGAGATGCGAACCCGAAGGGAGGGGGAGAGGACAGGGGCGGAGATGTAGATCTGCGTGTCATCTACGTAGAGATGGTAGTCAAAGCCGTGAGAGCGGATGAGTTCACCGAGGGAGTGAGTGTAAATGGAGAACAGAAGAGGGCCAAGAACTGACCCTTGAGGAACTCCAACAGTTAAAGGATGGAAGGGGGAGGAGGCGCCAGCGAAGGAGACCGAGAATGACCGGCCAGAGGGATAAGAGGAGAACCGGGAGAGGACAGAGTCCGTGAAGCCAAGGTGAGATAAGGTATGGAGGAGGAGGGGATGGTCGACGGTGTCAAGGCAGCAGAGAGGTCAAGGAGGATTAGAATGGAGTAGGAGCCATTGGATTTGGCAAGAAGGAGGTCACGGGTGACCTTAGAGAGAGCAGTCTCGGTAGAGTGGAGGGGACGGAAGCCAGATCGGAGGGGGTCCGGGAGAGAATGGGAGTTAAGGAATTCTAAGCAGCGATTGTAGACGACTCGTTCTAGGATTTTGGAAAGAAAAGGTAAGAGCACTGTTCTAAGCGCTGGGGTAGATACAGGGAAATCAGGTTGTCCCACATGAGGCTCACAGTCTTAATCCCTATTTTACAGATGAGGGAACTGAGGCCCAGAGGAGTGAAGTGACTTGCCCACAGTCACACAGCTGACAAGTGGCAGATGCGGCATTTGAACTCATGACCTCTGACTCCCAAGCCCATGCTCTTTCCACGGAGCCACGCTGCTTCTCTTACCATTTTATAGTTTCAGGTCTTAACACAGACTCGTTGGCCAGCTGGGACTATCTGTAGTCTGACAATATCTAAAGCCAAATATGCTAGATCAGGTTTTCTGGTTTTTTTTTCAGTTTCTTCCTTGCCCTCTAGTCTGTTTTGCCTGGCCCTGGGGGGCTGAGTTCACGTGGCAGCAGGTCTCACCTCTGTGGCAGGTCAGATTCCAAAACCCGGTTCCGATGTTGGTGGCGGGGGACTCAGTTGTCCCAGAGAGTGACTGGTGGTCCCATGGAGAGAGAATGGCTCGTTGTGGAAGAGGAGACCGGGCCATTTTGGGCAAGAACTGCCCCTGCCCCTCCCCCACCCAGCTGCCGCATTTCTTCCTATTCTTTGGCTATTAATAGGTTGCTTAATCTTAGCTGAGCAATGGCAAACAATATTTCCTGAGCAAATAAAGCTGCCTAGACATTTGCTTTAGGATTTTTACTTTTCGGCTTGAATATATTTATTTCAACTTTAGTATTTGAACAGCGTCTCCATAGGGATGTTTGGAACATTTAGATTTTCTGCTCACATGCCAAGGCTTTAAGTGAAGTGAGACAGACATCCTGGGAAAAAAAAAATGCTCCACAAGGGAGCATCACTCGTCCCCCAGTGAGCAAGGCCAAGAAAAAAAAAATCAGAAGCCAGTACACTAGTCCTGCTCTGTGGTTGTAAAGTCTGAGAACTCCCTCTAGGTAAATTAATCAGTCAGTATTCATTTACTGAGCGCTTAAATTGTGCAGAGCACTGAATTAAGAACTGGGAACAGTACAATAGTTAGTAGACATGATCCCTGCCCTTAAGTAGCTTACAGTCTAGTGGAGAAGACCGAAACTAAAAGGAATTTCAGATAGGATGAAGCAATGGAGCATAATGTTGGGTGCAATAAATTAACTTGGCATTCTTTTCCACTGGCTAGGCTTGGGCAGGAGAGCGACTGCAAGAATGGAAACAGTAGGCTAAAATGATATGGGCATGAGTGCTTACGGGAATGTTTGGTGGATGAGTTCCCAAGTGCTTAGATGACATGGGGGGGGGGGGGGTAGAGTGGGGAGTCCACAAGACTGTAAGCTCCTGGTGGGCAGAGAATGTGTCTACCAACTCTGTTGTATTTTCCCAAGCGCTTAGGACAGTTCTCTGCACACAGTAAGTGCTCAAATGCCACTGATTGGGAGCTGAGAGATTAATCAGCGAAAGCATCTTGGAGGAAATGTGACTTCAGAAAGAATTTGAAGATTGGGGGGAGCAGAGGTCTGTCTCATGTGAGGAAGGAGAGAGTTCCAGGCAATATGGGATTATGTCTATTAACTCTATTATACTCTCCCAGGCTTGGAGTAAGTAGAGTAAGCGCTCATCGGTACTACTGATCGTTCTCCCTGTTGCCAATCTGGACCTTCCTAACCTGTTTCTTCTTAATTTTCAGTGGAGCCACCAGGGAAGTAGTGTGGCGTAGTGGAAACAAGACAGATCCGTGAATCAGATGTCTTGGGTTCTAATTCTGGCTCCAGATTGATTAGTCTTCTTGGCATGTTGTTTTCAACACAATTGATCTTCTCTTTGAGGGCTGTTTTTTCTCCCACTTTTCCCGTGGAGGTAATGCGTGGAGAGTATCTCTTTATTGGCACCATTTTCCATTCAGATTTACCTGGGAAGACACTCAGAGTTCATGTAAATCCTAAATTCCTCCTGCCCCCAGGTCAGAGAGATGGGTTTGCTTGTGACTTGTTAGTCTTAGAGAGTCTGTGAATGAGAGCAGTAAAGCTGAAAATGGGTCCCCATGTTGTCGCTTCCAGGATGGCCTAGCCAAGTCACGTCACTTCTCTGTGCTTCTGTTTCCTCCTCAGCAAAATGGGGATTAAATACCTGTTCTCCCACCTACTTAGACTGTAGGACAGGGGCTGTGTCCAACCTAGTTATCTTGCATCTGCCCTGACACTTGGAATATAGTAAGCGCTTAACAGATACTATAATGGTTTGTATTGTTATCCACTGCCACATATCTAGAGCCCCACCAGTAACCTTTGCAGTGCGGGCAGCAGTGACTACAGCAGCAATACCGGTTGGGGATGGTGGCCAGAACGGCTATGTGCACCAGATGGGTATGTGAGTTTGAATGCCAGTGATTCTTTGTTGCTCCCTGGAGCTCCTGCTTTGTCAATCAGGCAGTCAGACTTATTTATTGTTTACTGTGTGCAGGACACTGTACTAAGTGCTTGGGAGAATACATCAGTAAACAGACACATTACTTGTCCACGGTGAACTTACAGACCCACGTGGGTACAGAAATAATGGGCTTTTAGTTCCCCAACTCCCTGGCCTTGTGTTTGGTTGCAAGAACAAAGTGTGCCTGGTACAGTAGAATTTCCTTCCTAACACGGGGAAGGCTTTGAAAGACTCTTATGAAACTGAAGTGGGCCACTGCTCGCCCTCTGGATTTTTGTAATTTGTTGTTCCCTATGCTGGGGGTGGAGCAGGGACTTCTAACATTAAGCTTTCTGTGCATCCCCAGAGAAAGGTGGCCAACTTTTCCTGAATTCACACAGCCTCCCTCTGGTCCCCAATCCAGCTAGTCATCGCAATTGAGTTCTTCCACTAGCAGGGCAAGAAACGGTATAAACAGATGGTGGAGCGCTGAGTGTGGGCACTATTATGGGCTTGTGAGTCTCTCCCCTCTGGTTCATGGAATCTTACTGCCCATCTTGGGACTGAGGGAGGACTTCTCTTATCTCAATGCTCAGTGACCAAAGGCCCACAGAACTGCAACACTCCTACACTGCTGACTTTAGCGGGCAGCTCCTCGTTGCTGTGATTCTCCAGCTCCGAGCCCCCTCCTCCCACAGTAATATGCTTTTTGTTGCCTCGTATATTTCTTTTCTCATCTTCAAACTTGAGGCAGCATCAACCGGCTAATGCACATGGGAAGAAAATTGCAAAATAGATTTTAAAATGTGGATGGTGTAAAAATGATAGCAAGAGATTGGCTACAGATGGGTAGGAGGTTATGACTGAGAAAGATTCTGCTTAATCTTGGAGTGAAAAATCCTCCGATCCAGACGGAATCCAGTCAGATGGAATTTCCACGTTGATTCGTCTTCCTGGCATGTTGTTTTCAACACAATTGATCTTCTCTTTTATTGCTTTTTTTCCTCTCCTCCACCTTTCCCGTGGAGGTAATGCATGGAGAGTACTTCTTTATTGGCACCATTTTCTAGGCAGATTTACCTGGGAGGACACTCAGAGTTCATGCAAATCCTAATTTTCTCCTCCCCCCAGGTCAGAGTAGAGAGATGAGTTTGTTTATGACTTGTTAGTCTTGGAGAGTCTATGAATGAGAGCAGTAAAGCTGAAAATGTGTCCCCACGTTGTCACTTTCCCATTAGTGCTGGCGGCTCCGATGGCAGAGCTCCCTCATCTGTTATTGTGATGGGGAGGATGCAGAGGGTGGCGGTGTCCTTGGTTAAAAAAAAAAAAAGTTTCATTAAATATGCCTGAGCAGTCATTTGACAATTAACGGATGCATTCGGGCTGGGCAGACTGGAATTACGTATCCATCTTTCCCCCATCAGTAATTTCTAACTTTTTCTTTCAAATCAGTTTGAAAAGAGAGGTGGCAAAAGCTCTTTTCTACCCAAGAAAATATGCATTTGTGTCTCAATCCATTAACTAATGCTATTTATTGAGCACTTACTGTGTGCAGAGCATTTTACTAAGCATTTGGGAAAATGCAATAGAACACAGTGTAAAACAAAATACAGAGCCTAGTTCAGTGTTTGGCACACAGTAAGTGCTTAACCAATACAATAAAAAAGCCCCACAGTTGAGAGACGTGATTCCTGCCCACAAGAAGCTTACAGTCTCCTTTATTCATTCAGTGTATTTACTTACTGTGTGCAGAGCACTGTACTAACTGCTTGGGAAAATACAGTATAACAGACACATTCCCTGTCCACAACAAGCTTGCAGTCTAGAAGGCAGTGTGGCTTAGTGGATCGAGCACAAACCAGAGTGGCTCCGTGGAAAGGGCCCGGGCTTGGGAGTCAGAGTTCATGGGTTCGAATCCCGGCTCTGCCACTTGTCAGCTGTGTGATTGGGGGCAAGTCACTTTCACTTCTCTGTGCTCAGTTCCCTCATCTGTAGAATGGGGATTAACTGTGAGTCTCACGTGGGACAACCTGATTACCCTGTATCTCCCCCAGCGCTTAGAACAGTGCTCTGCACATAGTTATTACATTATTATTAATTAAAAGGATTTGGGATCCAATCCTGCTCTGCCCCTTACCTGCTGTGTGACCTTGGGCAAGTCATTTTATTTCTCTGTACCTCAGTTACCTCATCTGGAAAATGGGGATTGAGACTATGAGCCCTATGTGGTGCAGGGACGCTGACCAACCCAATTTGCTCGTATCCACACCAGCACTTAGTACAGTGCCCGGAAGATAGTAAGCACTTAACAAATGCCACAGTTATTACTATTATTGTTATTATTATTGTTATCATTACTATTATTACAGTCTACAGCTGATCAAAGCAGTTTATTCTCAGCCCCAGTGTGAAATAGGGTCTGTCTAGTTGGACCCATCCTTGCCATCTTCCCTCCACCCTGGAAATAGTTTGAGCTCCCATCCTTTCAGAAAGGTCTGGTTCCTCCCTCATCCCACCGGTTGGAGCCCCCGGAGATCCCTTCCTCCCCGGCCCAGGAGTCTCCAGACGGCTCCCACACCAGCGCCCCCAGACCCCTCTCCCCTCCGGCATCCGTAGGTTTCTCTTTCTGGGCTCCAGGCACTGATCCCTGGCCCAGGAGAGAAAAGGCGGCCTCAGGGAGAGGCTCGGCGATGGTTTTTAATAAGCAAGGAGCACCTCTTGCTCCACTGATTTACCCTTGAGTGATCCCTCAGACACAGACATCGGCGGCTCTGAAAATGGCTGGGGCTTCGACGCTAGCTCTGCATGGGCAGATCGCGTGCAGGTAATTTATCTTAGTTATTAGGACTGCTACAAGGGAAGGGAAAGAAGTGTGTGTAGAAGCATACAGCTGAAGCTTGCCTCTCTCCTGGAGCCATCTGGGATTTGGGAAAGAATTTAAATGTAGTCGGGGGTGGAGTAGCGTCCCAGAGAGGCTGCGGGTGGCACCTACTCGCTCCTGCCGGCACAGCCGGCCTGGAATAGGGATCTGCAGAGGAGGGGGTTTGAGAATGAGATACGGAGCGAAGGTGTGAGTGGGAGCCTGGGAGGCAGAATGGGTAGCTTGTGGGAAGAGAGAGCTTGTGCTAGCTCTCTGCCTTCCTCTGAGGGGCCTAGGTGGAGGAGACAAGATTTTTTTTATGCTGTTAAGCGCTTTCTAGTGTCAAACCCTGTTCTAAGTGCATGGCCTACCGGCTAAAGCTGAGGCCTGGGAGTCAGAAAGGCCTGCGTTGTAATTGCGGCTCTGCCACTTGTCTGCTCTGTGACCTTGGACAGATGACTTAACTTCCCTGGGCTTCAGTTACCTCATCTGTAAAATGGGGAGAAATACTGTGAGCCCCATCTGGGACAGGGACCGTGTCCAACCTTATTAGCTTGAATCTAGCTCAGCACTTAAAACAGTGCTTGAGACACTGTTAACAAATACCGTTGTTATTATTATTACAAGTTAATTAGGTCAGACACGGTCCCTGTTCCACCTGGGGCTCACAGTCTAAGTAGGAAGGAGAACGGGTATTTAATTCCATTTTACAGTTTAGGAACAGAGAAGCTAAGTAACTTGCCCAAGGTCACACAGCAAGCAATTGGTGGAGCTGGGATTAGAAACCACACCCTCCGACTCCCAGGACCAGGCTCTTTCTCCTAGGCCGCACTGCTTTTCAGCCTGGAAGCCTGGAGTAGGGTCAGATTAGGTGAGCCTTGGGATTTGATCTAGGCTGCAAGGTGTGTACTCACAGAGCAAGGAATTAATTTAGCACTTCCACAGTATTTATTACCGTCCGCTATTTTATTATCTATATAATAACTTTTATGGACATATCTCTTGCCTTGCCTGCAGTCCTGTGATTTAATAACTCTTCACCCGTCGCTTCCACACAGCAGCTGGGACAGGGAAGGACCCCAGAGGGACTAGATAGAGACTCTCCCCACCACTGAGCTCTTCATCTCATTTTATTGTCCAAGCAGAGGTGCGGCAGTGACCTCCCACCCCTGCCATCCCCAGAGTCCTGCTCCGAGGCAGCCTCAAGTCGACGATCCTTCAGGAGGCAGTAGAAGTGAGAGCCATGGTAGTGTGACCAGCAGGTTCTTCTGGTGGGGATGGTACTGCATGAGATGAAGCATTGAGTTAGCACGCAGGGGAAGTGAATGAGAAGAGGAGCATCCATTGCTCTTGAGCCTGGATACGCATGAGAACGATCTCTCTCGCTTCAAAGACTTACTAAAGGCACCTCTCCTCCAAGAGGCCTTCTCTGACTAAGCCCTCCTTTCCTCTTCTCCCATTCCCTCTGCATCATCCTGACCTGCTCCCTTTATTCATCCCCCCTCCCAGCCCCACGGTACTTATGTACATGTCTTTGATTATTTATTTATATTGATGTCTGTCTCCCACTCTAAACTGTAAGCTCACTGTGGGCAGGGAATGTGTCCGTTTATTGTTATATTGTACTCTCTCAAGCGCCTAGTAGAGTTCTCTGCACACAGTAAGAGCCTAATAAATATGATTGACTCACTGACTGACTGCTGGGCCAGCGGGCAGTCTTGTCCTTGGCATGGCTGGCACTGGCACGGAAGGACTTGGAATAGCAGAGGATGGGAAGAAGGTAGGCTGGGAAGAGCCAGGGGGCTCTCATGGGGTCTGGATCATTGGGTCGGGCAAAGCCAGACACTGTCCACAGCAGGCTAGATCAAAGCCCAGCCTTCCCCCTCCTCTTAAGATGGTGATCCCTCTCGCATGTCACTGTGGGGAGGGTGTCAGAACCCTGTGCCCAGCTGCCAGGGTCTCCCAGATTGCAACGGAGCTGTGGGGAATCATCATCACTTGCAATTACTCACACTGGGTGGGTTGCTGGATCTAGGAACGTAACTGGGGTGTGGATGACTCCATGCCACTGAGTCACGTTGAGGAAGACATCGAATGCAGCTGGACCGTGATCTCCACCTGGAAACCAGAAATCCCCTCTCTCCCCATCCTGACCCTCCCAGGATTGCTGAGAATGAGCTGTGAGGGTTAGACGGTGCTGAAAGTATCTGGCTCTTTTCCCAACCTTAGGTCAGGGCCAAAGGTTTATTTTCATACAACTGCATGTATTTCCCTTCTAAAATGTCAAATTTAGGCACCTCACCCACTCCTCAGAAACCTTCAGCGAACGGCTCTCCATTACTCCTTGCATATAACAGAAACTCCTGAATATCAGTTTTCAAGGCTCTCCATCAGCTCTCCATCATCAATGGCATTTATTGAGCGTTTACTGTGTGCTGGACACCGTACTAAGATTTTGGGAGAGGACAATGTACAGTAGAGTTGGTAGACACGGTCCCTGTCCATGGAGAGCTTACAGTTTGCAGTAGGAGACAGATATTACGATAAATTTTGGATATACACCACAAGTAAGTTTTATGGGACTGAGTAGGGTGACTACCCAGTGCTTGAGGAGGACAGGTCCAAGTACACAGGAGTTGCACAAGGAAGAGGGCGTGCTTTCCTCTTCAGCCATCAATTATGCTGGATTTTTGCTATCTCACTCCCTATCAGCTGTCAGCTCCCTCTTAACTATCTGCCCTACTCTCTCTTTACGCTCCAGCTAACACTCTCGATCCCTCCCCAGCACCAGGACCTACGTGTTCCTCATACACAACTCTCCTGCCCTCTCACTCATTGCTCATGATTTTTGCCTGGTAGAAATGTCTTCCCCTTCTCAGTATCATCTAACCATGTCCTTCCCCTCCTCCAAAACCCATCCAAAGTCACCTGATATAATACTAATAGCTTTAGTTAAGCACTTACTCTATCCCAAGCACTAAGCACTGGGGTTGATACAAGATAATCAGTTTAGACACAGTCCCTCCTCCCCACCCCCGCGCGGCCGTGTCTTACTCTGTGGTAAGAGTAAGGATCGATATCTAATCCTTATTGTATCGACGAGGGAATTGAGGCATAGAAAAGTGACTTGTCCAAGATTTCACAGCAGGCAAATGGCAGAGCAGGTGTTAGAACACAGGTCTTCTGACTTCTTTTATGGTATTCATTAAGCATTTCCTAGATGTCAAACATTGTTCTAAGCCCTGGGGTAGATACCAGATAAATAGGTTAGACACAGTCATGGAGCTCACAGTCTAAGTAGGAGTGAGCACCGGAGAACTGAGGCAAAGAGAAGTTAAGTAAATTGTCCAAGTCACACAGCAAGCACTTGGCCGCGTCGGGATTAATACTCTGTTCCTCTGACTCCCAGCCCTGTGCTCTTTCCACTAAATCAATGCTTTTTCCATGCTGAGAAGTGGCATGGCTTAGTGGAAAGAGCAAAGGCTTGGGAGTCAAAGGATGTGGTTCTGATCCCGCCTCCGCCACTTGTCTGCTGTGTGACCTTGGGCAAGTCACTTAACTTCTCTGTGCTTCAGTTACCTCATCTGTAAAATGGGGATTAAAAGTGTGAGCCCCACGTGGGACAACCTGATTACCCTGTATCTACCCCAGTGCTTAGAACAGTGTTTGACACATAGTGCTTAACAAATACCACAGTAATAATAATAATAAATCACGCTGCTCCTCACCTCTCCCCAAGTCAGGTTTAAAAGAGTTGGGATTAATTTATGGAGGAGCAGTCCATTTGGGAATGTTCATAATAATAATAATATTGGTATTTGTTAAGCGTTTACTATGTTCATTCATTCAATAGTATTTATTGAGCACTTACTATGTGCCGAGCACTGTTCTAAGCACTGGGGTAGGTACAGAGTAATCAGGTAGTCCCATGTGAGACTCACAGTCTTAATCCCCATTTTACAGACGAGGTAACCGAGGCACCGAGAAATTGTGACTTGCCCAAAGTCACAGCCGAGAGGTGGCGGAGCGGGGATTAGAACCCGTGACCTCTGACTCCTAAGCCCGTGCTCTTTCCACTGAGCCCACTGCTTCTCCAGAAATGTTAGAGATGTAGATAAGGAAATATTAGTAAGGTCTCAATAAATTTGATTGATTAAGGATGTTATTTAGTACATCCCTAATCAGAGAGTCTAAAAGAGCAACCATCCCGCAGTTCGTCTGAGCATCCTGTTGCTACTCTCAGAGTCAGATTACTGGGTTTGATGAACCATTGGACTGACCTAGAAATGGCTTTGCTCAGATTCTCACATCTCATTCCCTGATCAATCCTCTCCTCTTCGTAGTTGTTCCATCCTCTCAGGCATATCAACCATCTCAGTCCTCTTATGTATTTCTCTGCTCATGTGTTATTGATTTAGTTATCCTCTTGCTTTTACTATTTATATCTCCCCACACTCTTTTAGTCACTGATATTAGCACATCACAGGGAGGCAGCGGGGCCCAGTGGAAGGACCAGGGCTCTGGGACTCAGAAGACCTGGGTTTATAGTCCCAGGTCCATCATTGGCCTGCTTTGTGACCTTGGGCAAGTAACTTTACCTCACAGTGCTTCGATTTCTTCATCTGTAAAATGTGGTTATCTGCTCTTCCTACCTCCTTAGATTGTGACCCTCAGGAAGGACAGACACGGACAGGAACTGGGTCTGCTCTGATTATTTTATATCTACTCTAGCTCTTAGCACAATGATTTACCACAGAGGAAATACTTTAAGAATAATGCTTATCATTCACGTCTGCTTGTCTTCCCCACCATAATGTAGATACCTTGTGGGCAAAAGTCTCAAATTACGTTTCTTTCTACGTAAGGGCGGACCAAAGAGGGATAAGTGATTTTCCCAAGACCATCCAGTACAATGAGTGATATACTCTACTGTTTCCCCTAGCCCCCTGTTGATTCTGAACTATTTCTGTATAGTATTTAAGTTCTTCCTATGTGCCAGGCACTGTATTAAACGCTGGGGTAGGTAAAAGCTAAAAGAAGTTGGAAGCAGTCCATGTCTCACATGGGACTTACAGTCTTAATCCTCATTTTGAAGATGAGGTAACTGAGTCACATAGAAGTTAAATAACATGCCCAAGGTCAGACAACAATCAAGTGGCAGAGCCAGCATTAGAACCCAGGTCCTTCTGATGCTCAGGCTCATGCTCTATCCACTAGGCAGCATTGCTACTTGTGGGCAGGAATTGCCTCTATCAGCTCTGT